>NW_006408844.1:2802650-2855150 GCF_000296735.1 Chrysochloris asiatica
TTGATGAACTTTATCTATACTTATGGATGTAGTAACCCCAAAAAAGGAACAAATCTTTACAGCAAGGATCACTCCCACCCCCTCGGTACACAGGGTTGACAGGGATGGGCAACTTAGACATTGGGTATCCAAAATGGGGGGAGGGGAGGCTTTAAAGGCAAGAAGTGACTGGCTTACAAGCTTTCAAAAGGGAGCCTAGTTCCAGACAAGGCGGGGGAAGGTGGAATCACCACTGAATGATTTCTAATCCGTTGGGACCCAGCTGGTGAAAGGAAATGAGGATAAAACTCTTGTGGTACAATAGTGAATAATTGCCATCAAGACTGACTGTGAGGGTAGGAAATATAGAGGTAGATGTTTTTTGACAAAAGGAGGGGAGTGATTGATTTTGCAGCCCAGGAGCGGAGGTCCCTGCAACCATCAAGTGAGAAGAATGGAGAGCGGGACCCTACTCAGAGAGGCAGTGATGCCAGGGATGGAGACAGATATGATGACGTGCACAGATGGAGCAGCTGGGGACACTGGACTCAGGGAGGGAGAAGGGCTGTGTGCTGGCGGCTGGGGGGCAGGTCTGTGTGGTGTACCCTTTGGATATTTGATAATGCATGGAAGGGATTGTAATCATTGTAATGAAGTGAAATACGATGAGTATAAAGCTGATGTTCTCCCATGTAAACCTCACAATAAAAACTTAAAAAAAAAAAGATGGGGATAAGATTCTTATGATTCAATAGTGAGTAATTGTTATCATGACTAATTGCTACTGTCATAATTGTAAAGGTAGAAGTTTTGTAACAAAATCGGGGGAGTAGTTAATCTTACAGTCCAGAAACAGAGGACCCTAGGACCATCAAGGGAGAAGAGCACAAACGGAATGTGGGACCCTATCCAGAGACGCAGACACCAGAGATGGAGGCAGAGATGGGGACATGGAGAGAGGAAGCAGCTGAGAACTACAGATTCATGGGAAGAGAGGGACTGAGAGCTGGTGGCCAGGGGGCAGAATTACAGAATGTGCCATTTGGTGGTTTAAATTATTATATATGCCTGAGTGTTTTTTTTAAAAAAAGCTAAAATGAGAAGAGATAAATACTGTTAACTGATGGTGGTACATGGAGGGGATTATAACCATTGTAATGAAAGTATATGATTTGTTGAATATAAAACTGATGATCTGCCCTGTAAACTTTTACTCAATTCACAATAAAAAACAAACAAACAAACAAAAAGTTTTTAAAAAGAAAAGAAGGCTGGGTTTTAGAATATGAAACACTGGCTGATAAGGCTTCAGTTTCCCCAGGGGGAATTTGAGGAAGGTTGGGAGGCATTTTTCCCAGGTAGGGGGAAATCCTCTGAAGAGACTCCCTGCACATACAGGCCTTTTACAGCTAACACAGTTTATTTACATCTAATCCCTGGGGCCCCAAGTCCCCTCATCTAATAAACCTCCCATCTCCCTCCTTCAGAAAACCTTCCCTGATGTCCAGGCTAGATGAAGGTCCCTCTGGGGTCTGCTAGCCTCTGGGTTTTTCTGTCACAACTGAGTACTGGATGTCTCTCCTAATACCTGCATGTTTCTGTTGTTAGTGCCACTGAGTTGGCTCTGACTCATAGCGACCCTGTATAGGGTTTCTGAGGTTCAAACTGACCTTATGGTCCAGTGCTTATCCTCCAACACCATACCAGGACAAGCATAGCTGACCTGCAGCCTCATGTAATGAGTATAAGAGTAAATGTGTGTGGTTGTAAGCCACTGAGATTTCCAGGTTGTTGGTTTGCAAAGCTGACCTCACAGATATGTGTGAAGGCCTGTCCCCTGAGAATGGGGGGTGGGGATTGGTGGGTGGTGCTGTGGGGTAACCTCCTTAGCACAGTAAAGCCAAGAGTGGGACAGCTGGGAAGGAAGAGGTCAGACGGATACTGAGGCCTCCCATGTGACTGAAGCAGCTAGCACAGCAGAGACATTCCGTAGGAGTAGTTGTAACGGTGGGAATACTGTACAAGTGTAACTATACTAGTGGGTGGTGCTGGGTAGGTGTGACTGTAATAATAGAGATGGTGGGTTGTTGTTGTTAAGTGCCATTGAGTCAGCTTTGACTCATATTGACCCTGCTGTATAGGGTTTCCGAGGAGCAGCTGGTAGCTTTGAACCATCAACCTGTGGCTCAAACTGACCTTTCAGTCTAGTGCATTATTGTGGAGCACCACAGGGTAGGAGTAACGAATGATGGAGATGCTGGGTGGGTGTGGCGGTAATAGCAGAGTCACTGGATAGGTGTAACAGCAGAGATGGTGAGTAGGAGGAACCATCAGTGGAGATGCTGGCTAGGTGGATGTAAGTAACTGTGTATCATCTCTGACCCTCTGGGGGGGGATGCTTCAGTCCCCATTGCACAGGAGATGAAACAGCCTCAGATGAAGAGATGAGAGAAGGGAGCTGCTGCATCTGGATCAGAACTGTCACATAAAAGTCTGGAAGACCCTGTCTACTCTGGGGTACTCGTCCCCAGCCCCTAGGTTCCAGAACCCCACCCCATCTCATTCTCTTCACACCCATCCTGGCTGCCTCAGTCCTATTCCTTCCTGTCTCACAGGCCTGACCTGGTTCCATCTTCACTTGCATCCACCGACCCCCTCAATCTGGCCTCCAGATGGGAGCCTGGGCCTCCTCCGAGTCTGCTGCCCTGGCCTGTGAGGACGGCGCCCCCAAAGTACCCCCCCTCTCCGGGAGACAAACTGTGGGCTGCGGAGGAAGCAAATGCTGGCCGGGCACCAACTATGTGCCAGACTCGTTCCCAGACACCCTCACTCTGGTTCAATATTCTTTTAACCCCGCAGAACACTCGTTTTCTGGAATGCTATTAGGGGCTCCCTAATAAAAGAGTTCCACACGCAAACACCTTTGGGAAACACTGGCTTAGCCAGAGCCTTTGCTGCAGGATCCCTCGGAGCCTCTAAGAGGTTAGCGTGCTCTGTGAATCCATAAAGAGAATTTCTCAGACGTGTTTGATTGCAGAACTCTTTCTATTGTAACATGTCAGGACTAGTTTTGTCCAGATCCATCTTTGGGATGTGCTGATCCCTGAGTTCTCCAGCCCCACCGGGCACAGTTGGTCTGCAATAAGACTGGTTTCCTGAGCAGCTCAGCAACTGTGATGGGATCCCAGTCTTAGCTCTAACCCGGGGACCAGCAGGTCTCCAGGAGCAGGTGGGAGAATGCAGTGTCAGGCAGGAGGGCACATACATGGTGAGCCTGGGACACTATCCCACCCACTGACCCCATTCTCCTCAAAGGCTGTGCATCAGAGGACTGGTGTGAGAGTGTGGTTAGCTCATGCAGACTTCTTGTGCGGGGGGGAGGGGGGGTCACAGACTGGCTACTGCCTCCACCTCCCCATAGTCCTCCTTTATCCAAATGGGAAGTTGTATGGCATTCATCTTTCCTTCATTTAATCATCCAACAAACATTTACTGAGAGTCCATACTCTTTTGGGCCGTGTTAGAAATTTAAGGGGTTCTAGGATGACGAGGTGGTCCTACCAATGGGACAGGCAGATTTTATGGCCAGGCTCCTGCCCCAATAAGAAGCTGATGAAGCATTGGGCCTTTCCTGTGCAATAAATGTATACTTGGGACTGGGGGATAGTCCAGCCTCTCCCTGATACTTTCTTGTAGGAAGAAGGTCCTACCTCCACTGCGGGACTCCCAGAGGGAAGGTGGCTGCCCTGGGCCAGGAAGGGAGAAGAACTACCTAAGCAGACTGGGGTACCTTCAGGAGGCAGTGCTCTTGAGCTAAGGGTAGGAGACTTAACAGGAACTCCATGCTGGGCAGAGAGGACAGTGTAGCAGGGCAGAGGCCTGTAGGCAGGCAGCACAGAACTTGTTTGGGGTACTGGGGTGGCTGATGGGCAGGCTCTGCAGAGCGTGGAGTTCTTCTAAGGGTCAAACTGGAATCTGCAGACAGCAGGGAGCCTTGAAGGGCTTTTGAGAAGAGGCAGGGGTGCTAACATTTCAGGAGAACCACTTGGAAGGCCTCCAAGGCTCTCTCCTGCTCCAAAACGCTCCCTAAATCACATTTTTGATCATAGAGACGGGTGCACTGTCTGGGGAGCCAGAGCAGAAGTCATGGGGCAGTTGAGTGAAAGTCAGGACTTGGCTTGAGACTCGGGGAGCAAGATTCATTGTGATTCTGCCTATCAGGTGCCCAACCTTGAGGGGGGAGGGGGGGAAGGTCACTGTATGTACCATAACCTCCAACTGGAATGTCCTCATCCTCTGTGTGAGTCTGGCAAACTCCTTTTCATACTCCAGGACCCACCTCAAAACCTCCTCTGTGAAGTCTGTCCTGCATCTCATGCAGCCAGTGGCCCCCAGTTACCTAAATGATGCTGCCTATCCAGTGCTGATCCCTAACTGTTCATGCCAGGACAGCCTCTCTCTCTGTCTCCTGAGGACTCAATGTTTCTTCTCATCTGTCTCCCTGATTAGGGGGAGGTGGAGTGGGACCTCCTACCAGTCTCCAGACCTGGGGAACCTTCCTGGGTAAGATGCATAGCAGGCACTCCCAGAAGCCCTGTTGCAGGGTCCCTTGCATCCTGTCATCTCCACTTTTGCATCCCGGGGCAACCTCCCTCGGCTAGCTAGGCAGGAACTCTGTTCTCCCCAAATACCAGCTGAGACCCAGTTTTGTACTGGTGGTCTTTCCTGTTGGCCTGGTGTCAGATGCTTACCTGTCCTGTGTCCCGTGTGAGCCCACCTTCTCATTCTTCATGCAGAAGTCGGGGGAGCTCTGCAAATACACGAGCTCCGAGTCCTTCACAGGCCGGATATCCAGGTCTTTGGGCACAAGGTGTTTGCGAGTGCCCATGGGGCGGTGTACCACCTTGGTGGCTGATAGGTAACGGGTCTTGAGGTCAGCGGCCACATCCCGCAGTTCCTGCAGCCCCTTCCAGCAGGTGCGGATGGAGCAGGAGCCAGACACCCCGTGGCACTTACACTTCACTTCCAGAGAGGCACGGAGAGCCTGTAGACAGGAAGGGCATTGGGCTGGGCGGCTAGAGCCCCTCCCCGACCTGCCTGGGACCCTGGCCCTTGCCAACTCCACTGATCTTTTTTACTCGAAAACTGGGTTTACTCGAAAACTATGGTTCATTTTTCTTCCTCTAAACTGGAGCAGGGCAGGGTGCAGCTGAGTGAGGCAAGAAGAAGAATGACCTTTGCAGGGATCATGGATACTATTTATTAAGCACCTACTGTATCCTAAATGCTCTAAAACATGGCATAATTTAACTGCTACATAGCCTTCCAAGGGAGGTGTCATAATTTCCCCTATTTCACAAAGAGGCAATAAAGGCTCAGAGAGGCTAAGTCACATGCCCAAGGTTGCAGAGCTAGAAAATTGCAGAGCTGGGATTTGAACCCCAATCAGAGGGTGATTCCAAAAGCTTCAGCTGTTCATTGTCCTATGCTTTCTCTCACATGAAAGTGGGGCTCACTAAATACTTGCTAAGAAAAAAAAGAAGGAAAAAGAGAAAGAGGAGGAGAGGGGGAAAAGGAAAAGAAAGGGGGAGGGAGGGAAGAAGTGAGTGTTGAGGTGAATGTCCTTGACCTGACCTGCGTTATCTCTCACTGCCACTTCACCTGTCAGGTGACTTCCAACAAGCCACTTAGCCACTGGGTGCCTCTGCTTTCTTATGTACAAAATGGGCACATCATTCCAACCTTGTAGAGTTGTTGCATGGATTAAATGAGATGGCATATCGAAAAGATTTTGTGAACTATGAAAGTTAAATCAGCATTAGTTTTTAAAAATCAGTTTAAGTAATAATTATGGTGGAAAAGGAGGAGACTTGGGCTCTGGGGTTTGGTGAGATGGTAGCTATGATTTGGGAAGTGACTTTGTATCATCAGCTTCTTTTGGTCTCAGTTTCCCCATCTGTACCTGCTGGGCAACGAGTTAGATGCCTTCCAAGGGCCTTTCAATTTTGGTTTTTAAAACCTCCTTCTACCCTGCCTGCTCTGTGAAAAGAACCATAAAGGTGCCAGGTCATTTGTACCCACCTCCCAACATCAAAGAAAGAGATGGAGAAACTGAGGCACAGAGCGAGGGCTCCTTCCCCATCACAGTGCCAGGAAATGGGGACCAAGGAAGTCTAGCTGGGTATAAAATCCGGAATTTGCTGAGCAAAGCCTGAGGAGAACACAGGAATGACAGTCAGCTCAGAGGCATGTTCAACCTCCCAGGATCTAGAGGGGCTTTTGAATAGAAAGAAAAGTAGATTCAGCTTAGTTCCTCAGCATAAAATGGGGACAGGTGAGGAGGGAGAGCCAGAGCTTCCTGAGGCCCACTTTAAAATCGGGATCTATCTCATTTAATCCTCACACAGACCCTGCAGCTTTAGGGAGGAGGACTATGCCCACTGTGCAGATGGACCCCCGGAGACTCCTTGGCATCTGGGCCTCAGAAATAGGCCTCACGTGCAGCTAAGGCTGAAGACCCTCTTAGGGTTGCACTGGGAGGGAAGGAGGGAGGGCTGGTTGGCTCTTGGACTCCAGGGCTCCTGCTGGATATCCGGGGCTTTGGGTGCAGGTCGCCAGAGCTGGGAAGTCCCCAGCCAGACTCTGCTGCAGACCCATGGTGTGTCTTGGCCTCAGTTTCCCCAACTGCCAAGGCTGGTCTGGACATCCTAGAATCCTCACATGAGAAAGACAGGTGTGAGAGAAAGGTGAAAGCATGAAGGCCTCTGGACCTGGAGTCCAAAGCCCTGTGTGACCTTGGCCAAGCACATAAGGTCATTACCACTCACTTGGTGTAATGTGAGGAGAGTAGGGCTGTAGGGAGGGGACCGTGATGACATCTGAACACAACACTGGATGGTCATGCCCTTCACTAGGTCCATTTCCCCACCTGTAACAGGGAACTCTGATAGTGTAGTGGTTACGAATCGGGCTGTGAACAGCAGTTCAAAACTACCAGCCGTTCTGCGGGAGAAAGATGAGGCTTTCTGCTCCCGTAAAGATTTACAGCCTTGGAAGCCCTGTACAGGTTCGCTATAAGTTGGAACTGACTCCACAGCACATAACAACAACAACAGGGGATAGGAATACCTCCTCACAGAGTGTTCACATTGCACGGTGCCTGGCACACAGAATGATATACAGTTGTTTATTGTGTATGTTGTTGTTGTTTTTAATTTTCAAAAAATAAAAGCTCCATTTATTCACTTAGGCATCCACTCATCCAACCTTTTCGTGGCAGGAAGCGAGGGACTAATGGAACATTGATAATAATAAATGTTGGGGAGATGCTGTACTTTCAGGGTTGAGGTGGGCCGGAGGCTGGGGAAGGAGCTCCCATTCAATAAATGCAAGGAGAACTGTAGGTTAGCATAAGATTCGCAGACCTGCAGAAGTCTCCATGTCTCTGGGTCAGAGCTCCAGAGGAAGAGCTGAGGGTCCCAGCACATGGAGACACCATTTGTACACTGAGGCCACTTCGTATATGGCAACAACTGAGGCCAGAAAGAAGGTGACTTGCCCAACATCACACAGCAAGTTAGTGCTAGAGCCAGAACTCAGAGCTCCTAACTCCTAGCTCTGCTAACATTCTCCAACCCAAGTCCTGGTAGACCCCCTGGAGGAGGGGTCCATCAAACTCCCAAGAGCTGACAGAGGTGTGCAGCAGTTTTGGAGTGGGTGGATCAGGGGCCCGTCTCCCGCCTCCCCCCATCGGTGTACACTGGGTGGCCCTTTTCTGGCCGATGGCACAAGCACAACCATCTGGGGGCGGGTGGGGTGGGTGGTTACCTGTCTCCCCACTTCACTGTTGTGTAGACGCATCAGTTTATTGGCTTGGGATCCTGTTTTTTTCACCTTCATAGGAGCATCGGAAAACTTGGCCCCCATGAGGAGCCCGTAGCTGAGGTTGTCCGCACATCCTCCCCAGAGGTTCCCGGGCCCGGGTGGCTCACCTGGGACACGGCCGCAGGAGCAGCCGGGCAGGTCGCCTGAGGTACAGGCCCGGGCGATGGCGTGGCTGATGGCGGCAGACGACAGCGCATACACGAAGGCTGACTCCCGGGTCCCTGCCATGCAAAGGGGTGGAGTCAGCTAGAGTTCCCACCCTCCTCCCTGGTCCATTGCCTGGCTGGGTGGGGCAGAGTGTGGGAGCAGGGTGGACACGAGGCAGGGGCTGTGGCCAGGGTGGTACAGGTGGAGGATAGCACTAAGGCCACCCATCTGTCATCCCACCACCCCACACTCCCCCATACTCACTCACACCCTTACAGGCACACTCACACTGACGTTCTACTCACACTCAACAGTGCGGTACTCTTACCCCTGCTGTCTCCTGAACTGGGTTGGGTGAGACCAGAGTGTAAAGGGCCCACTATGTCTCTGCTGTGAACTGCTATGGGAAGGTCTTGTGTCTGAGCTTTGCCTTTAGCCTTTCCCCGAGCCTCGATTTCCTAAATTGTAAAATGGGGATGATAATACCTACCTCGTAGGCTTGTTCTGGAATTCACATAGTTTTGGGAAGGAAGGAAGGAAGCTGTGTGAAGTGCTACAGAAACATTAGCTATAATCATTAAGGATCTACAAGAGACATTCTTGCCATGAGACGGAGATCTGCGATCCACTAGTGTGTTTCTATCACAAGGCTCTCTAGCCTACATGGGTCTCACAGAAATTTCAGTCTTATGGCCTAGAACTACCTGTGGCATATTTGTTTCTGCCCTGAGGGTGGGCTCTGTAGCATTATCTCTGTCTCTCTCATTTGTAAAACTTTTATTTCATCCACGAAAAAAGATAATTTGACTCCTTTTTCAATCTGGATAGCTTTCACTTCTTTCTCTTATTGCTCTGACTAGGTCTTTTAACAGCTGCTCCTCAGAAATCCTTTACAGGGTCACGCTGAGTCAGAAACAGCTCGAAGGCACTTAACAACAGCAACAGGTCTTGTAATAACACCCTGTGTTTTTTCTGATTTCAATGGGAATGTTCTCAGGCTTTCTCCATTAAGTATAATGTTGGCTATTGACTTTCCACATAAGTCCTAAATCATACTGAGGGATTTTTCCTTCTATTCCATTCTTTAGGGTTTTCATCTAGCAAGGGTGTTGCATTTTGTCAAATTTATACAGCATTATCTTTTGTATACCTCCTCCCAAGAGCCTCCCTGACATGTGCCTTTGGTTCAGCAGGCAATGACTTGAGTCATGATGCAAGCACTGTGCACCAGAGCACTCATTCAACCACATGTTTATTCATTCATTCAGTTATGCCTGAATACCTGTTCTATTCATTAGTTCATCATTCATTCATCCACCCCTATGTCCATCCATCTATGCCTTCATCCACCTCTTCATTCATCCATCCATGCCTTCATTCACCTCTTCATTTGTCCATCCATGCCTTCATCCACCTCTTCATTCATCCATCCATGCCTTCATCCACCTCTTCATTCATCCACCCATTCCTTCATCCACCCCTTTATTTATCCATCTATGCCTTCATTCACCTCTTCACTCATTCATCCATCCATCTCTCCACCCATCCAGTTATCCATGTACTCATCCATTTATCTAAACACATATATTGATGCCTACATTCATTCCTCCCCACCTGTGTTCATTCAGCAGGTCCAAGCAGCCCCCTTCAGCTCCCTACCTCTCTCCAGGTCGAGCAGGTAGTTGGGGGCGAGCTCAATGGAGGAGCAGTTCCAGCGCATGTCTGCAAAGGCCCTGCGGCAGGCCTTCATAACCTCACGGGCAGCGTGCACGATGGTGTGCATGAGCTCCAGATTGCTACGGCACAATTGCACCTGTGCGGACACCAGGCCCTCCAGCTGTTTGCAGTGCTGTGTCTGATTCAGCGCCAGGGCTGCCGGCGTCTTGGAGAGTGCCCTGCACAGCCCCAAAGGGCAGCAACCAGTGGAAGGAAAAAGAAGGGGCTATGAGAGACGGTGTTGTCTTCCCCAGCCCTACTGGTCCTCGCCTTCTCCTCAGTGGTCTCTGGGCCTTTGCTAGAAAACAACCAGCAAGCCAGAAGGCAAACGACCATCGTGGACAGTACCATGGCTTCCCCTACGACCCGTGTGACCATGAGTACAGAAAATCTACCTTCTCTGGGCCACTAACAGGATTGGGACTCCTCCTCCTGCCTAAGATTTATGATCACTACTAATAAACTGTTTTCCAGTTCAGAGAGCCCACACCCACACCTACTACCTTACTTATTAGGTTCTCATACAGCTTTGTGAGTTAGAATTGTAAACATTATTCATTCATTTGACATTGAACATCTCCTATGTGCCAGATACTGCTAAACACTAGATTACTGTATACATCATAATAATATGTACTCTTTACTGAGCATTTACTATGTACAGCTTGAGTTAAGAACTTCCCATTGCTGTTTCATTGAATTATTAAAACCCATTTGTTAGGTCATAAAGTCCTATATACATGTTAGAGATTGTTGTAAATTTTGTGACTGACAAGAGCCCCCAAAATTTCTATTCTATAATGATGAATCTGTGAAACACTTTATAACATGGATGAACTTGGAGGACATTATGCAGAATGAAATTAGTCAATCACAAAAGGAAAAATATTATATGCAACCATTATTATAAAAGCTTAAGAAAAAGTGTGCATACTAAAAGAAATATTCTTTGATGGCTTCCAGGGGTAGGAGAGAGGGGAGAGTAATTCACTGGCTAGAGGGTAACACGTGTTATCTTGGGTGATGGGGAGGGCACTATGCAAGAAGAAGGAGGGTGACAGATGAACAGTGAAGACAGAGGAAGACTTAGGGAGGTATGCATGGACTAAATGGGATAGAGTTAAATAGTGATTATACATAACCTTAAAACAACAGTGTTCTCTGAGTAGATACATGGATTGAGACATAGGCTGAGTGGGTAAAGGAGGAGAAAAAATGTTTATGCATTTTACTGTCTTGTGGATATTGATTTCCTCTGCCTCCTAGTGTAAAAGAGATTCATGTAGGATAAAAATAAATGGTGGGAATCGGGATTACAGAAAGCTTGTAGCACACCGTTAGCCTATAACTGATTGGTTTTGCTAAACAGGAGTTAGAATTTGCCTAGTGGAATAGGCTTCTTGTTAAGCCTTTGTAGAATTTAAGGCCTTGGGTAGAATCCTGAGTCCCACCTAGAACCCTCCTACTTGAAAAGACATGCAGACCAACCCAGAACTGCTGGGAGAACAGAAGATTCCTACTGAAAAAAAGACCTGCAGGAAAAATCAGACGCTTTGGCTGTGTGAGCTTCAAGCAAGCAGTTTACTTTGGTGGCTTTAAGGCCAAAAAAAAAAAGTCAGCCCATCAGGGGAAGCCCCCTTCTAGGATGGAATTTAAAGGGAACCCACAAGCACTCTTGTATACTCACTGGTGACTACCTGGGTCTACCTGTGAGTGCATGTGGGTGAAATGCAGCAATGAAGACATGGGCTGAGTTTGGCCATGTTCCATTGATACCCGTTTTCCTTGAGATGACGGAGAGAAGAAGAAGGGCTGCCTGTTCTGAAGTTTAGGGAGATGTGTGAGTTCCTGAGCCCATGGACACTGACCTAGCCCCCTGGGGGCAAAGCAATCATCTGGTCTGAAGTACAGGGAAGTGTGCATGAATCCCCAAACTTGCAGCTGGTACCCATCTGACCTAGCTTAGATGGTTAGGGCTGAGCTGACCAGAACCCAGCCAGGTGAAGATAAAGATGTTTGATACTGTGAGCAAGTATAAATTACTACAGTTTGGTGAACTGGACTTTTGTTTTTGAAGGCAATTGCTCAAAATTCCACCTGGAATGGTAGAGTCTTCAGATCAAGGAAAAAGCATGTTTTGTCAGTGTACTGGGTTGATTGTTGTTGTTGTTAAGTGCCGTCGAGTACTGGGTTGATAGGATGGGCAATTTAGACATTGGCTATCAAAAATGGGGTAGGACTGCCAACCAAGAATCCTCTACCCAGAAAAGCTGTCAATCAAGTATGATGGTATAAACAAACCATTCCAGGATAAACAGAAGCTAAGGGATTTTGCCAAGCCAACCCTGCTATGAAAAACATCCTAAAAGAAGTTCTGTGGACTGAGAACCAACAAGAACAGACAACAACCAGAGAATGATGTACGTGGTAGCATCACCCTGAACTCAATCAACAAATGAAAGAGTCAAGAACAGAATAAAATTATAAGAACAGAGGATCTGGGTGGTCAGTCTATGATCAAAACAATCACAAAGTGAAAGAAGGTAAACACAGAGGAACAGAGATCCAGGTAGTGAGAAGGTCAGATACATTACAGGATAAAATAGACTGTCTTAAATGGAGGGAAGAGTTAATGGAATATAAGGTAACCACAATAGTGGGGTTGGAGTGAGGGGGTTTACTTCGGGTGTTGGGGAGGACAATACAAGAAGGGCATAGAGGTGGAAGGGCAAGTTACACAGGGGAACACTGAGACAAGTTTGCATGGGCTAAGTGGGACAGAAGTAAATAGTGATGCATGCTTAATCTTGGAACATCAGGGCTCTGTGATACAGGGATCTAGGCATAGTTTTAAGAGGGGAAGTATTACTAAAATGCTTGACAGTCTTATGAATATCGGTTTCCCTTGCCTCCTATTGAAAAATAGACACTTGAGTAAGATAGAAAGGAATGTTGGGAAACATGATTACAGAAAAATTGTAAGCCCATCTTCAGCCTATAAGTGATTGGAATACCTAAAAGGGGTTCTAGAACTTGTTCAGTGAAACAGGCCTTTTGCAAAATCTTTGCAGAGTATAGGACCTTAGGTGGAATCCTGAGTCCCATCCAGAACCCTAGGAGGTGGGACATTCCCATTAGCAAAGACAAGCAGATAAGCCCGGAACAGCTAGAGCAACAGAAGATACATCTTCAAGAAAGATCATTAGGAAAAACCCAAAATAAAAGTGTCAGCATGACTGGCTACTACAAGAATAAGCAAGCTGTTCGCCAGGAAGCCATCAAGGCAAGCAATCAAGTTCTTTCAGGACAAACTCCCCTCTAAAACTGAAACTCAAAGAGAACACATGAACAGGCATATAAGCTTGCTGGCGACCACACTGGTCTACTGGTGAGTGGAAGAGGGGGAAAGGCAGCAATGAAGAAATGGGCTGAGTTCAACCACAGTCCATGGACTCCCGTTGACCTGAAGATGAGAGAGAGAAAAGGAAGGGCTGGTTGGTCCAAAGTGTGGTGAGACCTGGGGACACTTGAGCCCATGGACAAGGACATAGCCACAGAGGGCTAGAACTGAGAGTGAAGCATCCAGCTGATATGATGTGAGGAGAGATGCACAAGAACACCCAAACTTGCAGACAGTACCCATTTGACCTAGCCTCAATGGCTCGATAATCAGAACTTGACTAGAGAAAGATTACAAACAAACAAAAAAAATTTTTTTTTGATAAAGGAAACAAGGGTAAATTGCTACAATTTGATGAACCTGACCTATACTCATGGAGTAACTAAATATCAACAGAGAGGGAAGGAATCTTCACATCAAGTATCAATACTATCCCCTTTGTACACAGGGTAGACAGGGACGGGCAACTTAGACATTGGCTACCTAAAATGAGGGGGCAATAAAGGCATGAAGTGACTGGCTTACAAGGTTTCAAGAGGGAGTTTAGTTTAAGAGTGTGTGAGGTCGGGAGAAAGAGTCCCCACTGAATAGTTTTCATCTTGTCTAGCTGGGTCTGGTAAAAAGCAATGGGGATAAGATTCGTATGATTCAATAGTGAATAATTGTCATCATGACTAATTGCGACTGTCACAATTGTAAAGGTAGAAGTTTTGTAACAAAAACAGGGGCGTGGTTAATCTTACAGTCTAGAAACAGAAGACCCTAGGAACATTAAGGGAGAAGAGCACAATCAGAATGCAGGACCTTATCCAGAGAAGCTGCGACACCAGAGACGGAGGCAGAGATTGTGTCATGGAGAGGGAGAGCAGCGGAGGACTCTAGATTCATGGGGAGAGAGGGACTAAAAGCTGGTGGCCAGGAGGCTGACTTGCAGATGTGGCCTTTAGAGGTGTAAATTATTATATATGCCTGAGTGGGTTTTGTGTTTTTTTTTGTTGTTGTTGTTGTTTTAGCTAAAGTGAATAGACAGAAATACTCTTAACTGATGGTACATGGAGGGGATTATAATCATTGTAATGAAACAAGGTGTATGATTTGTTGAATGTAAAACTGATAAGCTTCCCTGTAAACTTTCACTCAATACACAATAAAAACCTTAAAAAAAAAAAAAAGAATGGGACAAGGGACTATAAAGGCAGGAAGTAGCTGGCTTACAGGCTTTCATGAGCGTTGTTAGTTTCAGAAGGAAGTAAAATAGAATATCCACTGAATAGTTTTCTTCTTTTCCAGATGAATCTGGTGAAAGGGGATGGGGACAATGGGGACAGGATTTTATGATTTAATTGTGAGTAATTATTAGCAGGGTTAATTGTGATAGTCAAAACTGTAATTACAGAAGATGTATAACTAAAAGGGGAAAGCAGTTAATCTTTCATTTCAGGAGCAAACAATCCCAGGACCATCAAGAAGGAAGAGCATGAGAGGAACGTGAGATCCCTACCTAGGAAAGTGGTGGCAGCAGAAACAGTGGCAGAGGCAATGGCAGGGAGAGACAGAACAACAGCGGGCTCTAAGAGGCTGGCTTGCAGAATGTGCCCTTTGGACATTTTAATGAATATATATCTATATATACATTTGTTTTGTATGTGTGCATCAAATATTTTTGCCCTCTTCATTTGATTTGTCAATTTTGCTTTGTTCATTAGGTTTCATGTGAAATCTAAGATGTAAATGGCAAACGACAGGGAGGAAGGAGGATAACTGTTGTTGCAATTGTAAGGAGGGAATTGCAATCACTGAGATGAAACAAAGCATAGGATTTGTTGAATGTAAAGCTGATGATCTTGTCTGTAAATCTTCACTTACTTCACAATAAAAAGTTTTTTTAAAAAGGAAAAGATACTAAAAAAGATTTTCACCAAAATGGTAAAAAAAAATTCTAGTCTAGACTCTGCCAGTTCCTTGCTATGTGACCATAAAGAAATCACTGCGCCTCTCTGGGTCTCAAGGAGTCTTTTGTGCTGTGGGCTAGGTGGTGGTTGCTTAACTGCAAGGTTAGTGGCTCAAACACACCACCTGCTCCTTGGAAGAAAGATGAGACTGTCTACTTCTGTACAGATTTACAGTCTTGGAAACCCTTTATGGGGTTGCTATGATCACAATCAACTCAACTGGTTTTCTCTGGGCCTCAGTGTTTGTACCTATAAACCATTATTTCCCAGAACAGGACTCCACTGAGGGTTCCGTGGTCAAGTACATGTGAGGAACACAGTGTACAGGTCCCCTCTTGTAGAGTCATGTTGAATCCTTTCATTTTAAAGACTCAGAGACGTCCTCAAACAAAGCAAAAGACTTGGTTTTGTTTGGCTGAGTATGCTGAGCACATTGAGCATGAAAGTCAATGTTTGAGAAGTGCTGACTTCATCCATGGAGTCCTGGGGTGGTGCTGTAGCATAAGCACTGGATTGTTAACCAAAAGGTCAGCAGTTCAATCCCACCGGCTGCACCTCAGAAACTCTATATAGCAGGGATGGGGAACCTTTTCTCTGCCAAAATTTATAACATTATTTGCGGACCATAAAAAATTATCAACAATACTCAAATGAGCTTGTTATATTTGGCCAAACATTTAATTAACTCACCCCTAATGTAATGGCTAGAATTGTGGTTGCCTTGGCAGAGCCAGACCAAATGATTCCAAGTGCCTTATAAGGCCCACAGGCCGGATGTTCCCCACCCCTGCTATACAAGGTTGCTATGAATCGGAAACTCCTTGACGGCACTTAACAACAACTACTTCATTCATGCTTTGGGAACGTCTATGGTGATTTTATAGGCTTCCAAATATGGGTTCTGGGCACTGGAATCTAAGACTCTAAAACGAGGACTCCATCTCTGCCTTCCTCCTGGACCCTCTCTGAGAAGCAGACTGCATCAGGCAGTGGGGGCTGTCACAGCCCTAAAGGACTCCACATAGACTCACCCTTAGCTTCCCTCTCCCCAGTCCTAGCTCACAGCAATAGGGAACCCCAAAGCCAACCGACCCTCAGCAACCCAGCAAAGACCCCTGGAGTTCCAGGAGGGGCAAGGGAAGGCTGATCTAGAGCCAGAAGGTCCAACTGACATTTCTGTTTCAGTCACAGTTGTCCTCATCCAGAACCAGAGCTGAGACCCAGAAAGGCTGAGAACCCAGAAGCCCTGACCAGAAATCCAGAGGGAGGCAGCCCAGAGTCAGGAGAACAGCACAAATGTGCATAGACTCTTGCTCCATCACTTGCATACAACCTTGAGAATCTTCCTGATGCCTGGAGTGCTTTCCTCTACTCCAATAGCTGTATGAGTTAAAGAACTTGATCTACTGTGGAGGAATGTTACTAAGCACCTATTCTCCCTAGAGTCATTTGGCAATGAATGTGACCCAGATCCTGTCCTCAAGGACCAGGCACCCATCAGGCATGCAAACAGGGGTTGGCAGGGTCCCCACTCTGGGTCTCAATTACTTCATCTCTGAAGTTGTCAAGCCTCCCAACGTGTTATAGGGAAACATCTTCTAGGTGAGGGCTCAGACTCCCTAGGAGGGTATGGAATGGAGAGACCTGATGGCCTGAGGGTGGGGTAGTGCAGCAGCCCAGGGAACTGCCTCAGAGCTAGGAGCTGCAGAGCAGCCTGTGTATGCAGTGTGGGGGTGTCCCTGCCATGAACTGAGCCACCAGCAACCACAGCTTCTTGCAGTGGGAAGGGAAAAGGCTTGCCACAGGCAAGAGATGAGGAGGCAAAGAGGCGGCAGCATTCCACTCTGAGGAGGGCGATTCGGTCACCTGGTAATTAGGGGTAATGACCGTTTCTAACTAAGTTCCCCTCAGGGAGGTAATCAAGGATTAGAGCGGGAGGCAGGGAGGGGGAGATTACCCGTCTGGACAGCTTGCCGATTTGCCTCACTTCAGCAGATCCCTAATTGAAACCATTTTGATTTATCTGGGGGTGAGGGGCAAGAGGAGGAGAGGGTGGAAGAGAGGACAGAAAGGGACAGAGGGGAGGGAGAGTTCACAGGAGAGGCCTGTGTGAGGGGTGCATGGGGAGAGGTAGGACACCAAGGACACCTCTCATTCTGGGGTTGGGGGTCTCCTGGGACTGGCTGAGGGGCATGAGACTTGGGCTCAAGATCTGCCTAGTCCTCTAACCACCAAGTGACCTTGGGCAAGTCACTGCCCTTCCCTGGGCCTCAATTCCCCACCCAGAATGTTTCATGGCCACCACCAATGCAGTCTCCTTGGCAAGAGCACTTCAGGGTAATGTGAACCTGACAATTGGCTTCACCTACCACTCCCTTTCCTCTACACCCAGCCCATCTCTGCATCTGGGTGGTCTTCTTCCATAAAGCCTCTGAATTTCAGCCATCCCTCCCAGGTGGGGCCACATCATCCCCTGTCTAGATTACTAGTCTCTCCTCACTGGCCTTCCTGCTCTGATTTGTCACCAGGTTGTTCCCTGAAGGTGTATCAGTAGCCCTGCCCTCAGGCAGCTCTAGGATACCTGGCCCAGGTAAGGTCACCTTCTAAGAAAGGCTTCCTTACCTGAGGTATCCATAGCATTCTTCTCTCCCTAGGCATGGGGCTCAGGGCATATAGTGAATCTAACCCAAAGACCCAGCAGTCAGGCTTGGCACGCCTCTCAGTAACAGGGACCAAGGGTCTCTGTAACCCCAAGTCAGGGAGCTCACAGTGCTAAGTGCTCTCACCAGGCCACTCATGACCTGGTGGATCTGCACTGCCTTCAGTCTGCGCTACTGCCCAGGGCAGAAGGGCTTCCAGATGAGGAATGGGGCTTAGGGTCTAAGAATGGGGCTTAGAGTCTAGCCCCATCCCTCATCTGGAAGTGCTGTCAAGTCAGTTCTGACTCACAGCAAACCTGTACATAGCAAACCTTCCAAGGAGCAGCTGGTGGATTTGAACTGCCAACCTTGCGGTTAACAGTCCAGGACGGGGCTGAGGGCGCATGAATCTTGTTAAGGGAAGCCTTGTGATTCTGCCTCTGGTGACCCAGGGTGGGAGAGCAGTTAAGTCAAAGGAGACCCTGTTCTGCAAGCCCAGGCTCCCAGTTAGACCTTTTCTGGCCCTGTCTAGCTCCCTTTGGGCTTTCCACTCCCCGTGCAGACCCATCCTCTCTCTGGGCCTCCATCCCTTGAACCTTCCCCTGGGGCAATCAGGGAAGACCTCTGCCTCTCTGAAAGTCATGACTCCTCAACTGAGACCCAGGTCTAGGGACCAGAGCTCCCCAGAGTTGCCCCTACGTCATCCTGTCAGACTTGGGGCTGTGGTTGCTGCTCCAGGCAGCAGCCACCGGGCCCTAGTGCCTGGGTGTTCTCCTGTCCCCTTCCAGACTTTGTGTCAAAACTCCAGAGCCAAGAGAGACACTTCTTTCCCCCCATCTGGACAGATGGGGAAACTAAGGCAGGTGAAGGGGCCTGGAGTCTATTTCTCCAGACTTGCTTACAAATGATACAACTTTCCCTTCACAACTATGCCTACCCTGACCTCACATGGGACTGAAGCCAGCCCACCCGATCCCACACATGCTGATCCACCTGAGGAACCCCACCTCTGTAAGACAGAGCCCCAACTGACCTCAGTCAGAGATCTGTCAACCAAAAAGCTGAAGAGTGGCTCCCACACCATCACCAACTTCCAATTTGCAAATGGGGAAATTGAGGCCCAGAGAGGGTCAAGACTGCGCACAGCCAATTAGAGGCAAAGTCAAGCTAGAACCCTGGCTTCCCAGATTCCAAGCTAAGATGAGGAAAGTGAAGCTCAGAGAGTCTAAAGTAGATTGTTTGCCTGAGGCCTTAAGGCTAGTGATAGTGAGGAGGTTTTGCTCAGGCTGGGACTGAGTCCCCTCACCCCCCGAGTCTGGAGCTCTTCCACCCCACTTTGCTGTGGCTATACCCTCCTGGGTCTCCTGAGGCGCTTTTCCTTGAGAGGCCCCACCACCTAGTGAGTAGCAGGCTAGAGGCTGCTCCTTTCCCTTCAGTGGACAACTTCAGTGGTTCATGAGAGGTTAGAACTACACTTAGCCTCCTTTCCCCACAGGGTAGCCAGAGCAGAAGGTGGACAGCCCAGACCTGGGTCCACACCTGCTGCTCTGAGAGTCTCCCAGCACTTGCCTTAGGTGTGAGACCTACAGTCTGTGAACAAGCAGTGGGGTGGAGAAGAGATTCCCCAGGATATTTCTGGTCAGGTGCCACCAAGGAAAACCAGGCTTTGACCTCCCTTCCCCCAGTGTCCAGTCCACAAGAAGTTTAGGCTGAGTCCCAGGTGCCCAACAGGTAGCCGTCCCTGGTCACTCAGCCACATGTGGTTTTAGTTTCTGTGTCAAATGCCCCTTTCATCTCCAGCTCACTTTCCAAAGCCTGGATAGCAGCATCCAACCCCTACAAGGCGAGGACAGCTGAGCATCCTGGGAAAGTCCCCAGTCTCCCACTCCACCAGTGAACTTCTCTGTTCCCAACTGCCTGGTGGCTCCCTGGGACCAACAGCAGGCTGGTAAGCACACAGGCCACAGAGCTAGACAGTCTGACTCCAAATCCTGTCTCTATCATCTGCTAGCTAGGACACTCCATTAGTTTAACAATCCCCGTGCCTCTGTTTCCCCTTCTGTGTAATAACAGAACCCACCACACAGGGGGGTTGGAAGATTGACATGAAACAATCTCCAAATACTCCAAACTCCACTGCAATCGAGTCAATTATGACTCAGAGGGAGCCTATAGGATAGAGGAGAACTGTTCCTTAGGTTTTCCGAGACTGTAAATCTTTACGGGGGCGGACAGTTTCATCTTTCTCCCTCAAGCTGGAACCACTGATCTTGTGGTTAGCAGCCCAACACTTAACTGTACCACGATTAAATCACTGTGTGACCTTGGGCAAGTTACATTTGTAAAGAAGTCCTCACTTATAAAATGGGAGTGACAAGAATATCACCTACCTCATAGGAGTATTATCAAGATTACATGGCTAAAAGCTCTTGAAACAATGTCTGACACATTAATGTTCCTAGTATCTCCAAGTTTCCTCATGTACATTGTCCTGACTCTAACTTTTGCTTATACTGTTCCTCCATGTAGGATGTCTGCTGTACCATCCATCTCGGTCTATCAGACTCCCATTCACCCTTCAAAACCCAGTCCAGAAGTCATTTCCCCGTGATGTTTTTTTGGCTCTCTTTAGGTGGAATGAACCACTTCTCTGGGCTCCCATGGTCCCTCTCCTAGAACACACTGTGTATATTTTGCATGCAGCATAGTGGTTATAAATCAGGCTGCTAATCTCACGGTCAGCAGTTCGAAACTACCAGCTGGTCCGCGGGAGAAAGATGAGACTTTCTGCTCCTGTAAAGATTTACAGCCTCGGAAACCCTGTACAGGGTCACTATGAGTCGGTACCAACTCCAGGGCACATAACAACAGCAACAACAACATCTCCCCCAAAAGGCTGTGAGCTTCTTTAGGGCAGATACTTCTTTAACTCTACCCATTTCTAGGACAACTTGAGATACAAAATGTGGATAGCATGGGCTTTAGGCTTAGCCAGCCATCTATTCCAGGACCTTCCCCACTACATGCTTATTTAGGGAGCTCAGGTGAGTTTTCTCAGAACCACAACATTCCCACTCCACTGTACAGTGAGTGGGGAGGAAGGTCCCCTACAATGCTCTGGTTGCTATTTATTGTTTGGTGCTGTAGATCCTATCTAGGGTTTCTGAGACTATGAATCTTTACAAGAGCAGAAAGCCTCATCTTTCTCTTGCAGAACAGTTGATGGGTTTGAACTGCCAACCTTGTAGTTAGCAGTCCAGTGGTTATCCTACAGCAATGTCACCCAAGCCCAGTTTTCTGTTTCTCACACTACTAGTTGTTGTTGTTGTGTTATGTGCCATGGAATCGGTTCTGACTCATAGCGACCCTGCATAGGATTTCCGAGGCTGTAAATCTTTACCGGAGCAAAAAGCCTCATCTTTCTCCCACGGAACAGCTGGTAGTTTCTAACCGTGAGATTAGCAGTCCAATTTGTAACCACTATGCTACCAGAGCTCCTTACATTCCAAGTGTTCTTCAGCAAACCCTTTTCTTCTCTAAGCCTGTTTTCTCATCTGTAAAATGGTGCCAGGGGAAGACGTAGAGAAGAGGAAGGCTTGAAATTCATGAAGCAGAGGTTCCAGGCCAGCTCTGAAGATGCCAGGTACCCACAAATTCATCACAGACAGCTGGGGAAAGTCGGTGTCCCAAGGCTGGGAGACCGCTGAGCACAGGCCTTGCAAACAACAAACTACAAAATGAGGTCCCTTGGTGAATCACCAATTAATCGATAACTCAGCTCCTGCCGGGCCAATGACCTCAAGACTGTTTGCTGGCAGCCCAACTATCACCCTCATCTTCCAGTTAATCCCAGTCCAGGAACCCTCCCCAAAGCCCTTCCCAGCCCACAAGATCTGTTCCCTCCTATTTTATCTGTGTGGCTCCCTGCCCCCACCCCAAACGCCAGACCCTAGTCCAGTCCTGAACTTTCCCACCACTGAGTGTTTCCTCAAGGAATCCCCACCTATCCACCCAAAGTATCTGCCTCCTGACCCTGCCCCCTCCTGACAAACTTCCTCAGGCCCAGCCTAGGCCACACTCCTGAAAGTCTCCCTGTGCCCCCACCAGGTGGTCTCCCCCTCCTCTGGGCCCGCCCGCCCGCTGGGCTCTGGGCTCTTCTAGGGCTCTTGGACGATTCTGCCCTGTTCAGAGTTATTTACGGCCTGGGCTTATCTCTTCCAACCCTTCCTGCGGGAAGGGGCTGGGTTTACTCCATTCCCCCGGCAACATCCACAGCCCCCAACAGAGTAGACACTCCCTTCTGCGGGATTGAAGTGAGCTTTCTCCCACCTATCCCGCCATTAATAATTTATATCTAAGGAATAGTCGTCACATGTGCACAGCACATGAGAGTTTATGAGGTTCTTTCATAAATCTTTTCTCATCTGATCTAAGGGGCAAGTCTTCCTCCTTGCATGGAGGAGGACACCGAGGCTTTCAGAGGTGGGGTGACTTCCCCAAGGTCACCCAAGAGAAGGGGTCAGGACTGCGTTTGAGGACCTCCAGCTGGGGTCAGACACTGACAAGTAAACCTAAGATTGAGCTGGCCCCTTTTTGCTGGAGCCCCAACCACCCTCCTGATTGCACCCCTTGATGGGGGTGTCTTTTCCCATCTCCCAACTCCCAGAGGCTGGTCTTCTCTTGAATCTTCTCTCCCAACCCCACCGGAGGCAAGGACGACAGTTATCCCATTTTGCAGAAGAGGAAATGGAGGCTTAAGAAGAATGACTTATCCACGACCCTCAGGCCAAGTTCGGCTACCGGGTCTTCGGCGCGCTCGCGGTATCTCCGGAGGGGGTCCCTTAACGCTCTCTGCCTCCCCAGCCTCCCCGTCCCAGGGCCCGTCTGTGTGGACGCGGAGTCCCTACTTACAGCCACTTGATGCCATAGCACATGCTGGTCTGGAGGGCCAGGGCGAGGAGAAGCGCCTCGCAGACCTGCGGCCGCGCCCTCATCTTTGCGCGCCCTGCGCGCTTGGAGGTCAGACCCTCTAGGAGTTGCGCTGGTGTCCAGCCACCCACAAGGCGACGCCGCTCCTCCTGCGCGCACGCTGCCTGCAGTCGGGGAAAGCGGAGGCAGCGGGTTAAGACGGCTGGCTGGGCGGGGGACGCAAGGGGGGGGGTGTTTTATTCAAATTACAAAGGAGGGGTCGGGGCTTAGGGAGACTGAGCGCGCGGCGGACGTCCCCTCCCGCGCGCCTGGCAAAGGGACGCGGCCGGCGTCAGGCTCGAATTACCTAGGTGCTCCCGGCGCTCGGCAGAGGACGTGTCCCCTTAGCACGGCTCCGCGCGCACTGCCCGTGCTTGGGCCCCGTGTCCCAGCCACGCCTTTGCGACACTCGGGCTGGGATCCTGGCTACCAGGAAGAAGCACCGGGGGCGAGAGGACCAGTAACCCCGAGAGAGAGACGGAAGCTATAGAGCCTCTTGACAGCTGAAGGAGAGAGACGCTCAGGCGGAAAGAAACTGAGGCATAGGTTGAAACTCAGACGTACAGACGGAAAGAACACTAGTCAAAGGGAAGGAGATCGTGGGCCAAAGGAAGAGAAACACATTCGGGGCCTAAAACCTGGGTTCTTATTCCCCGTAATATTGATTATTAGTTATTATGGCCTTGAGCTCCTGACCTCAGTTTCCCACCTCTGTAAACTGCGGATGATTCAAGAAATATTTACCTAAGACTGTTCACCTAACACGATCCAATTTGCTCCTCCCAGCAACACAGTGAAATGGGTACTATCACTTTCCCCCAATCTCACGGATGAGGAAACAGGCCCAGAGAGATGGAATGGCATTGCTTGGCCAGTGAATCTCAGGCCAGTGCCAGGTGTTCAACTCCCCGGTCTACCCGGGAGTCCAGTGAGATCATAGACCGCGAGGAGACAAGGAAATGGGGCTTGCTCTGTTAGTTTCGCCAACTGTGAAGGGAAATGGATGGCACGGGGTAGCAAAAAACTCTTTGTACTGTATAAAAGCTAGCTGTTCGGAGTCCCTCTCTAGCCTTTCCTCTTTGGACGGTCGGGTATTGTCCAAGCGTGAGCTCGGCTTAATAGCCCCGCTGCCAGTCTAAGGGAATTAGTCTGATGTTTCCTTAGGCCGCCAGGCGGCACACTCCGGCCGCGTAGGAACCACCGGCCCCGCCTTCGGGCAGCCCCAGAGTCACTTTCTCTGTTTTTCTTTTTCTTTTTCCCTTTTTTCTTTTCCTCTTCATTCTCACCTCATTAACTTCCTTCCCAGCTTCTTCCAAATTTACTAACACCTGGCTCACCCGAACTCACTCACAATCCCAGCCCCTTTCCCCTGGGGAACAGAAGAGACAAAGAGATTCCTTTCTAAAGGATTTGAGGCAGTTGGTAGGAGACTCCGACTCTAGTGGGGGGTGGGTAGTGCTGGAGTTGGAGAGCGGATTCTCTTCTGGCTGTGTGAGTCCCTGACCACCTCCTTATCTTCAGTTTACCTTTCCATAAAAACCACTACGCATCTCCTGAGATCTTTCCAGCCTCCCAAGAGTTTGTGTGTGCCTTAAACACACACAGATTTGAAATTCCACTGTTTTCTGGAGTTTTCCGTGATAACCCAGACGAAAGCAAAGAGAAAACTCTGAATTATATCCCCTAGCCCCTCAGAATTCCCCAACTAGGCGTCCAGCACAGAGGCGCTAGTCAAGGCGGGGCTCTCAGTGAGTATAACTGAGCCCCTTCCTCCCAACCAACCTGTATCTTTCTACCTCTGAACGCTCACTACGTTACTCAGAACCAAAAACGATGTCAACTGGATACGGGGTGGAGGGAGGACCAAAACTTCAGTAACTGTCTCTCCTGTTACTCGCCCAAAGGCAGCATTCCTGGGTAGGGAGGAAGCAGGTGCTGCATGAGGAGAGAGGAGAGCGTGGACTCGCAGCACGAGATCCTTGTTTAATCCATCTATCCCAGAGAGAGGAGGGTCGCCTGGGTCACCCAGCACGCTCAGAAAACCAGGCCTCCTGCTAGTCCCTACTCGTTTGTAGCGGCCCCGGTAGTCCCGGGCTTCTCCCTCCTTCGCCTCAGCTCATCGCTGAGGGGGCGGCAAGCGTCAGTCTGTGAGTCCTAATGGATATTCCGGGCCGGTGTGAGAGTGTCCAGGACAGCTGCGTGGGCTGCTGGGTCACCCTCAGCCAGTGTCCCGCGGATCAGGGCGCACTGGCTTCTTGGAGCTCCCGGTCCGCTAGGGGGCGCTAAGTCAGGGGTCGAGGTGGGGACCGCGATTAACTTTCTGTGCCAGGAGACGCCAGGCAAATCCCCTCCTCTTCCTGGGCTTCAGTACAGTGGTCTGGGGAGGGGATGGGGTGAAGAGTAAGTGTTCTCTTGATTCTGATAGTTCTAATAAACACCTGTTTGCCATACTGAGCCCTGAAGTGCCCGACCCCTTGCTTCAGGCCCTGCGCGAAGTCACCCTTGGTGCGTAGACGCGTAGAGTGCCCGCATCAAAGCGCATAACCTTTGGAAAGTCAAGTTGTCTCTTCCTACCTCCGCTGGGGGGAAAGCTTAGGCTATCCCGCCCGGGGCTGCGCACACTCTGGGCACCGCGTGTGCAGCAGTCGCAGCCCCGCTCCATCAACAGGTGGTTGTAAAGCTTGGGCTCTGGAAGTCCCTGAAAACCGCACTCACCCAAGCCAGTAGTTACCTACAAAGCTTCCCTACGCGAACGCACCCCGCGCCCAGACCGTGTCTATGTCGTGGGGAAGGTCCGCGCCCTCCAGGCCTGAAGCCTCGGGCCGCGCAGCTTGTAGAATGGGCCCGGCGAGCCGTTGACACCGAGAGACCGTGTCAAGGTTACCTGCTAGGCGGAGCGAGGCCGGTCCCGTAACCCGGCTTTGACCTCAGCCCCGAGTCTTGCGAGATCTGTCTGCTCAGCTACGGACACTGCGCACCGGGTAACCCGGGAGACCCGTTACTTTGAAAGCTGGAAGGGTAAGGTAGGGCAGGGAAACATGGGGGATGCTTCCCTTTCACTAGCCGGCTGGAGTCGGACGCTAAGCGGCCAAAGCACAACAGGGCACCGCAGCGTCGGAGATGGGGGTGTGAGGGCTCTGGTGGGAGCTCAGCCAGAAGTGCCTTGGTGACTGAGAACAGGACTGTCCTTCCCACGCCCCAGCCCAGAACTCAGGTCTGTAAACAAACTCTCAGTTGGTTCTTCCCCCTCCGCCGCCGCCTACGGGACGATTCTCGAAGCTAGGCATCCGTTTCCTCGTCCCCCAATTGAAGGTTTAAGAAGTGGTAGGAGCCGCTGACTTTCTGCGCCCTTTGCCACCCTCTCTCGCTCCGCCACACACACCCTTTGCCGCGGACTCCAAGTCCCCCAACGCAGGGATGGCTCCAGCACGACATTCTCCTCTGGCCAACAAAGAGTCAGTGGTAGCAGAGCCGGGAAAGCTCGGGGCCTCGGGCAGGACCTGCACAGCCAACACACCCCCATCACGCATCGTCCTAAGCGCTGCGCCCCCTAACCCCCGAGGTCGCTCGCCGCCGCTGGGGGGCTTTCTAAAAAGCTGAGGAAGGTATGGAGAGGGCTTGGTTAGTGGACCCGAGAGTGAGTGCCCAAGGGAGTCGCGGCAGGTACGTGAAGCGCAGACCCTCTCCGACTCTTTCATCCGCAGACCCAGCGGGTCGCCGTTGGGCGCCCTCCGGTTGTCCTAGACACTGCTCACCTCCTCGTCTATTTTCCGGGCTCGACCTTCGTCCCCTCTGCCCGGGCTGGCTCGGTGAGCGGCGAGCGCGGCCCCCAGCGGGCCGGAGGGCGCTGAGGGTTAGACTGGAGGCGAGGGTGCCTTCTTCCCGAAGCGGCCGGAAAAGGGTACAAGAGATCTGAGCTCCCGGCTGGCGCGCTCTCCACGGCGGACTCAAGCGCCTCTCCGTTGCGCTCTCAGGGCCGGCGGTCGTTTGCTCGCTGGAGCTCTCTCCCTTTAGTCCGGCGCAATCTCTGTCGCTGGCCGCCCAAACTGCTTTATAAGGCGCGGGCGGCCGCTTTGATCTGCCCACGTCAGCGCTCGGAAAACTCACCGGGTGGCTCTGGCCGAGCTCTCGGGGGCGGGGGCGGAGTCTCAGTGGACCCCACTGACTCTAGACGCCCGCGGTGGCGGCACTGGAGGATTTGGCACTCTGATGAGTTACAAAGGAAGGCTCCCTAACTATAGCTGGTGCTTACCAAAGGTGCGTTCTGCTTGCCTAGTGTGTGCCTGCGACGCGTGGACCCTAAATAGGGCCAATCTCGAATCTTTGCAGCAACTGCCAAGGAAAGTTGAACCCGTCCAATTTTACTGAGGTGGGAGCTGAAGCTCCCAGGAAGTTCGAATTAGGTCTCAATCTGGAGCCCAAGCATTCCAGGGGTTTCTCCTCTAACAGTGATTACTATAGACATCAGTCTCCCCATTTGCCCAAAAGAAGCTGGAGGTTCTGAGAGCCTCGTCGGTGTCCTGAACCTGGCCCTTTGCCTTTCAGTGTTTCAAGGCCTCGGGTTTTATGAAAGCAACGAAAGATTCCACCACTCTCAAAGGAGAAAGGAGGCGCGAGAGCTCTGCGCCTCAAGTGTGCTGTAAACCATAGGTGCCAAGCTTTGAGAGCGAAGACAGGAGCATCCTAGCCCCTGAGGTAAGCAGGGGATTGAGGAGTCGTCTGGGCATCTTGACTCCCCTTACTCCAGAAGAACACCGGGTTTCAAAGAAGCTCAAGGAAACGGGAGAAGCCTAACTGCGTGCTGAAGATCCCGAGGCCAGGGACTGGATTGTGCCTCTGAGACCACTTTCCTGGAAAGGGCTGAAGTGCTCTTCCCTCCAGTCGCTTTTAACCAGACTCCAGGTGATTTCTAATTGCCTGATTCTGGACTGTGCTCTCATTGGATTCTGCCTACCCCTTTCCTAGAGGCTCTGATTCTAAGATATGGAGTCTTGGTGTGGCTCTGTGGGTTAATGCGCTGAACTACAAAGTCCCTTTAAACTACAAGGTTGGCTGTTCAAGCTCACCAGTCGCTCCTCGGAAACCCTATACAGGGTTGCTATGGGTCGGAACCGACTCGACGGCACTTAATAACAACAACAATGTGGTTCTGCGGGTTAATACTCTCAAGGTTGGTTTGGACACCAAGGTCGGCGGTTCAAGCTCACCAGCCTCTCCTCAGAAATCCTCTACAGGGTCACTATGATTCAGAACAGCCACTTAACAACAACAATCTAGTTTATTTGTAGATGGGGAACTGGATATTTAATGAGGGGGTCCCAAATGCTCTTTTCTTGTACATGCTATATACTCCCACACACTCAGTAGCACATATGTGTGAAGTGGCCATACCTGTCATCAAGAAAAGACACAACACACAGTCTGCCCCCAACCAGTTCATGCACAAGCACATGTTTCCATGCACACAGTAAGAATGCACAACTCCTAAGCATACACCATGTGCACATATACTTCTACACATAGCCCCAGGAACATCCTTGTGAACACTTGCTAGGACCCATCTTCTCTCCTACAACACAGGGACCTATCCCACTATAAATATTGTGGGCAGGCAGTGGACTTTAGGTGGGATGTCCCAGAAATGGGGCATAGGGTGTTCCACTTAAGAGGCTGGGAGCAAAGAATGCCCTTAGTTCCCCCACTCCAACCCATGCTGACTGCAAGGTCAGAGCCATTCCAGATAGGGATTCACACCTTCTCTGAGCCCCACTCTCTGCTCGTTTGAGAAGCTGCATCAATGTGGCACTGTGGGTTAATGTGCCAAACTGTAAAGCTGTTTGAACTACAAGGTTGGCAGTTCAAGCTCACCAGCTGCTCCTCGGAAACAGGATAAGGATCAGGTCACTATGGTTTGGAACCGCTGGCACTTAACAACAACAACATCAATCACCTCCAAACATTTGCATAAGCAGTCCTTCAGCCAGAAATCCTCTTCTGGCTAGAGGAGAAATGGAAAGCAATTTGAAGTCACATAGACTTGGGTTCCAATATTGACTTTGCCCACCTTATTTTTAATAGTTTGTTTTTCTAGAGTCATTTTAGATTTATTTGCAGAAAAATGACACAGAAAGTATAGTTCCCATGTTGTTGTTGTTGTTGTTGTTTTTATGTGCTGTGGAGTTGGTTCCGACTCATAGCGACCCTGCATAGGGTTTCCGAGGCTGTTAATCTTTACTGGAGCAGAACGCCTCATCTTTCTCCCGTGGAGCAGCTGGTAGTTTCGAACTGCTGACCTGGAGGTTTGCAGCCTGATTCGTAACCACTATGCTACCAGAGCTCCTTATAGTTCCCATATATCCCCTCTTTAACGCTGAACATGATTTCCCCTAACATTAACATTTTGCATTTATGTAGTAAACACATTTGTTACAAGTGATGGACAAATGTTGATACATTATTATGAACTGAAGGCCATAGTTTACATTAGAGTCCATTCTTTGTGATGTGCAGCACTATGGGTTTTGACAAATACATCTCATGTCTACCGTTACAGTATTATACAGAATAGTTTCACTGCTTTAAAAATGTGCTCCATTGATTCATCTCTAGCCTCTCCACTTAAATTCCAGGACCAATTTTATTTATTTATTTATTTATTAAAGTTTTCATTGTGAATTGAGTGATCATTTACATGGGAGAACATCGGTTTTACACTCATCCTATCTTATTTTGTTTAATTGCAATGATTGCAATACATCATCATTCAACAGTATTTGCTTAGATTCCCTCTGATTTTGTTGTTATTGTTTTGGGATGTATACAAAAACACTCAAATATACAATCATTTAAACAACTAACTTGCACATTCTGCAAGCCTTCCTCCTGGCCAGTCTTTCTTGCCAAAAGTCTAGAGTCCTCAGCTGCTCTCTCTCTCACCATGTCATCATCCCTTGGAGGTCCTAGGGTCCTCTGCTCCTGGACTGTAAGATTAATTGATCCCCCCTTTATGTTACAAAACGTCTACCTTTACAGTTATGACAATTGTAATTAGTCATAATAACAATTACTCATGATTGAATCGTAAGAATCTTATCCCCATCTCCTTTCACCAGACCCTTCTAGACAAGATGAAAACTATTCAGTGGGAATTCTACCTTCCCCCACACACTCTGAAACTAAACTCCCTCTTGAAAACTTGTAAGCCAGTCACTTCATGCCTTTATAGTCCCCCATTCTAGGTAGCCAATGTCAAGTTGTCCATCCCTATCAATCTTGTGTACAGAGAGGATAGGATGTAAAGACTCCTTCCCTCTCAGTTGGTATTTTGAGTTACTACATCCATGAGTATAGGTCAAGTTCATCAAATTGTAGCAATTTACACTTGTTTCCTTCATCAATTTTTATTTTTATTTTTTTATCTTCCTCTAGTGGAGTTCTGGGAGTCCTGGTGTGGTGCTTTAGGTTAATGTGCCAAACTGCAAAGCCATTTGAACTGCAAGGTCAGCAGTTCAAGCTTACCAGCTGCTCCTCAGAAACTCTAATCAGGGTCGCTATGGATTGGAACCAACTTGACAACACTTAACAGCAACAACAGCAGTCAAATTCTGATCATCCAGCCATCAAAGCTAGGTCAAATGGGTGCTATCTGCAAGTTTGGGCATTCTTGTGTGTCTCCCCTCACTTCGTATCAACTGGACACTTCACTCTCAGCTCTAGCCCTCCTTGTCCATAGGCTATGTCCTTGTCCATGGGCTCAGGAATCCCCAGGTCCCACCACACTTTGAACCAACCAGCCCTTCCTCTTCTTTCTCTCATCTCAAGGTCAACGTCCAATTTTATTTTTAACTCTGTGATCTTGAGTAAGTCACTTAAATTTCCTGAGCCTTAATTTTTTTCAGAAAGATGAGGCTTTCTGCTCCCATAAAGATTTACAGCCTTGGAAACCCTGTACAAGGTCACTATGAGTCAGAACTGACTCCACAGCATATAACAACAACACATTTTTTCCACAAGAATAGAGAAATAATATAATCCTCTCAAATCCTCTCACCAGCTGTTCCTCAGAAACCTTGTACAGGGTTGCTATGAGTTGGAACTGACTCCACAATGACACCTAACAAAAACAACAACATATCAAATCCTTCAGATAGTTGTTGTTAAGTGAGTTCCAACTCTTGATGATCCTGTATAGGGTTTCTGTTGTTGTTGTCAGGTGCCATCGAGTTGGAACCGACTCATAGCCACCCCATGAACAGCAGAATGAAACAATGTCCGATCCTGGGCCAACCTCACTACCATTGCCACACTTGAGTCCATCAATGATGCCACCTGGCCGATCAATCTCATTGGGGGTCTTCCTCTTTTTCTCTGACCTTCCATCTTACCCAGCATGACATCCTTCTCCAGCAACTGTTCCCTCCTGACAATATGTCTAAAGTATGAGAGACAAAGTTTAGCCATCTTGGCCTCCAAGGAGCACTCTGGCTGCGCTTCTTCCAAAACAGATTTATTGGTTCTTTTGGCAGCCCATGGCACTTTTAATATTCTCCTCCAACACCACAATTCAAAGGCATCAATTCTTCTATGATCTTCCTTATTCACAGGTCAGCTTTCGCATCCATAGGGTTTCTGAGGAGCAGCTAATAGGTTTGAACCACGAACCTTGTAGTTAGCTGTCCAGTGTTTATCCTACAGTACCGTAGCAGGACCCCAAAGACCCCATTTGCTATACAAATGTAGCAGCTGAAGCTTAAACGTGGGATATTCTCAAGTGTTGAAGAACATATTTGAACTTAGATCTCTGAGGTTCACTGTCCACTATAGCTGGTGCCCCCAAGGAACACATGGGAGAGGACAGTCACTTTCCTGTGGTCTCATAGGGAGTTGAGGAGGCATGAGCCAGAAGAAGGTCCCAAAGGTCCTAAAATCCAGCCCTGGTCCTTCCTGGCCCCTCTTACCTACTCAGTTCTGCCCTGCCCTGGACCAAGATTGAAATGTCAGCCAGGACTGGAAACCCACCATAGTGTGGCAGCTTGGGAGTGGGGGCGCTATGAAGAAGTGCTGGCAAAACCTTGGACTAGGAGTCAGGAAGGTCTGGAAGAGCAAGGGTCTGCCCCTTTCTACAACTCAGTCATTGATCAGCCCAGACATTTGGGGATTCTATAAGATACTTGAATCGGGCTGTGAACCGCAAGGTCAGCAGTTCAAAACTACCAGCTGTTGCGTGGGAGAAAGATGAGGCGCTCTGATCCCGTAAAGATTTACAGGCTCAGAAACCCTGTAAAGGGTCACTATGAGTTGGAACCTACTCCACGGCACACAGCCACCATAAAATACTTGAAAAGAATATTATTTATTTCATCTATAGAACTAGCTGATAATCACTTTTCTTCCCTTCTCATCTATCCCTCTCTCCCTCTGTCCAGTTCCTTCAAGGGCCAGATCTATGTAGGTCCACGATGGGATTGTATTATTCCTATTTTACTTCAAGCAAGGCGGGAGGGTTTGTTCCTGGGACTGCTGCTGTACAGGTTAATATATCCTCCATTTCCTCTATTACCCCCGGTGATTCTGGTTATCTGATCACCCAGACGTGCTGGGGGCTTCCTGTCAGCCTGTTTCTGTGCTGTGTCTGACTGCCACTGGCCACTAACATTTCCACACACACACACCCCTGCACACACTCTGCCCAGAAAGGCACCCAGGCTGAAAGGACATGGGGGCTGGGGAAGCCACAGTTATGTTCTGCAAGCTGACCTCTACTAACCCTTCCACCCACCTTAGCTTTCCTCCCTTGGGGCTAAAGTTTTTGTGAAATGGGTGGGGTAAGACTTGTTTTGGTTGTAGTCTTTAACCCTCTCCCTATATTGCTGTGTGATTATTATCTTCTGTCTCTGAGCACTAGTCACCCCGTCTGTAGGTGAGGAAGATGAACTAGATATGTTTTTCAGCTCCAGAACCTGGGTCCTGAGTCTTACCTGTGTCTTCTGACTCTTACCTGTGTCATGGGCTGAGCCATGAATGGGGAAGAGGAAAGCCCACTCTCTCTGCCTCTCTTCTTCCCCACCACAAGCCACATTGCAGGTGATCCCAGAACCATTTCTCGTGATCTGTCATCCTTGGAGGGTGGGGCAGACTCTTACCAGCATTTTCCAAGTGGAAAGTGAGACAATGCCTCCCATCTTAATAAGGGCACTTTTTATGTGTTTCTATAACATCTATGTTGTTGTTGTTAGGTACTGTCAAGTTGATTCTGACTCATAGTGACCCCGTGTGACCCCATAGGGTTTTCTAGACTGTAATCTTTATGGGAGCAGATCTGTCAGATTGCAGAGCCTCTGGGTGGGATCGACTGTCAATCTTTTGGTTAGCAACCAAGTTCTTAACTTCTGTGCCACCAGGGCTGCTCCTTTAATGTTAAGTGTCATCAGGTTGGTTCGGACTCATAGTCACCCTATATGGAGTTTCCAAGGCTATAAATCTTTGTGGGGAGCAGAGACCCTCACCTTTGTCCACAGAGTGGCTGGTGGGTGAAACAGCAGAGCTTGTGATTCGAAGTCCAGTGTTTATCCTGCAGAGCCACTGCGCTCCCAGGGCTCCTTGTTGTTAAGTGTCGTGGAGTTGGTTCTGACCCATAGAGACCCTGTATAGAGTTTTGAGGAGCTGCTGGTGAGTTCGAATCTCCATCCTTGCAGTTCATACCGACCTTGTGGTCCAGTGCATTATGCCACAGCACCGCACCAGGACTCCAAGGGTTCCTTAAAGGGTGCTTTTTTAAAAGGACCTCCTGGGAAGGCTGATGGACAGGGGGTCATCAACGTAGCCCAGCCCGGATGCTCCTATGATGACCAGATGAGGCCTGGACAAGGGGTGGATCAATATCAGCAGACATGCCATCAGAACCCTCAGATCCAGCTCCTCCGCTTAATCCACCGTATGGCTTTGGGCAAGTCACTGAGCCTCTATGATCTTGGGCTCTGCCACGCCCTCTCAAGGCTATTGGGAAATAACATTCCAGAGAAGTCAAGGAAAGAAGTGATTTGGGTTGACCCAACACCTACTGTGTGCCAGGCAGTTTCTGTGCCTCTGGGTGAGACGGATTTTATTCTGCAGATGCACAAACCAAGCCTCCAATCTGTTCAGAGTTTAGGCAAGATCAGGCTGTCAACAAGTGGGAAAACCCACACCTCTGCCCACTGCCTGGCTGGGCTCTAGTCTCCTCCTCAGTCCCCTCAGGGAAGATGGTACTGTTTTAGAAAGCTCAGAGAGCAGGCTTGGGGGGTGGGGGCAGGGTCAGTCAAGAGATTCCTTTCATTGGGTGCATATGACAAAATGCCACCTGTCTGTCTAGTGAGGTCATCACTTCTCAAAGGCTGCCTTCAACTCATGACTGTTTAATCTCCAGAGACAACATTTGTGTGTCTCATGGCTTTGCTGCTCCTAGAGAGAAACACAAGGCAACTAACTAGCTTAAACACAAAAGAAGCCAACTGGCTCATATAGCTGGAGGAGAAATCCAGTGACTTAAGACCCAAAAGGAGCCCTAGTGGCTCAGTAGGTTAAGTGTCAGGCTGCTAACTATTAGGTTGGCAACTGGAACCCAGTAGCCACCCTATGGGAGAAAGATGAGGCTGTCTGCTCCCATAGGTATTTACCGCCTCAGAAACTCTTAGGAGCAGTTCTGCTCTGTCATATAGGTACTATGAGTTGGAATCAACTGAACTACTATGGGTTTGTGACTCACCATGACTTGAGGCTGGTACTGGGACCCCAGTGTCTCCAGCGTCTACCATATCATTTCTGTATCATTCTGCTCTCTTAGAGTCCAGGTGGACCTCCTCCCTTCCACCAAGTCTTGGCACCAACTGTCCCAGTTAGGAATTTCATTAAATTAGAACATCTGTTTCCCTGGGTCTCTCTATCAATCCCAGAGCCATCAGCTGATTGACCTTGCTCAAGTCAAGTGGCCTCCCTTTGAGCAACAATTGCTGTTGTGGTGGGGAGGGAGCCCTGGAAAAGTCACAGAAAGAGCAGGAATGGCAAGCAGTGGGCCAGTGGGGGATTTGTGTCTGGGATTGGCAGATTTGTCAATGGCTGAGGTTCCACTTTCTTAGTCTGAACAAAAGTCAGTGTTTCTGCAGCTGGGGGTAAGAGGGTAGACTGAGAAAGATACAGAATAAGGCTGTAGAATAATAAGGTCTCTCTTCTGTTATGGGACAGCTCTGCCTGAACTAAGAGCTGAGATCTACAACTTCCCTAGTGGCCCTGGGTCTCGCTCTGGAGCGCCCTCTTTATATGACAGCTGTGAGTATGTCACGATATACCATGCTATTGAATCAATGCTGACTTATGTGTGTCAAGAGTAGAACTGTGCTCCATAGGGTTTCCAATAGTTGATTTTATTGGAAATAGTCATCACCAGGCCTTTCTTCAGAGGTGACTCTGGATGGATCCTGACCTTCAAGGTTAACAGCCACTTGTATTAATTAACCATTTGTCCCACCCACAGACTCCATATCACAATAACCCAAGATGGTCCAGTCTGCTTTGACTCATAGCTATTCATCCAATGGAGTCCTGGTGTGGTGCTGCAGGTTAACGCGCTGGACCCCAAGGTCACCAGTCACTCCTTGGAAACCCTATACACAGTTTCTATGAGTCAGAACCAACTCGATGGCACTTAACAAACAACAAACCCACCCTGAAGGACAGTGTAGAACTGCTTCGTAGGGTCTCTGAGACAGACTCTTTGTGGAAGTAGACAGCCTTGTGGTGTTTAAATCACCAACCTTGCAACTAGCAACAATGCTTAATACTGTGCCATCAGGGACTCCTATCACAATGTTGTTGTTGTTGTTGTTAAGGGCCATCAAGTCGATTCCACCCATAGTGACCCTGTATAGGGTTTCCGAGGAGCAGCTGGTGAGCTTGAACCACCAACCTTGCAGTTCAAACGGCTTTGCAGTCTGGTGCAAGACCCCACAGTGCCACACCAGGATTCCCATATCACAATGTTGTTGTTGTTGTTATGTGCCATGGAGTCAGTACCGACTCATGGTGACCCTGTACAGGGTTTCCGAGGCTGTAACTCTTTACGGGAGCAGAAAGCCTCATCTTTCTCCCGTGGAGTGGCTGGTAGTTTCGAACTGCTGACATTGCGGTTCGCAGCCCAATTCGTAACCACTACGCTACCAGAGCTCCTTAACACAATAGTCCCTGGCATTTGTAAAGCAGCACAATCTTGCTTAATATCAAGCACTGTACCTAGTGCCCCTGGCCACAAAAACAATCACATTTATTCTCCAGGACTTATCACGACAAATTGGGTGAGTGATAAGAACAGAAGTTTATTGTCTCATAGTCCCGGAGGTTAGTGGTTCCATTCAGGGCATCAGAGGGACCATGCTCTTTACAAAGGTTTTATGGAAACTTCCTTTCTTGTCTCTCTGGTTACTGGCAGTCCCTGGCTTGCAGCTGCAGCCTAACTCTACCTTCACCTAACAGTTATCTATCTATCAATCTATCTCGTCGCTTCTTTTATAGGATGCCACTCAGACTGAATTAGGGCCCATTCTACTCCACTGTGACCTCATAGCACTTTAACTGACAACATCTTCAAAGACCCTATTGCCAAACAAGGTCTTATTCATAGGTGATGGGGACCTGGGGAGTAGGGAAGAAGTAGGACTCTGTAATCACATCATTTGGACTTACAACTCTAAATCCAATTCTGTGTGGCCTTGGAGAAGTCACTTCTTATCTCGGAGCCTCAGTTTTCTCATCTGGAAAACTGGGGTAGAGAAATTTACTGCCTAGGGTTGCTGTGGGGATTGAAGAGGAGATGCTGTATGTAAAATGTGCGGAACAGAATCATAATGGGTCCTTGATAAAGGTTAGTTCCTTTTCTGCCAGGTACATAAACAGTTCCAGATGGAGAACTCATTTGTACTTAGCATTCATGTCTGTACACATAATATGCAGGTGGGGGAGGAATTGTCAGGTGGCCGGCCAGCGGAATAGCTAGAGCAAAGATGAAAGGGACACATTTGCTTTTAAGGAAGAGGAAGTGGATGGCTCCGTGCTATTGGCATGAAGGACAGCAGCAGGAGGAAAGTGGCTGGAGAGGACAGGCCCCTGCCAACGACAGCCTGGAATGCTGAACTAAGGAGCTTGGGCTTTACCAAGGGAAACATGGAGCAGGTCTGAAATGGGGAGAGGCAAGATCAGGTGTGAGTGTCAGAGGGAGTTCCTGGAAGACAGGAGAGGGGAGGTTAGGGGATGAGCTGGTTATCCCATCGTGGGGAAGGAGAGCCTGGCCATGCCTGCCCTGGCGGGTGCCAACAACAGAACTAACATTGTGAGTACAACATTCACAGGCAGCAAGGTTCTCAACCCTCTGGACTAGTAACCTCTACTTGGCACTTTTGGGGTCTGGCCCTTTCAATTTAGCAAAAAGGTATGAAAAAGACCAGAGGAGAAGACCTGGGCCAGACCTACAGCTGGAAGGATTCAGGTTAGACCAGAGTGGAAACTAACTTTTGAATGCCCATCAATCTGACAAGGACCTAGAGGAATCTCTTTCATGGGACTTCTTGATCATTTCATTGACCATCCCGGACCTTTGAAGCAAGCTTTCAAGCTTAGGATCAGCACTGGACTGTGAACCATAAGGTCAGCAATTCAAACCCACTAGCTGCTCCTCAAAAACTCTATACAGGGTCGCTATGGGTCAGAACCAACTAGAGAGCCCAACAACCAGAAACCCTGTCACAGTTACTGTGTACTTTGAATCTTGCAGCTGCCTGGACACGGGTGATTAGCCCTGTTTCTAAGGTACAGAGACCTAGGCCTAGAGACGGGAAGTGACTTGCCCAAAGACACAAGTGTGTGGCTGAGCAGGACTGGAACCTAGGCCTCCCATCCTCCTCTCCTACCCTCACCCCTTCTCATGGTACTGAGGTGATGTTCTCACTTACTTGCTCTGATGAAGAGTGAGTTGAGCCAGAGAGAGGTTGACATCCATCAGCAGACAATACTTAACCCAAACTGACAATTTAATTGTGAAAATGTGGACGAGGTAAAGTTATATGTAAGGAAATCCAGACGATCTGGGCCCCCAGGGAGCCTCAGCCAGCACCCCAGTTGCCGTGGAAACAGGAGAGGGTTTGGGATGATGTCACTGCATGCTGAAGCTGAAGTATGGGGGATGGGTCATCCTCTTTGGGACTGGATGGGACTGTGGGTCTGGTCCTAGGCTGTTGGCCTCATGCTTAACCCCTTCTCAGCCCAGATGAAGTAAAAGGTGCTCCAGAGGGGAGCGGTGACTTGGGCAAGGTCCTGCAGTGAGTCTGTGAGTTGTCCTTGTTCAGGCCACCACATTGCATCTATTCATTCCGCCAAACTTCAGGTGTCTTGGGGCAGGGCTAGTTCAGAGTCACCTGTGAGCTCCCTGTGCCCAGTACCAAAAAATCCAAACCAAACCACTGTTGTCTAGTCCACTGCAACTCATAGCAACTCTGTAAGACAGAGAAGAACTGCTTCCCAAGGTTTCCAAGGCTGTAAATCCTTACAGGAGCAGACAGCCACATCTCTCTTCTGCAGAACACCTGGTGGGGTCAAATCACTGACCTTTCTGTTAGCAGCCGAGTGTTTAACCACTGTACCACCAGAGCTGCCTTGCAAAGAGGAGAAGCTGACTCCAAAGCAAGGGCCATTAGATCCTTTTACAAGATGGGAATGTGGGCCACTTAGGAGGTGACACTTATTGAATCATCCTGAGAAACCATCCAGAGTGCTCTCTCTGTTTCATAGACCACTGAGCTCAGAAAGGACAGGTCACCAAGTCAAAGCTCCTTAACCAATTGGGACAGAACTGGGCTGAATCTGAGTCCAGAGCTTTGTCCTGGGCTTAGGGGTCAGCCCCTCCTGCCAAGGGGTGAATTTCATGCTTTGTAGACATGACACCTCATACAACCCTTACCCACAGAGGAGTGTCTCCTCACATTCACTGCCATCTCTCTCAACCCTGCTTCAGGAATCTGGGCCTTGGGAAGCAAGCCCCTATTGTCTGAAGCATTTTCTCAGAATCCTCACTTGAGGCCAAGCATCAAACCATTCAAAGCATCAATAACAATGATAAGAATCTCCCTTAACACAGCCCTTACTATGTGCCAGGATCTGGGTCATCACTCTGGTGCTGATCTCAAATATTGGTAACAATTCTAGGAGCTGGTTGTGATTATTCTCACATTTTAGTCCAGAAAACAGAGACTCTGGGAGGTCACTTGCCTACCTGCCCACGGCCAGCAAATGAAAGAGCTTGAACTCTGGGCCATTCTGCATCCACACCCCCTGGCTGCCTTCTTCCCTGGCTAGTTGGTAGTCCTCATAGTGGCCTGAGCTCTTATGGAATGGGATGATTGAGTTTTTACCTGGCCAACCTTCTTCCCACTTGTGATAATCCAAGTGTCTTTCCCCTTCCCCAGGGACACAACACACATACACATGTACACTTTCTGGGGTTCTGGTGGGGCTGCTGGTCCCAGAGCCCAGGGCTTTGCTAGAAGTCCAGGTCTTTTAGAACTTCATCTTCCTAGGCACATAACTGGACCAGGAAAAGAATGTGTGACCCAAACTGGACCAGTCCAGGATTGCATAAATGGGGTCTGGGAGAAAGCAGCTAGAGGGGTGATCCCTAGAGCTATTAGCAGTCATGTTTCCTGTGTTGTGTTGTGAAGGTGAAGGATGAGGAAGCAAGAGGGGATACAGGCATGGAGCTGGGGTTGTGGGGGAGGTCATTTGAGACCCAGAACCTACCCTGTTTGAAGGCTAATGATTCCTATATTCTTAAGCTTATTGGAAGTAGGTCTCTGTCCCTCATTCTCTTGAGATTGGAGCAGGGCTGCTACCTCTGCAATATGCAGAGACCTGTGCTGTCCTTCCAAGAGATACAAAGTTAAGAACGGTTCCTGTCTACCGGAAACTGGTCATCTGGGTGAAGTAGAGGGACAGAGTGGCAAATGGCTTCTAGTTCCTGCTCAGTCTCAAATATGTTGTGTGACCTTTCACTTCGTTTCATCTTTTGAATTTCTCCATCTTTAATATGGTGTGTGTGGAGGGGATGAGGGCTGGTAGGAGTTAGGTTCTATGTTCTGAAAAATTTCTTCCAGATATGCACAATTGCCTTTTAAGTTTTAATTGACATAAAATTTACATACTATACACTCACCCTTCTGAAGTATACAGTTGAGTGGTTTTTAGTATATGCACAAAACTCTACAACCATCATTACTTTCTCATTCCAGAGCATATTCATCACATGGAAAAGAAACTGAATATCCATTAGCAGTCATTCCCTATTGCTCCCTGCCTCCCAGTCCCTCATAACCTCGAATCTACTTTCTGTCCCTATGAATTTGCCACTTGTGAACATTCCACAGAAATGAAATCATACAACATGCTCCTTTTATGGTTGCCTTCTTTAACTCAGCATAATGTTTTCAAAGTTGACCCATGTTATAGCATGTATTGGCATTCCTTTCCTTTTCATGGCTGAATAATATTCCATTGGAGTCCTGGTGTGGTGCTGTGGGATAATGCACTGGACCAAAATGTCAGTTTGAACTGCAAGGTTGGCAGTTCAAATTCACCAGGTACTCCTCAGAAACCCTATAAAGGGTCGCTATGAATCCAAACTGACTCGAAGGCACTTAATAACAATGACAATATTCTATTGTATGGAATATAATAGATAAAGTCACATTTTATCTATTTGCATTTGTCCCAAAAGTTGATGGACATTTGGGCTATTTCCACCATTTGATGAGTGTAATAAATTATGCTGCTATAAACATGTATGTACAAGTTTTTTTATGAACATTTCATTTTTCTTGGGGATTCATCAAAGGGTGGTGTTACCGAGTCATTGAATTCTGAGGGAACTGCCAAACGATTTCTCCCAATGGTGGCACCATGTTACATCCCCACCAGCAATGTCTGGGGTTCCAATTCCTCCATATCCCCATCAACACTTGTGATTCTTTGTCTTTTCCTATGATAGCCATTCTAGCGAGTGTGAAAGGGCCCAGGGTGGCATAAATGGTTTATACTCCACTGTCGAGCTAAAGGTTGATGATTCAAACCCACACACAGTACCATAGTCTGCTTCCGTAATGCTTACAACCAATAAAGCCTCATGGAGCAGGTCTACACATGGGGTAGCCATGAGTTGGAATTGAGGATAGCAACGAGCTTGGTTTGGTTGTTTGGTTTTAGTGGGTGTGAAATGTCATCTCATTGTTTTAATTTGCATGTTCCTGAGAGCTAATGATGTTGAGCATCTTTTCTGTACTCTTTGGCATTTTGCATATCTTCTTTGGAGAAATAGCTATTTAAATTCTTTTTATTTTCAATAAGGTTATTTGAATTTTTATTGTTGCATTATAGGAGGGTTTTTTTCACTCTGGATACTAGACCTTTGCCAGATACATTATTTGCAAATATTTTCTCCTGTCCTGTTGGTTGTCTTTTTTACTTTCCTGATAGTGTCCTTTGATGCATGAAAGTTTTTAATTTTGTTAAAATTTAATTTATCTGTTTTTGTTATTGCTTGTACTTTTGATGTCATATCTAAGACATCATTGCCTAAATAGGTTTACACCTACATTTTCTTCCAAGAGTTTTCAAGTTTAACTTTTACTATGATCTATTTTGAGTTTACATTTGTATATGGTGTAAGGTAGGGGTCTGACTTTATTTTTTTGTATGTGGATACCTAGTTGTCCCCGTACCACTTGTTGAAAAGATTAGTTAATATTCCCACATTGAATGATCTCATTACTTTTGTTAAAAATCAGTTCACCATAAATATGTGGCTTTATTTACACGATTACATTTTACATGCTATATGGGAGGTAAGTTACACACCACACCAGGTCATACGAAGTGACCTGGTGGAGAGAGGGGGATGAGTGAAAAAAAAAAAAAAATGGAGTACAGCAAATCTGAGTTTCAATTCCAGCTCTGCTGTAACCTCACCACCCCCACAGTCATTGAGTTAATTCTGATTCATGATGTCCCTATAGGACGAAGTAGAACTCTGAGACTATACACTTTTATGGGAGCAGACAGCCTCATCTTTCTCCTGAGGAATGGCTGGTGGGTTGGAACCACTGATCTTGCAGTCAGCAGCCCAATGTTTAACCCATTGCATCATCAGGACCCTCTGCTGTAATCCTAGGCAGGTTATTTAATCTTGTCTTTTAGGAAATGGTATAATACTGAATAATATCTCATAAGAAATTCCAACATCTGAATATCCCTGTTCCTCAGTTGGCTCTTCTATTCTGTCTATACTCCAGAGCTGGTGTAAAGCCCAAAGCTCATGAGAGAAGAGGGAGCAGAAGGGTGTTCCAGGTGGAGTCAAAGGCACAATAATAATTGGGAGGTTGCAAAGGGATGTGAATGGACAGCGAGGAGCCTGTGGACTGGACCAGGGGCTGGTATTGAAAGGCTGCCTGCCTTGTTCTTCAGTTGATGACAAAACCAGTCTGGTGTCTGGGTCACAGCACAGCCCTATGGCAAAGAGGCCTGGATGTAATATCTAGCCACACCACCCAGTCACCCGGCTAGCAGAGCAGGCTGCATACAAACCCAAGGGTTCCACTCAAGACTGGGGGGCCAAAAGTGTGACTAGAGTGAAAGGTGGCTGGGACTTTTGTTTCTTGCTTTGTTTCACCCAGTGAAACAGGAGTGAAGAGGGCCAACCCCACAATACAGAACAGGGATAGTTCCTCCCAGGGGAAGATAAATAAGTGTGTTTCAGATTACATGGTTAGCAGGTACCAAAGTTAGAACTTAAATCTAGTTCCATCTATTCCCAAGCACATGCTTTTCTCCTAATGCCAACTTGCCCTAGAAGAAAAAGAGAAAGAGAGAAGGCAGTCAAGACAGAAGACCCAGCAGAAGGGAAGAGTCACACAGGGAGGGAGATGAAGAGAGGTAACAATAAAACAAAAGTCTAAAGAGTGTGAGGTCCCTGTCCTAGCTGAGGCCTGGAGTGGGTCCTCAGGGAGTTAGTGCTGAGGATGGAGATGGCTGGAAACCAGCTCACTGAACCTGGAGCCAAAATCCACGCTTAGCCTGAGACGTGGTGGAAAAGCTCTCACCTAGAGATATTGAAAACAAAGAAGCTGGCACAATGGAGAGCAGGGTCTGCCTGGGAGGAGGCCAGCGGACTGGATGTTCAAGAGCTGCCAAGCAAGGCTCTTCTCACATAATCCAGCTCAAGTCACCATTGAGGCTGCTCGGGCTGACAAACCATTTCCTGGACGTGCAGAGCAGCAGTCTGGGAGGCCAAAGAGAGGGAGAGATGACTGGACCTTTCCTGAGTGCTGGTTGTTCTTAAGACAAACCACTTACTGTGACCTGTAAGCAGGGTGGCTGCATAGTTTATTGCCCAAACTAGCACGCTGTTAAGACTGAAAGAAGACAACATGCATCAACTGACACACAAGAGACCCCAATGGCTAGACCCTGCATGATGGGCCTGGCGTGTGTCTGCTGCTGCCTTCCTCCAGCTCTCGGAACTCCATCCACACTGGCCTTCCTCTTCAAAGATCTAGGGGCTTCACATTGTCTGGAATACCCACCGGACACCATCACCACCACTCACCATACTTCACTGTCACCACTCGCCCTCCAAGCAAGACTGGTGTTCTTGTTGAGATAGGCACTGCTCTTCCTCCGTGGCATTGATCACGACGGTTAAAATGGAGTCAGTGCTTTCATTGTGTACTTGATGGTTTTAAAATCGAGTCCGACCTGTCCACTGCTGTATCCTGAACACCTAAGTCTCCCAGTGTCCTACTGCACAAACGAATGAGCCAACAGCCAAGGTTCCCTGTGCTACCACATAGTGTGTGGACTATCTTGCTCTTTCCTATACAGGGAAAGGGAAGGGAAGGAAACAAAATGAAAGGAAAGGACGGAGCCAGACCTAAAGAAAATAACCACCTGAGTCCTTCCACAGAAATAAATTCCTTTAGGAAAGGACTCTATCCCTTTTCTGTTCTTTCTCAGTATCTAGCCTAGATCTGAAAGGAGCCCAGTAGCCTAGTGGGTTACATGTTGGGCTGCTAACTGCAAGTCAGCAGTTCAAATCCACCAGCTACTCTGTGAGAGAAAGATGAGCCTTTCTATTCTGGAAACCCTATACAGGGTGGCTGTGAGTCAGAATGGACTCCATGGCATGCAGCAACAGCAGCAGCCTAGATTTATTAAAAAGTAAAGATGGCACTTTGAGGACGAAGGTATGCCTGATCCAAGCCATGGTATTTTCAGTCACCTCATATGCATGTGGAAGCTGGACAACAAATATAGAAAACCAGAGAATTAATGCCTTTGAATTATGGTGTTGGCAAAGAATATTAAAAGTACCATGGACTGTCAGAAGAATGAACAAATTTGTCTTGGAAGAATTAGAGCCAGAAGTGAAGACGGTGAGAATTTGCCCATGTAATTTGGACATGTTATCAGGAGGGATTAGTTCTTGAGAAGGATATCATGCTTGTTAAGATAGAGGGTCAGTGAGAAAGAGGAAGACCCCTAAGGAGATGGATTGGCACAGTGGCTGCAGGAATGAGCTCAGGCTTAACAGTTGTGAGGATGAGGCTGGACGGGGTAGTGTTTCACTCTGTTGTACATAGAGAATTGTTACGAGTTGCAACTGACTAGCCAACACCTAACAACAGACTAGATTTGAGCCTGAATTAGGGGCTCAAGTTGGACTTAATGATTAGTGATTGCAATGTTGAATATTATTGTGGTGGATACAGGAAGTCAGAACTGGAAGGAACCCAAGAAATGATGAGATAACACAAAAATGCTGAGTCTAGGTCCCAGACTATTGGAGGCACAATACACACCCGTGTTACTGCTTTTACAGGCCGTCTTGGCCAATCAGCTGATTTTTTTTTTTTTTTTTTTAGTTAAGTGTACGGTTCAGTGGATTTTAGTATATTTACAGAGTTGTGCAACCATCACTATCATCTAATTCCAGAACATTTCATCACCCTAAAAAGAAACCCTGTGCCCAATAGCACTCACTCCTCTTTTACCCCTCCCCGTTTCCCAGCTCCTAGAAACCATCTGATTTTAAAACAAGGGCCAGGCAGAACCTTATTACCAGCCAGTAGCAGAGCCAGGACTAGAACCTGCTGCCATTGTCAGGAGGAAACTCTTGAGTCCTCGGGCACCCTCAGCCCCTCCATGGTGCCTGCCATGAAAGAAGAATTTAGTGAAGATATGTTGAGTTGAGTCTAGCAGGTAACATGTGATAGTACCACCTATAATTATGATCGTAACTATCCTGGGGTGCCCCCATGCCCAGAAGAGGGCTGAGGGCTTTGGAAGCATAGGAGAAACACTTAGGAATTATTTTCAATTTGTACTCCATTTTCGACAATAGGCAATGACCTTTCATAGCTGGCCATGACCTTTCCCAAAGTGGCCGCATAGGCTGTTCCTTACTTCCTTCAGTGCCCACTCAAAGGCCCCCTTCTCAAAGACGCCTGCCTGACCACCCTATTTAAAATTGCAACAGCACCCTGTCCCTTCCCACTAGCACCCCCTATCCTCCCTTAAGATGGATTTTTCTTCCATAGCATTTACCACCATCTGACATACTGTTTTATCTACTTCTTTATTGGTTGTTTGTTAAGGATTATTGACTATCTTCCTCCAATAGGATGTCTGCTCCATGAAGGCAAGGATCTTTTGTCTGTTTTGCTCACAGCTGTAACCCAACTGCTACAAACCAGGTATTTGGTAAATATTGGTTAAATGAATGAAATAGTTATTACTGTATTTGCTTCCTCTCAGCAAATACGGGAATCAGGGGAGGGCTTGTTAGGCCTTTTTATAGATTGCAAAAAGTGGTCATCTGGGAACTAGGAGGAAGGTACTGTCTCCCGCTGACCTGGGTTCTGCCAGGAGAGGCTGCGATGGGATCAAGAGAGCGGGGCCCAGACTCTCTGGGTTTGCCAATGTGTCCAAGACCTCAGAGACCACAGTCGGCCAATGAACCCGGTTTCCTCTCCTCCTTCCTGCACTAAGTTAGCAGTTTTCACATTCCATGCTTTAGCCAAAATGGAAAAAGAAGGGGGAAAAACAGTGCTATTTTTTAGAATGGCCTAAGTCTGTGCTCCAACATGGAAAATGCTGTCCATGATGTCATGGGCCCCAAGGCCCTCTGGGCAATGTTACTGACACCTCATACTGTGGGCTGGACTCAGGGTCTCTGCTCCTCTTTCTAGGGCTGTGAACGCCTTGGGCAGGCAATGGCTCCATCTACAAGCGTGGGCCCAAATCCAGGAGCCAGGATGGAGCCAGGCACTGGGCAGCCAAGGACACTCTGGCCTGTAGCTCAGTAGAGCACCTAACGTCTCTCATGTTCACCTCTCATGGGATCTACGGTAGACCTGAGATACTCAGGGAAAGCACTCTTAACTGTGTCTTTCCAGAGGCTCAGAATGGTGTGGTGCCCTGTCCATGGTCACACAGTGAGGAAGCAGTGGTGTTAGGGCTTGATTCTAAATCCTATGGTTCACGTAAGAGGAGAGGGCATGGCCCTTGCCCAAGAGAAGTCAACAGTCTGAGTCAGGCTTGGGGGGAAATCATTTCATCAAGTTCAAGTCTTCATTGTACAGGTAAAAAATGACCAAAACACAGAGAAGGGCAGGGACTAGCGCAAGGTCACGTAGTCAATCAGCAGAGCAAGCAGGGTTTGATGCAGTCTCTGGAGTCCGGGCTGGGAGTGTTTCCTACTACATCCTGCACTTCCACAGTTCCGTTTGGGCGGAAGCTCTGCTGTTCCGGAAGAGACGCCAGGCCTTTGCAGAATCCGGTCTGAGGCTGCCTTCCAGGGTCTGCTGTCAAGGCTCCTTCCTCAGGGAACAGCTGTTGGCAAAAGGAGGGGAGGTATTGATTATGGTTGAGGCTGGGGGCCTTAGGCCTGGGGAAGAGAAGGGATGGGGAAAGGCAGTGAAGTTTCTCAGGAAAAGAAAACAAAAGTATACTTAGTTGTTTTTGCTTCTCTATATTTCTAATTTTTCTGTCATTATATACTTATTTTTTATATTTGAAAGTGACAGCATGCTTGATTGGGAATACTATTGGAGACCAGAGTGTCTCAGCCCTGGTTGTACTGCTATATGAACTCGGGCATGTCCCCACCCCTCTTAAAAATGCCAGTAATATGGTTGTGCTGTGAGCAGTAAATTGAAAGACTCCCTGACTCAGAAAATGCTCTCTCCAGACGATTCATCAGAGATGTTCGCTCATCTAAAGGAAAGATGCAGCAACAAAGGAGGGAGGCATCTAGAGAAAAGACAAATTTAGAGAAGCTGCTTGACCCATGTGCATGCCCAGCACTGTCTGGAGGAAAGAGATGTTGTCTGAGGACCTGCCCACTCCAGTCCCCACAGAGGCCCTCCCTGCTGGATGTGGAGATAGTTCTTCAGACTTCCTTCACCGAGGTCTAAGTGAACCACTCTCTAGACTTGACCTCCATGCCCCTTTGCTAGATTCCAGGCCCATCTAGAATAGCTTCCCAGCGACATGGATCCCAGTGGGGTAGAAGGCTAGGGAGGGGACAGGGACATCCCCATCGGTGGAAAGAGACATTGCCTGGTGTCAGTTATAATACTTGTATTGGGGAAAGACATCAATCTTGAGCGACACCATTAGGGCTAGTCTGTGTGACCGCTCTAGGTGTCTTCAGAAAGGTCACTGTCAGGACCTGCCAGATGAGGACCAGACTCTATGCTGGTCCATCCCCCAGTGAAAGGATTAAATGATTATAGTATGTGTGGCATTGTATGATAAGCACTGGACTACAAGGTCAGTTTGAACTGTAAGGTCACCAGCCGCTCCTTGGAAACCCTATACAGGGTCGTTATGAGTTGGAACTGAATCAACGGCACTTAACAACAACAATACAATAATTAGAACAGTGCCTGGCATAACATAAGTAGTAATAGAATTTGCATAGTGAAAGTTACGAAGTTCAATCTGGAGAACAATTTGCAACAATGGGAGGTGAGTCCAGAGAGGGAGAAGAGACTTGATTCTGGCCCATCCACTCAGCAGCTCAACTCATATCATTCTCTTGCCTCTGACCATGTCCAGCATCACTGTGTCTGCCACTGGACCTCCCCTCTCAGCTCCCCAGTGAGTTGATGCCTGAGACGGAGCTGGGCCCAGGCCAGGACTCCCCACCTGGCACTTTCTCCCAGCCTTCTCTGCTCTCCAGGGGTCACTGGAGACTGCATCTCCCAGCTCCCCCACCATGGCCACACCTCACCTGGTCTTTGTTTGCTCTGTCCTCTGGGGTTCTGTCTAGGGTAAGTCTCACCAATCGGGCGGGGTCAGCCCCCTCAGGGAGCAGACAGCTAACGAGCTTCAGATGTCCAGGCCAAACTCCACTGCGCAGCAGGCGGATGCTCAGATGCTTGCTCACACTGATTGCTGAGGCCTGGCAGACAGCCGAGAGGACAAGGACGCCTCCTATCCCCTTCGCAGGTTACTTAACTTCTGACTTGCACACAGCAGGTGCCAGTGTTTAACCCCAGAATCACTGGTCAGTTCAGGGCAGATGTTTTGAAGAGATCTGGAATAGGGCAGGGAAGCTGAGGGACAAGTATATTTTGATTATTTGGAATTTATTTCTTCTCTCAAACCTTTTCTAGATCCAGAGTTGGTGTTTTCATTGAGGTAGCAGCAGCAAGGGGAGGACAGAAAGCAGGCTGCTTGTTGTGGGCCAGCTCTATGCACACTCTTGTCTGGGCACAAATGCTATCTTCTCCATCCCTCACAGGAGCCCTGCAAGGGTGGGATTGTCATCATCACTTTACAAATAGAAAACAGAGACCCAGAGAGGTGACTTGAGTTGCCCAAAGTCACACAGCCACAGAGTGGCCATACTGGGGTGACAGCCCATGTCTGTTAGAGCTCACACTTTTCCTTACAAAGAGCTGGGGTGTTTCCAGAAGACTGAGACAAGCAAACAAATGCACTGTTGTTGTGTTGGTTGCAACTCATAGCAACCCTGTAGGACAGGGTAGAACTAACCCATTTGATTTCCAAGACTGTAAATCTTTATGGGAGCAGATGGCCTCATCTTTCCTCTTCAGGGTGGCTTCAAACTACCAATATGAGGGTTAACAGCCCAATGCTTAACCCACAGCACCACCAGGACTCCTTCCAGGAGACCAGGAGAGTATATTGTGATCTCAAAACTACTTGAATGGTGAGGGCTCATGAGGTGCACTGAGGTTTCAGACACTGAAACTGCTTCTAAGGCTGACTCACTGCTTTACTTGCTCCTGAGAAGACAGCAAGTTTCACATTTCAAAAATGGGATCACCTGAGACTATGGCCCTGGTTCACCTGTGGCACAATTTTCAGTCAAGCAGTTGTTGTTATGTGCTGGGGAGTTGGTTGTGACTCATAGTGACCCTGTATAGGGTTTCCAAAGCTGTAAATCTTTATGGGAGCAGAAAGCCTCCTCTTTCTCCCATGGAACTGCTGGTAGCTTTGAACTGCTGACCTTGTGGTTCACAGCCCAATTTGTAACCACTATGCTACCAGAGCTCCTTAGTCAAGCAGTAGATAGGTATATATATAAGGGGACAACACCACTAGTGAATGGTCAACCATTCAAGATCAAAAGGGCAGCATTTGCCTAAGGACAATCTTCAGCAGGGTTGGGAAAAGGCAGAATGGAAATAAGAATCATAGGAAGGAAATAGGATAAGTTATAGAACATTGAGGGAATTGAAGCCATTGAAATGAAATGAAGTATGTGATTTGTTGAGTGTAAAAGTGATGACTTGCTCTGTAAATCTTCACTCAATTCACACTAAAAAGGGTGGGGTTTTTTGTTTTTTTTTTTTTTGTTTTTTAAAGAGGATCATTATTTCAAGCTTAGGTGAGATAATACTAACTGCCAATCATTACATCCTCAGCTATGTCTAGAAGACATTCTGGGAGGCGGACCCTCTGCTGGGGGCTTTCCATTTGTTAGCTGTTAAGAGCTTAGACTGTAGAGCTCTGCTAATTACTAGCTCTGTGACTGTACTTCTCTGTGCTTTTCACCTCATCTGTGAAATGAGGATGGAGTTAGTTCCATCTCCTAGGACAGTTAAGTTAAATGAGTTAATCTCTGCAGAGGGCCTAGAAGGATACCTGGCACAGCATACATACGCAGGGCATGCATTAGCAATACTGTGGCTCAGTCTTGTAACACAGATGGGTACTGTGGTTTTCTCAGAAGTACACAGATGTCGAAAGTGAGATAATGCAGTACATTGGTTCTCAAACTTAGTGTGTATTAGAATCACCTGGCTGGGGGAGAGGGGCATGTGTTTCTCTCAGACTTTCTGGTTTAGTAGGGTCAGGTTTATTGTTGATTGTTAAGCACTATCAAGTTGGTTCTGACTCATAGCTACCCTGTATAGTTTCCTAGGAGCAGCTGGTAGGTTTGAACCGCCAACCTCTCGGTAGCAGTGCAGTGCTGATCCTACAGGTCATTGAACGTAGAGCCTGGAATTTGCATTTGTCAGGTACTACTGCTGCTGTGTAGCGTAGTGGTTACGAATCGGGCTGTGAACCGCAAGGTCAGCAGTTCGAAACTACCAGCTGCTCCGTGGGAGAAAGATGAGGCTTTCTGCTCCTGTAAAGATCGGAAACCCTGTGCAGGGTCACTATGAGTTGGGACTGACTCGATGGTACTTAACAACAACTGTTGCTGTGTGGCACTGTGGGTTAATGTGCTGGACTGCAAAGTCAGTTTGAAATGCAAAGGTCCACATCCATGGTTCAAGCTCACCAGCCACTCCTAGGAAACCCTATATAGGATTGCTATGGGTTGGAACCGACTCTACAACACGGCACTTAACAATAACAGTAACACTGCTGCTGTTGATCCAGGAACCACAGTTCAAGAGCCTCTACTTCAGTAGAACTGAGTGTGGTTCCTGCTATGGATCATAGGATCATTAGCTGCCATCAAGTTGATTCTGACTCATAGTGACCCAAGTACAACAAAATGATACACTGCCCAGACCTTCACCACCATCATGATTGCTATTTTATTTGAGCCCATTGTTGCAGCCACTAAGTCGATGCATCTCCTTGGGGGTCTTCCTCTTTCTTTGCTGACCCTCCACTTTACCCTCACCAGTGATTGATAACATGTCCAGAGTACATGAGACAAAGTATCACCATCTTGGCTTCTAAGGAACACTGTCTGTACTTCTTCCAAAACAGATTTGTTCATCTGACAGTCAATATTCTTTGCCAACACCATAATTCAAAGGCACCAGTTCTTCTCTGGTCTTCCTTATTCATTGTTCAGTGTTCGCCTGCTTATGGTGATAAGTGCTGTGGAGTCAGTTCCGACTCACAGTGACCCTACATAGGGTTTCTGAGGCTATAAATCTTTACAGGAGCGGAAGGCCTCCTCTTTCTCCCGTGGGACAGCTGCAAGGTTTAAACTGCTGGCCTTGAGGTTTGCAGCCCGACTAGTGGTAACCGCTACGCTATCAGAGCTCCTTAGTAAGATTGTTGTTGTTGTTAGATGCCGTTGAGTCAGTGCCGACTCATAGAGATCCTATGCACAACACAACGAAACACCGCCCGGTCCTGGACCAACCTCACAATCATTGCTACACCTGAGCCGACTACATGCCTAGGAGGTGACTGAAATACCCTGACTTGGGTCAGGTGTATTTTAGTCCCCAAAGTGACAGTTTTGCACTTTAAAGAGATCTTTTGCAGCAGATTTTCCCAATGCAATACTTCGTTTGATTGTTGTGCTTTAGGACCAGTAACAGTAGAAGTGCAATAAATAATTGGGTGTGTGAGCGAGTGAGCGCAGAGAGCAGAAAGGATGTTAGTCCTGGACCTGCTCCCAATTCTAGGTGGGACTAGAGCAAGTCACTTTTCCTTTGCTGCCTTGATTTCCTCTTCAGTAAAATAGCCCTCCAGCCTAGGGCTCTGTGAGCATGAAAAGGGGTCATGTACACAGAAGTCTTGCCACGGCAGCAAGAGTGACAAGGGGGGTCTTGGAAGGTTCCAAGCACTGGATGCTTACTGGGAGGCTCGCCTTGTGCAGACACTTCACTTCTGCCCTCCCCTCGCCCAACATCCAGGACTGCAGCCCATCTTTTCACTGCTTTCTTGAATCTGAGTTGGGAAAGCCATGGCCACACTGTCCCCCACGCCCAGTGGCAAAGGGCAGCAGGCTTGCTGTGGTCACAAGCTGAATAAAAGGACCTGTGTCAAGCTGCTCACCGCCCACCCTGTGTCCAGTGGTTTTCTATTTCAGTTACTGTAAAAAAATATCACCTTTGATCTCAGCTTGTGGCTCTTGGGGGCAAAAAAAAAAAAAAAAAAAAGAACTCATCAACAGGCTAGGTTTTCATTCTCCCCAGGTCCTTCCTTGCTCTCACCTCTCTCCTTCCCTCCAGTCTCCTCTCATCCATCAACTCCTGGGAGCCCCTCAGGCAGCCTACTGGGGCTCAGAACACCTTAGGAATCAGCCAGCCAGAGCCCACCCAAGTTGGCTCTTATTTCTCTGCCCGTCTGCCCCTCAGTCCCTGGTTCTACATGGGATTATTTGCAGAAAGAACAGAATTAAATAAGGGTGTGCATGTGCCCTCTCCTCTCCTTCCTCTCTCCCTGCCCTTTCTTTTCTGCTCAGTGGGCCAGGATTCTCCCAACATCCCCTGCTTGGCTGGGGCCAGGCTGCTGCTCT
>NW_006408844.1:2860150-2898012 GCF_000296735.1 Chrysochloris asiatica
GACCCTTTGCTCGGAGTTGAGGATTCAGAGTGAAGAGGGCCCAGCCTCTGCTTTCCAGACTTCTGTGCACATCTGGATCATCTGATTCCATACAAATATCCCTTTCCAGGACACCACAGCTCTTCATAAACTGCACTGACTCCTCTCTATGAGGACATGGGCTATTGCTCTAGTTCATTCCCTGCTTTGATCCTCTAGCCTTCTCCCCAGTCATAATTTATGGTCTCTCTCTTTAGCGCCCCTTATTCAAACAATTCTGGAAATGCCACCTCCTATAGAAGTCTTCCTTGACTGTTCCAGCCTACACTCCCCTGCTGTTTCTACCTCCATGTATTGCTCTCCTTCACATGCAGTTGGTCCTTGGCTACTCCAGGAAGTCCCTTGAATGCACAGAATGTGGCCAATTTCTCTCTGGGTTCCCTGCATGAAAAATGTTTGTTGATTGATGAGACAGAAAATGGAATCTAGGAAAGAGTATGGAACATGGATAGAGGGAGGCAGAATTCAGACCTGGATTCACATACCTCATGTTTCTTTAGGTGACATTGCCTCTCTCTGAACCTCAGTTCCTTCTTTGTCAAATGGGGATAATTATCCCAACCTCCCTTGCAGCTCAGCAGAGGATCTGGGGTAAGACTGAATGTGAAGGCCACATCCTTTAGGGAGTATCCTCTAATTCTCTGTGTGCCCTTAGCAAGTCATAGCCCTCCCTGGGCTCTGTTTCCCTCTGGTGACCCAGAGGACCACTAAGGCTCCTCCCTGGCTCCTCCCTCATCTCCAGCCAGAGCTGCTCTGGCTCTATAGCATATGAAAGTCTAAGTTGAAGGCTCCATCTTTGTGGTGTCTCGGTCTACAGAGGCTTTGTCAGGTCCAGGCCTCTCCAGCTGGCCAGCCCAGGCCCCTGACCTGCCTGGGAGACTGCAGGGCTCCAGACTTCCTGGAGCCGGGAAGGGAAGGGCTGGAAGATGGCTCAGGCCTAGAACCCCACAGAGGCTGCTGCTACTCTGCCAACCCCCAGTGAGGAGGGGAGTGGGTCAGACAGACATCCTGTGAAATAGGGCAAACCTGAGCCAGAGGATCTCAACAGACACACAGACCACCAAACCTACCCTGGACCCCTCTGCATTCCTGATTTGCTGGAGGACAAGAATGGTAGCCTAACCTCACTGGCTTTTAAAATAATGTCTTTGGTACCATGTGACTAAATCCCAAACTGCCTTTCTCCTAAGAGGAAGACAGAGCTGAGAGACCTGACTTTAAGGCTCCCAGAGCTAGGAACAGGCTGGGAGCACCTTCTCAGGAATCAGCTCCAGATGCCCTGTGCTCCAGGCCTGAGCATTGAAAGGGTTATATTGCCTCCAGCCACCCCTCCTTGCCCCGTCTTCACCCCTATCTCCTGGCTCAGAGGGGAGGGGAAGGAAGAGGATGGGGAAAGGAGACTGCCCCCTCTCCAAGATCCCCCCACTCTAAAATGTCCCCTTGGGGTAGAATCTCAGGCATCAAAACTCTCATTCTGGTCTCTTGCAGGCTGCACACAGAACTACAAGTGAATCATTAACTTCAGAATCCAGCCCAGGAAATTAAAAGCCACATAGACTACATTCCCAGGGAGTGGTAGGTTTCTTCTGCCTTGCTTCTTCCTCTAAGAAAGGGGATTCCTCACCAATCCTATCTCCTCCTAAGTCATGAACACACAAATTTGTTTGTCCCTATATTTGGAGGTAACCTTGGGCAGGCCTTTGATGATGGCCAAGTTTAAGTTTAGTTATCTAGTGCTTCCCAGACCATCTATCAGCAGCTGGGGGACCTTGGACATATGTCATTCAAGCACTCAAAGTCACAGTATAAAAGTAGCTCGTCATGAAGGTTATGTGAGGAAAATGAGGACGTGGAGGTGAAATTGTCCAAGGGCCGTCTGATAACGCTGACCACCATATCCAGGCAGCCAGGGCGCTGCACAGACCTGTCACCCCCTGCTCATTCTCAGGAAACAAGGCTCCTTCTCTGGACCCCACTCTTTCGTCAGAAGATCAAGTGTGCCTCAAGAGTCCTTGCTCTACTACCTGCTGGCCAAGCAGCTGCCCTGCCAGAACTGTGGGGTTGTTGGTCATTTGGAAAGGGTGACTACTCGTGCATGGAAGCTGTTAGGACTTTTGAGAGTTGGTGAGTTGGATCTGCCCACGCTCCAGACCCACTAGCTGAGCTGTGGCTCTCACCCCAGATCCTGGCTCCTCCATGAAGCTTCCCATATACCCTGGCCCAGTCCTCTTCCACCTCCCCCCACCCCTCCACCTCTACCTCTACAAAGCTGCTTTTTCAATGCCTTGCAAGGAGCCCTGGTAGTGTAGTGAATTATGAGCCGGGCTGCTAACTGCCAGGTCTGCGGTTTGATGAGGCTCTCTGCTCTGGTCAAGATTTAAAACCCTGTCCAGACAGGGTCACTATGAGTCGGAATCGACCTGATGGCACTAACAACTTAAATAGGTACCTACCTGACAAACCATTTCATTTATTTATTTGTATATGATTTTAATTGACATGAAGCTCAATTCATAGAAAACTAACCGTTTTAAAGTTGCATTTAGTATATTCACAATGCAACTATCACTTCTGTCTAGTTCCAAAACATCTCGTTCACTCTATTAAGCGCTCATTTCCCATTCTGTCCTCCCCGCTGCCCTTAGCAACCACCAGTCTGCTTTTCTGTCTCTATGGATTTACCTTTCTGGGTATTTCATATAGATAAAACCATACAACACGAGACCTTTTCTAGTTTCTTTTACTTAGCATACATAACCTTTTCAAGATTAATCCACACTGTAGCATGTATTAAAATTTTATTCTTTTTTATGGCCAAATAATATTCCATTGTATATGAATGGCTGTGCTATGAACTTGAATGCACATGTATATATAGCACAATTTGTTTATCCATTCAGCTTTTTGTGGATAACCAGGTTGGTTCCACCTCTGCTGTTGTCGTGTGCCACTGAATCAGTTCTGACTCAGCAATACTGTATAGGGTTTCCAAGGAGCGGCTGGTGGGTTTGAACTGTTGACCATTGCAGTTAGCAGTCCACTGCTTAACCTACAGTGCCACACCAGGACTCTACCTTTGTTGATTGTAAATAGTTCTGCTATGGACTTGAATGCACATGTATTTGAGTCCCTGTTTTCAATTATTTGGGGATAGATCTTGTCTTAGTCATCTAGTGTTGCTAGATATACCACAAGCGGACAGCTTTAACAAACAAAAATGTGTCTTCTTTTACAGTTAAGGAGGCTAGAGAGCTCTGTATGGTGCTGCAGGATAAGCACTTGACTGGTAACTTCAAGATCAGCACTTCAAACCCACCAGTCGTTCTTGAAAACCCTATACAGGGGCGCTATGAGTCAGAGCCAACTGGATGGCACACAACATCAACAAGCAGGCTACAAGTCCAAATTCAGAGCTCTGGCTCTCAGGAAGGATTTCTCTCTGGAGGAAGGGCCTTGTCTCTTTCGCTTCTGCTTCTTGGTTCTTTGGAAATCTTCCTGTGCTTTGGCATTTATCTTACCCAATTTCTGCTTTTTGATTGCTTGTTTAATCTCTTATGTCTCAGAGATCAACTCAAGGCATACTCTCCACTAACCCTGCTTCATTAACATAACAAAACCATCCATTCGCAAATGGGATTAAACCACAGGCATAGAGATTAGGAGTTACTGCACATATTTTAGGAGACACAATTCAATCATGGAGTCCTGGTGTGGTACTATAGGCTAATGTGTCAGACTGCAAAGTTGTTTGAACTGCAAGGTCGACAGTTCAAGCTTATCAGCCACTCCTTGGAAACCCAATACAGGGTCACTAATGGTTGGAATCGACTTGACGGCAATTCAATTCATAACATACCTTATTTAATTGCTGGTCTATTATGGTGGGAACATTTTTCTAACTTTAAGGAGGCTACAAAGTCATAACATGCACATTATTATCTTAGCTACCCCAGTGGCTCTGGGAGGTTGAGACTCTTATCATACCCAATTTAAAGATGAGAAAGTGGAGGCTAAGAGAAACTGAGCCCAGGGTCCCAGTGCAGAGCTGAATCTGAAAACCGGGTCTGGGATCCAGTATTGCCCCATGCTATGGTATCAGCAGTGAAGGCGAGAGAAGGCATTGACTAAGCACCTGATGGATGCCAGCAACTGAGCAGCCTGTCAGTCAGGGCCTTGGTGTGGGCGTCTCCTCCTCCCATCCCTCCTTTCACCCTGTCCTGCCTGATAGTTAGTGGCTATCAACAGAGACAGTGCTGAGGGTCAGGGGTGATGAGGGTGATGGAAGACTGTAAAACCTCTCTGAGACTGAGTGGCCAGAAGAGCAGGTGCAGAGTAGGAAACCCAGAGAAGGGAAATGACTTGCCCAAGGCCACCCAGGTGTCACTCAAGGCCGTCCTCTGACTACCACAAACACTGCCCCTCTTATTTCTAAGGTCATGGAGGTTCTGAGGTGCTGACTCCAATGTTCCCATCGTGGTGATGATGGAGGTGGTGAGCCATCTAGTTGGTTCCAACTCGTAGAGACCCTGTATAGGGTTTCCAAGGCTACAAATCTTTATGGGAACAGAAAGCCTCATCTTTCTTCCTGAAGGTTCCCTTATTCCTCTTAAAGTTTCCATTGTTATAAGTGCCTATTTACATGAGCCTGTGAATTTTGTGACAAGAAGGAGGGTTTTTAGAAAGCTGCTCTCTGGGTAGGTTATAAAGAGCACTGGGTATGCATTTGAACCAAAATGTCACTGCTTTATCACTCTACCAGACTGCTGAAATCACCTCCACTAATTCACTTGTTTGAATGAAAGTATTGTAGCCTCTGTTAAAATGGAAATCTATTATTTTCTAGACTTCTTATAAAATATCAGTTGAGTTGGTATCTTCATCTGCAAAGGGCAAAAATGGACAAACATAATGGTTTTAAACCTTTTTTATAAAAAAACAAACTGTGGACTCTTTTATCAAACAACTTATCAAATGGTTGAAAAAGGAGAGTAATTTGCTGAACTTCCTGGCATAGGCTCAGGAGTGCTTCAAAGGTATGTGTGTGTGTGGCCCCAGAGCAGATCCTTAGTGAATGGCTGGGATTTTGCCAGAGGGAGCTGTGGAAAGGGTATTACAGGCTGAGAGACCAAAAATATGGTGTTGGGAAGACAAGTTGGGCTGATGGGAGAGGTAGGGGACCCAGAGAGACTGTGGGTGGGAGATGTGCTTGGGGAGGGGGCTGAGCTGGAAGAAGCTTAATGGGTACAACTCCTCACCAGACTGGGAAGAGCAGCTGTCTGCCATCAAGGCATGTCCAGTCTCGTGAGGGACAGTGTTCAAGGTATTAATGGGGATATGGAGTGAAGCCTAGAGCTGGAGGGCACTAAGTCGGGGGTGGGGTGGGGGTACTCTGACAATATGTGAGGTCAGGGAAGGCTTCTTGGAGGAGCTGTATGAAGTCCTTGGTTCATCTTAAAGTGAAAATCGGCATCTAGGGGAGGCATTCCTGGCAGAGGGGCCAGGCTGCACAGAGTTTGTGTGGACTTATTTGAAGAGGGGTTCTAAGGAAAGAACTCTGGCTCCCCGTCCTGCCTGCCCTAGTTGGGCCCCCATGGATGGCCTGACTCCCTTCACTTACTGCTCCAGTCTCATCTCTTCTGGTTCATCCTGCCCCAGACCCCCACTAAGATTGCTCTTCTGAAGCCTGGTTGGGACCCATGCTGCTCCACTCCATCTTCCATGGCTCCCCATCAACCTCAAGGTAAAGTTCAAATTTCCCACAGGGTGAGGGGGTGAGGCCTACATCTTCTGAGCCTTGCCAACTCTCCAGTCTCCAAAAGGCAAAGAAAGGTGAGACCAAGGGCACTGGGCCCAACAGCCTCTCCGTCCGGATGGGGCAGGCGGCACTTCCCGAGATAAGAGCAGCCAACAATGGGGGGCTGTGTGGGGCGACTCTCTCCCCCACCAAAGGAAATGAGTGGCCTTCGCACCATTAATCCACAGCAGCCTGAGGCACGCTCTTTGCTCTTCAGGGGGTGAGCCTGAGTAAGCAGAGGGAAGAATGTCCCTACCCCACACACAGCCTCAGTCAGAGGGGCTGGGTGTGCTACTGCAAGCCCACCTACTCTCCCCACCATACATATTAGTAGGGGCCGTGGCAGAGGGACAGAGGGAGGGCCCACTCAGGTTTGAGAAGCCAGTTCCAAGTTCACTGCCTGACTGTACTCCAATCCCTGTGTGACATGAGCAAATGCCTCATCCTTTTCCTTTTTTTTAAAAGTGTTGACGAGCAAAAATGTCAGCTTCAGGACTAAGGTGCACCTGACCCAAGCCATGGTGTTTTCAATAACCTCATATGCATGTGAAAGCTGGATAGTAAATAAAGGAAGACTGTAGAAGAATTGATGCTTTTGAGTTGTGGTGTTGGAGGAGAATATTGAACGTGCCATGGGCTGCCAAAAGAACCAATAGATCCTGTTTTTGAAGAAGTGCAGCCAGAGTGCTCCTTGGAGGCCAAGATGGACAAACTTCGTCTCTCATACTTCAGACATATTGTACGGAGGGACCATTCACTGGAGAAGGATATCATGTTTGGTAAGATGGAGGGTCAGAGAAAAAGAGGAAGACCCTCAACAAGATGGATTGGCCAAGTGGCAGCATCGATGGACTCAAGCGTGACAACAGTAGTGAGGTTGGCCCAGGATCAGGCTGTGTTGTGTTCTGCTGTGCATAAGGTCACTATGAGTTGGTACCAACTTGATGGCACCTAACAACAACAACAACTCTTCTTACTGGTCCTCAGGCCCCCTCCTTCTCATCTGCTCTGAGGACACCACATGCCTTTAATCTTTGTCTTCATGTCCCTCTCAGCACAAGATCCTCTAGACACATACTTCGTCCAAACATAGGGGCTCCACACAAGGTGGCCATGGGAGATGTTTTGAGATTTGTAGGCTGTCACAGTTATGGCAACTGAAGTCAGTGGGAAGACGATTCGGCCCTGTGCCATTCTGAGCCTCAGTCTCCTCTCTGTGCCATGAGGGGAGGGACTGGATGGTCATTCTCTGATGGGCTGAGTGGCAGCTCAGAGGAGGACTTGTTTTTAAGCAGAGAAGGAGACTCTCTTGGTATGAAGGAATGAACCCCCATTCCATGAGGCATGCAAGATGGGACTAGATGAACACCCAATGTAGTAACTCATGATATCACACACCCTCCTGCCGGAGTCTTCTCCCGTAGCAAATCATACAGAATCCTTACTCATGTTCATTGTCAGTGCTAATCATATGATGATACATGATGAAATATAGTTGTAAGTGGCTTTAATGTAATATTTTTTAGATTATATGAATATTAACAATGGAATTGTTTTGTAAAATCTTTCTACAGTGAATTTCAAGATTACGAGTTACATTATTAGTAACTGGGCGAAAGTCTTTAATTACTACTTCATTCTCAAAAAAAGTTAATTGATATAGTTTCACAAATGCTTTTTGTTATTGTTGTTGTTGTTAAGTGCCTTCAAACCAGTTCCAACTTATAGTGACCTTGAATAGGGTTTCCGAGAAGCTACTGGTGAGCTTGAACCACCAACCTTGCAGCTCAAACTGACCTTGCAGTCCAGCGCATTAACACACAGAACCACAAGTTACCACAATATTATAGTACCAATTGTTAGATTGTCCCAGGACTGTGCTGCATTTCGTTCTGTTGTGCATAGGGTCAGTATGAGTCAATACTGACTCAATGGCACATAACAACAACAACAGTATTATCACTAAAACACCAGAAAATTTGATAAAGTCAGTGACTATAAAAACATGATGGGCACTATGGATACAGTGACTCACAATTTGGGTTAAGAAACCTTATTTCCTCAGTGTACTGGGTTGAAATTTAGACATTGGCTATCAAAAATGGGGGGGGGAGGGGTGTTGTTTACAAAGGCATGAAGTGACTGGCTTACAAGCGTTCATGAGTGTGCTTTAGGTGTAGAATGAGGGGGTTATAGTAGAATCCCCACTGATGAATTCATCACCAGATGAATCTGGTGAAAAGGGTTGGGAGTTGATACTGATAGGATTTTATGACTCAATTGTGAGTACTTTTTAGGAGGGTTAATTGTGATTATCACAGCGTAATTGTAGAAGATGTGTAACTAAAGGAGGGAATAGGTAATCTTTCATTTCAGGAACAGACTATTTCAGGACCATCAAGAAGGAAGAGCAGATCTTACCTAGAAAAGCAGCAACAGCAGAAACAATGGTTGTGTGCCTGCGGGCAGGAAGTTGGCTGGCAGAATGTGTCCTGTGGATATTTAAATGAATATGTATTGTTTTGTTTTGTAAGTTTACATCAAATATTTTTGCCTTGTTCATTTGTGAACTATAAGGTGTAATTTTGGAACCACAGGGTGGAAGTGGGATAAATGTTGTTGAAGGGAGGGGATTGCAATCATTAAGATGAATAAGGTGTATGGTTTACTGAGTGTAGAGCTGATGATCTTGTCTGCAAACCTTCACCCAACTCACAATAAAAAGGTAAAACAAACAAACATTGGCAGGTAGCAAGGCAGGCAGCAGCATGAGTTTGTGACACAGTACAGTTTAAAGCACGTGATTTGAAACATTGTTGTAATTAAGGACTAATGACAGTGGTGGAATCTACTGTTGTAATTAAGGACTAATGCTGTGGTGGAATCTGCTGCTGTAGAACAGATTCCACCTCGTAGCAACTCTATAAGTCGGAGTAAAACTACCCTTTTGTTTTCTAAGACTGTAAATCTTTACAGGAGCAGAAAGTCTCATCTGCCTCCCTCAGAGTGGCTGGTAAATTTGAACTGCTAACTTTGTGGTTAAGGAGCTCTGGTAGCATAGTGGTTACAAATCAGGCTGCAAACTGTAAGGTCAGCAATTTGAAACTACAAACTGTTCTGTGGGAGAAAGATAAGGCTTTCTGCTCCTGTAAAGATTTTTTTTTTTTTTAATTTAATGTTTTATTGTGAGTTATGTGATAGTTTACATGGGAAAACATTGGTTTTACATTCATTCTATTGTATAACATGTCATTGCCATGGTTACAATCCCCTCCATGCAATCCTTCCCCCGTACCCCCCAGGTCTTCAGCACACAGTGGCTCTCCCTCTCTGGATCTAAAGTCCCCAGCTGCTCCATTGCTCCACATCATCATCTCTGCCTCCATCTCAGGCATCACTGCTTCTCTGAGTAGGGTCCTGCTCTCTGCTCTTCTCCCTTGATGGTCCTAGGGACCTCCGCTCCTAGACTGAAAAGTTAATCACGCCCCTCCTTGCTATAAAATGTCTACCTTTACATTTCCGACCCTCACAGTCAGTCCTGATAACAATTATTCACTATTGTATCACAAGAGACCCAGCTGCATTTCATTGCCATCAGCCCCGGCCTAGTCAGATTGAATACTACTCACTGGAGATTCTACCTTCCTCCAGGCCCTCTGGATCTAGGTTCCCTCTTGAAAGCTTGTAAGCCAGTCACTTCTTGCCTTTGTAGCCCCCCATCCCCCATTTTGGGTAGCCAATGTCCAAGTTGCCCATCCCTGTCTACTCTGTGTGTGGAGGGGGTGGGAATGATTCTTGCTGTTAGGACTTGTTCCCTCTTTTGAGCTACTGCTTCCATAGGTGTAGGTCAAGTTCATCAAATTGTATGAGAATACTTTTTTTTTTTTCCTCTTCTTTTTATTTCTGGTTGAGCTCTGATCATCCAGTCACTGAAGCCAGGACAAGTGGGTATTATCTGCAAGTGTGGGTGTTCTTATGCATATGCCCTCTCTTCTTATCAGCTGGATGCTTCACTCTCCGTTCTAGTCCTCTGTGACTATGTCACTAACTCTGGACCCAAGAGTCCCCAGATCTTGCCACACTGCTGGTCAACCAGGTCTTCACCCGGGTTCACAGAAGTCTATTGAACGTTGTAGGGCTTAGCTCACCGCTTCATTGCTGTTTTTCCCTCACTTCCCCTTATCGGTGTGGAGCGTGGTCACCAATCACAGTGTGTATTCCCATTGAGTCTTAGTCTTGGAAGGGGGTTTGCACTGAGGGGACCCGACCACTTGCCTTGATGTTTCCTGGGCTCCTGTAAAGATTTACAGTCTCAGAAACACTGTACAGGGTTGCTATGAGTCGGAACCGACTCAATGGCATGGAACCACCAACCTTGTGGTCGTCCAATGCTCAACCCACAGCACCAGCAGGGTTTCTTTCCAGGGCTCCTTAGAGTTCAAAAAGAAAATTATCATAGAATTTTTGTTTTGTTTTAAACTTCATATTGTGAATCAAGTGAAGGTTTACAGAGCAGATCTCCAGTTTGACATTCAATAAATGGCATACTTTGTTTCATTTCAATGGTTGCAGTTCCCTCCGAGTAACATCAATTACCCCATTTTCTCCCTGTGCTCTTTGCATCCATTCCTCCTTCTTTCCCAGTCCTTCTGATTTTGTCCTTGTGTAAATGTTGCCGTTTTGATCTTCGTGGTTGACCATTCCATGGTGTGCATACCTCAATAGTGTTGTTGTCCCCACTATATATCTGTCTACTGCTTGACTGAAAATTGAGTCACAAGGATGAGCTTATTCCAGACCTGAAGGGTAACCAAGTCTCAGGTTCCTCCAGTCTCTTTCTGACCAGTAAGCATGGTTATTTTTTTTATATAATATTGAGTTTTAGTCCACATTTTCTCCCACTCTATCTTGGACTTTCTAATGTGATCCCTTTCAGAACAGCTGGGAGTTATAGTTGGGCACCATCTAGTTCTTCTGGTCTCAGGGTCCTGGTGATTGATGTTCATGTGTTCCATTGGTCCACTGGACTGATTAATTCTAAGCATTTTCAATTTTCATCACTCTAATTTCCTCCACGCAAAAGACAGACCAACAGCTGCACCTCAAGGGTTTTTAAGATCCCAGTCACTACTCACCAAAGTAGGATGCAGAACATTATCTTTGTGGACTATGTTATGCCAATTGACCATGGTGTCCCCCCAGATTATGATCTCTAGGCCCAGCAACTCACTGCCTCAAGATTTTTGATGTCTAAGAAATTTTCATAGTTGTTCCCACTGGTATGCTGTATCACATTCATGGATATGTATAGCATAGAGTTTTAACCTTGTAGGTCTACTGACACAAGTAAACTGAGCTTAGAAAACTGTTTTTGTTGTTTTAACTAACTATAGGAATCTTTTTATAAAAAATAATAAATTTCTGTGGAGATACCACACAAAATTTTTATAGATATTGTTGTTCACTACCAGTGACAGGGTCACTGGGTATGGTCTGCATACCTTGCACTGGACACAGTAAAGATGCAGCAGGGAGGGCAGTGTGGAGACTTGGCTGTGAGCCTGAGTTAGTTACAAGCTTCAAGCCCTGTTACCCTAGTGTACTATGCTCAGGGGCAGCAGGAAACAAGTGACAGGAGCAAAAAAAAAGTGGGAGGGGGCGGGGGCGATGTGTCAAACGAGGGAGGGTGAGCGCAAAGTTGAGAGGGTCGGTGCTGGGTGGAGAAGAGGCCTGAGGTGGGAGAAGGTGGGAAGGCAGGGGACAGGAAACAGGAAGTCTCTTCCATGGGACTGAAGAAGGGTGGGAGCCAGAATGGTGGCAGATGCAGGTAAGCTAAGTCATGTTCCCTATGAAGTAAAGGGATGATTTGTCACTGATGAAAGTAAAGAGCCTTGAGGGGGAAATGTTTGTTGCTGAGAGGAGAGAGAGAGGCGGGCGCTGATCAGAGTCTATAGAAGACGTCACCTCTGAAGACCAAGCACAAGCGAACCCAGGTCTACACCAGCCCACAGTGCTAATTATAGCAGACACTTAGGTAGTGGTCATGGAAGCCAAGTGAGGCTAGGTGGTCTGGCTCCAGAGTCTTAGCTCTTAATCATTACATGGTACTCCTTTATAATAGCTATAAATATTTAGAGAACTTACTAAGTGCCAGGCACTGCAGCAAGTTGTTGTTGTTGTTGTTTTTTGACCAGTATTAACTTGTTTAAGCCTCATAACAATATGAGGCAGGCATGATTACACACCAAGATATGCATACACACAGAGACATGGATACACAGACACAAACAGATACATGGACACACAGCCACACAGATACTACACACAGATGTATCTACAAACACATGGATACACAGAGACCCATACAGACACACATATGGACACATGTTGTTGTTTTAAGTGCCGTCAAGTCGATTCCGACCTATAGCGACCCTGTTTGGGTTTCCAAGGAACAGCTGGTGAGCTTGAACCGCCTATGTTGTTGTTGTTGTTAAGTGCCATCGAGTCGGGTCCGACCCATAGCGACCCTGTACAGGGTTTCCGAGGGTGTAAATCTTTACAGGAGTAGAAAGCCTCATCTTTCTCCCGCAGAGCGGCTGGTAGTTTCGAACCGCTGACCTTAAGGGTCGCAGCCCGATTCGTAACCACTACGCTACCAGAGCTCCTTTGAACTGCCTATAGACACACAGATATACAGACATACTCACACCCCTCCACGTGACAGGAGAGGGGCAGGAACCAGCTGAAAGTGAGAGATCGCCTTGCCCTCTATCCCTCAGTCATGTTTCTCTCCCATTCCTCATTCTCCGGCAGGGTGCTACACCCTCTCAGTCTCTCTCCCTTAGAGTCCCTGGTAAGTGGTGTTCAGATGATCTTTCCTTAGGCTGCCTGCCTGCCCCCTACCCCAATGCACCAATTCATCCTCCTTGTAGGACTGGGGAGACTGAGAAATGGAAGTCCCCGACCCTATCCCCATGTCATAGATTGAATTGTGTTCTCCCAAAATATGTGTCAGAGTCTTAGTGTGGGATAAGTACTGGACTGCTAACCACAAGGTTGGCGGTTCAAACTCAGCAGCCACTCCTCAGAAACCCTTAAGCTGCACAGATTTTGTTCAAGTTCGAATTTGAATGGCTGCAGTTAGGGAGAGTTTCTAGTTCTATATCTAGGAGCCCTGGGGTGGCCCTGTGGATAAACATTGGACTGCTAACCAAGGGGTCACCCATTCAAATCTACCATCTGCTTTAGGAAATCCTACACAGGGTCACTGTGAATCAGTGGCATACAATACTACCACCTAGGCCCCTACCTACTTGTAAGAAGTAGTCAGAATGCTCATTAGAAGCGATGCTTTGGACATGTTGTCAAAAAGGACCATCCTGGAGAAGGACATCATGCTTGGTAAAGTGGAGGGTCAGCGAAAAAGAGAAAGACCCTCAATGAGAAGGATTGATACCGTGGCAGCAACAGTGGGCTCAAACAGTATGAGGATGATACAGGAGTGGGTTATTTTGTTCTGTTATACTGATTGTTTTGAGTTGGAACCAGCTCAATGGCACCTAACAATGAATGACATCTTGAACTAGGGAGTCTCAGCCTCACACCCCCATGCCAGAGAAGAGATCTGTGCTGGAAAGGTTTGAAGCACCCCTAGTGCTGATAGGCAAAGCACAGGCTGCTGGATCCCAGAGAAGGGACATCTTAACCAGATGGTTCTCAACCCTGGCCTTCAGAATTACCTGTGTGTCCAGACTCCAGTCCCTAGAAATTCTGAAACAGCAGGGTTGAGAACACTGCCCTAACCCAATACAGAGGGGAGGTTTTGAAGGATGAATAGGAGTTACAGGCTAAAGAGAATTTGAGCGAGAAAAGGAGTAGACAGATAGAGGAAACAGTGTCTCAAAGGCCCAGAGGTGGAAGTGGGAGAGCTGGAGTGTAGGTGTGTGTAATCAAACCCTGGCTGGCCAGCCTTGGACAACTGTGTGAAATTCTGCTTTGGGGCCAAAACCAACAGAGGTGCAGCAGCTGCCCCTGGGCACCTCCCTGCCACCATTTCCACCCTCAGCTCTTCTCAGCCCATGAATCAACAGCTGAAATTTACAGGGTGACCATGTCTGGCACTGACCCTACAACACTGATCCTTCCTCCCCAGCCACCAAGGCAAGAAGCCCAGAAACCAGAGCATCTGCTTCAGTCTCATGGGTGTCAGAGGAGCTTCTAGGGAACACTGCTTTGTGAGGGTGTGTGTGTGTCTAGTCCTCATCTTAGCTAATGCCACCTGCCTTGCTCATATTAAAATCATCACGAAAAAGCTGTGAAGATGATTGTGATAGAAAACTGAGGGAGCAAGAGCTGCCATTCATTGAACACCTAACCTACCCACTGCATCGATTCTGACTCAGAGCAACTCCATAGGACAGACTAGAACCCATCAATCATTATGGAAGAAGATCACCTCACCATTCTCCAATGTTTAACCCACTGCACCGTGAGGGTTCCCTCAGTGAACACCAGAAATGCTCCCCAAACCCACTGCCATTGAATCCATTCTGACTCATAGTGATCCTATATAGGGTTTCTAAGACTAACTGCCAAATACAGGGTCCAGATGGAAGAAGTAGTTTTAGGCTTGGGAGGAATGGAACAACAGGTCTTGTCAGCAAACCATGAGCCCGTAGGAGAAGGGGGCCTTTCTAGAACAGCTATGGAACAGTGAGGCACAAATAGAAGGGACCCTGCTCACAAGTACAAGGGACAGAGGCATGTGCATCATTTTGCTGTTTGGAGGAGTATCTCTGAATGAATCTTTGCAGGATGCAGGGTCTCATGTCCACTACAGAACCTTAAAGCCATCTTATAGTTCCTCCTGGCCCCCACTCACCCCTCTACTCCCTGTACCAAGCCCCCACCCGCACCCCTCCCAGTCCCAGTGCCAAGCCTCCTCCTGATTCTCTGTTCTAAGATCTCTCCACCCCTCCCACTTCCCCCCTCCCTACACCAAGGCATGGACCCCACGCTTACCGGGTCAGTTCCCAGTGTGTATTTTGACTCATGAAGGAGAGACCCTGGTGCGAAAAGGACAGTAGAGAGATCCTGGTGGGAGGTAAGTGGGGGAAAAGGTGGAAGGAGGAAAGAAGTGAGCAATTGTATTCATTCAAGAAATATTTAGATTCTTACTACACTCACGTAAGCGTGAATGAATGACTGAGTGAGAAAATCAGCATGTTAGTGTGTGTGCCAGAGCCCAGCCCTTGGTGACCCTCAGCAGCTGCCAGGCAGGGTCGGGGGCCTGGCAGGGAACTCTGGATGGGCACATCGGGCAAATGATCTTGGCTCCATCAAAGGGGTATCATTTGGCATTCTCTTTCAGAGGCCAGGCAGGGGGTCTGCTCCCTGACAGACTGCCTACCCCATAAAAGCTCTGATTTACACCCTGGCTGCATGCTGAACACGATGTCTGCACCTTGTTTATTTATTTGTAGGAGCCAGGTTGGGTCTGGCTCCTCCGTCCTTCCCGTCTCCATGTGTTCAAACCCCACATGGTGAGGAAGACAGATGCCTTGGAATTATTTTGCATGAAATTGCTGTGGAAAACTATTTGGCCCACATTTGGTTTCACCTCTTGTTACAGCATAATTTGTTATCCTGAACCATGTGACGGCTAGAGGCATGGAGGAGCAGCTGTGCCTGGCGGAGGTGAGGGCTCCCAGGCAGGGATGGTCCTGACCCCATCTATACCCCTCCCTGCTGTAGGGACTTCACAGAGCCCTTCTGGGCCCTGGTTTCCCTGTCTATAAAATGGGGACAAGGACAAATACCTCCTGAAGGTGTGTGAGGATTGAATGAAACAGGAAGGCTTCATGAAATATTTACTATTATTCCTGGAATGTTGTTGTTGTTGTTGTTATGTGCCATGGAGTTGGTTCCGATTCACTGCGACCCTGCACAGGGTTTCCAAGGCTGTAAATCTTTACAGGAGCAGAAAGCCTCATCTTTCTCTGGCGGAACAGCTGGTAGTTTCGAACTGCTGACCTTGCGGTTCACAGCCCAATTCGTAACCACTACGCTACCAGACATTCTTATTATTCCTGGAATAGACTAGGAAGCAGAATCCTGGTGCTGCAATGCTTAGTTAAGCACTCAGCTCCTAGCTGAAAGATAGGTGATATGAACCCACTCAAAAGCTCTACCAGAGAAAGATCTGTAAAGACGATAGCCTAGAAAATGTTATGGGACAGTTCTACTCTATCGCATGGGGTTGTTATCAACTGGATGTTGTTGTTGTTGTGATGTGCCGTGGAGTCGGTTCCGACTCATAGCGACCCTACACAGGGTTTCCGAGGCTGTAAATCTTTACGGGAGCAGACCACCTCATCTTTCTCCCGCGGAACCTCTGGTAGTTTCGAACTGCTGACCTTGTGGCTCGCAGCCCGATTCGTAACCACTACGTTACCAGAGCTCCTTATATCAACTGGATGGTATCTAATAATAAAACCAACAGCATTCCTGGGAGAGATGATTGTCTAAGTGAGGTTTGTTTTATTTTCTTGATATTTTATCTTGTTGATGTTGACAATACACAGAGCAAAACATACATCAATTCAACAGTTTCTACCTATGCAATCTAGTGACATTGATCACATGCTTCAAGTTGTGCTCTCATTTTCAACTTCCTTTTTGGAGTTGTTCTTCCCTGAGTTTATTAGCATAAACTCACTGCTGTCTAAGGTTTCTGTCTGATCTTCTGAGTTGCTGTTGTCACTTTGACTTCATATGCTGTTGTTGTTAAGTGTCCTCAACTCATAGCAACCCTGTATAGGGTTTCTGAGGAGTGGCTGGTGAGTTTGAACTGCTGACCTTGTGGTTCAAATCGATTTTGAGGTTCAGTGCTTATCCTAGAGTGCCTGCTAGTTCTTGAAAAAAGCATAATGCTCAAGACAGACCTTTCACTAGTTAAGCAAAACTACTATTTAGTTAAAGCTGAAAAAAATTTAAACAAATCCATGAGAGCCAAAATGTGATCTTGAATATATCTATTCTGAATTTAGAGATCATCTCAAGAACAGATTTGATGCATTAGACACTAATGACTGATAACCACAGAGTTGTGAGCTGACATCAAGAACATCATACAGGGGAAAATCAAAAGGTAATTTAAAAGACAGGGAAGAAAGAAAAGACCAAAATGAATGTCAGAAGAGACTCTGAAACTTGCTCCTGAGTGAAGGGAAGCTAAAACAAATCGAAGAAACGTGAAGGTAAAAGAGCTGAACAGAAAATTTCAAAGGGCAGCTTGAGAAGACAAAGTTAAGTAATATAATGAAATGTATAAAGATTTGGAGTTAGAAAACCAAAAGGGAAGAACATTTCTCAAGCTAAAGAACTGAAGAAAAAATTCAAGCTTTGATTTGAAATACTGAAGGATTCTATGACAAAATATTGAATGATACAGAAAGCATAGGAGGAATGCACAGAGTCACTGTACCAAAAAGAAGTGGTCAATGTCAACCATTTCAAGAGGTAGAATATGATCAATTACCAATAATACTGAAGTCCAAGCTGCATTGAAAGCTTTGGCAAAAAAACAAGGATCTAGGAATTAATGGAATACAAATTGAAATTTTTCAACAAACTGATATAACACTAAAGGCACTTACTCATCTATGCCAAGAAATTTGGAAGACAGTTGTCTGGCCAACCAGTTGGAAGAGATCTATATTTGTACCTGTTCCAAAGAGAGGTGACCCAATGGAATGCAGAAATCATCAAACAATATCATTAATATCATATGCAAGTAAAATTTTGCTGAAAATAATTTTTAAAACTCTTGCAACAGGAAACTTCCAGAAATTCAAGCTGGATTCAGAAGAGGATGTGAAGCTAGGGATATAATTGCTGATGTCAGATGGATCTTGGCTGAAAGCAGACAATACCAGAAAGATGTTTTCTTGTGTTTTATTGATCATGCAAAGGCTTTCAACCATATAGATTATGACAAACTATGGATAACATTGCAAAGAATGGGTATTCCAGAACACTGAATTGTATTCGTGAAGAGCCTATATGTAGACTAAGAGGCAGTTGTTCGAACAGAACAAGGAAATACTGTATGATTTAAAACCAGGAAAGATGTGTTTCAGAGTTGTAGCCTTTTAGCATACTTACTCAATTTGCATGCTGAGCAAATAATGAAAGAAAATGGATTATATGAAGAAGAATGTGGCATCAGGATTGAGAGAAGACTCATTAACAATCTACAATATGTAGGTGATACAACCTTGCTTATTGAAAGCAAAGAGAACTTAAAATACTTATTATTGAAGATCAAAAACTACAGCATTCAATGTGAATTGTACCCTAATATTAAGAAAACAAAAATCCTTACAAATGAATAAATAAATAATATCATGATAAATAAAGAAAATATTGAAGTTGTCAAATACTTCATTTTGCTGGAATCACAATCAATACTCATGGAAGCAGAAGTCAAGAAATCAAACAACATATTGCATTAGGCAACTCTGCTCCATAAGACCTCTTTAAAGTGTTACAGAGCAAAGATGTCAGTTTGAGGACTAAGGTGCACCTGATCCAAGCTATGGTATTTTCAATTGCCTCATATGCATGTTACTGTTGGACAATGAACTAGGAAGATCATAGAAGAATCGATGCATTTGAATTATAGTGTTGGAGAAGAGTATTGAAAGTACCATGGACTGCCAGAAGAGCAAACAAATCTGTGTTGGAAGAAGTACAGCCAGAGTGCTCCTTAGAAATCAGGATGGTAAGATTTTCTGTTTCATACTCTGAATATGTTATAAGGAAGTACCAGACCCTGAAGAGGACACCATGCTTGGTAAAGTGGAAGGTCATCAAAAAAGAGGAAACCCCTCAATTAGGTGGAATGACACAGTGGTAAAGGGGTCAAATGTAGCAACAATTGTGAGGATGGAGCAGGACTGGACAGTGTTTCATTCTGTTGTTCACAGGGTTGCTGTGGGTCGTAGCTGATTCAACAACAACAACAACATTGTTTGACTTTAAGAAGACCCCAGGGGAGACACACAAGAACACCCAAACTTAACCTAGCCTCAAAGGTTTGATAATCAGAACTCGACTAGAAGAAGATAAAAAAAAAAAAAAAAAAAAATTTTTGGGGGGGGGGGTAAAGGAAACAAGGGTAAATTGCTACAATTTGATGAACCTGACCTATACTCATGGAGGTAGTAGCTCAAAATACCAACAGAGAGGGAAGGAGTTGTCACATCAAGTACCCTCTGTATACAGGGTAGATAGGGAAGAGCAACTTAGACACTGGTTACCTACAATGAGAGGGCAATAAAGGCATGAAGTGACTGGCTTACAAGGTTTCAAGAGGGAGTTTAATTTAAGAGTGTGTGAGGGAAGATAGAGTCCCCACTGAATAGTTTTCATCTTCTCTAGATGGGTCTGGTAAAAAGAGATGGGGATAAGATTCTTATGATTCAATAGTGAGTAATTGTTATCATGACTAATTGTGACTGTCACAATCATAAAGGTAGAAGTTTTGTAACAAAAATGGGGGAGTAGTTAATTTTACAGTCCAGAAACAGAGGACCGAGAGAACAAACAAGATGGCGGATCGGGTGGACGTATAGCAGAGAGCTCCGCCAACAACAACACAGAATACCCGAACAAGCAGGCTCAGGGGATGGTCCCAGAACTCTGAACCACATATAAAGGAATACTTAGAAGGTTGGAAGGCTTACAGCTGGGGGAATTTTGGGCAGAAGCAAAAAATCTATTGCTTTCTAGTCCGGGACGCTCGGCTGCTCCAGGAGCCGCCATCTTGGGTGAGACCTCGTGGGGGAAATATCGGAGCGGCCACAGACGCCTGGTAGAACCGCAGAGATAAAGGTGTGGACAGTCTTCTGTTTTGGTAGCTGTTCATTGGTCCCTCGCTGTCTGCGCACCTCCACTCTGGTGACTATAGGGGTGCCTGAGCTAGTGGGCACCCCAGCCTCACTCTCGGAGGGTTCTACTACGCATGCACACAGATCTCCTCGAAATTTAAAGAGACAGTTTCCAATTAAAACCAAATGGCCACAGCCGGCCCTGAACTGTTTCCAACTAGAAACAAGTCCTGAATGGGGATTGTGGAGCAGGACAAGCAGAAACAGAGGACCCTAGGACCATCAAGGGAGAAGAGCACAAGCGAAATGCAGGACCCTATCCAGAGAAGCAGCGACAACACTAGAGATGGAGGCAGAGATGGGGACATGGAGAGAGGGAGCAGCTGAGGACTCTAGATTCATGGAAAAAGAGGAACTGAGAGCTGGTGGCCAGGAGACAGACTTGCAGAATGTGTCCCTTGGTGGTGTAAATTATTATATATGCCTGAGTGTTTTTTAAAAAGAGCTAAAGTGAATAGAGATAAATACTGTTACATGGAGGGAATTATAATCATTGTAATGAAACAAAGTCTATGATTTGTTGAATGTAAAATTGATGATCTACACTTAAAACTTTCACTCAATTCACAATAAAAACTTTTAAAAAGAAGAAGAAGAAGACTCCAGGGGCTAGACTCAGGACAATCGTTTCAGGGGTTGCTCTACCTTCCATGACTCCAGAAAGTCTAGAGTCCATGAGAAGTTAAAATTCCAGTTTTCATTTTCTCCCTTTTGAACAGGATGCTTCTATGGAATCTTTGATCAAAATCTTCAATAATGGCAGACGGACACCATCCTGTTCTGGTCTCATGGAAAAGAAGGCAGTTAGTTGTTCATGAAGGCAAATAGCTATGCATTCCAAATCCTCCTCCTATTCCCGACTCTCCTTCTGTTGATTCAGGTGAATAGAGACCAGTTGTGCCTTGCAAAACTGCTTGCAAGCTGTTAAGACCCCAGGCTCTACACAATAAACTAGCAGATAGAAGAAAAGCACGAAACATGTTATCAGGCCAATTAACTGTTATATCCTATGAAACCATGATCATATACCTGCAAACCAAGAAACCAAATACCATGATATGTTTGCTTGTCTATAAACAGCCTCAGCAGCTTTTCTTTCTTTGTTTTACAATATAATAATTAGTTGTGCAATCCTACCCTAATCGATGTAATATTGCCATCACCAGTAACCACCCTTCTTTCCCCTCCCTCCCATCCCTGGTAGCCACTAATAAACTTTGGTCTTTATGCATTTGCCTATTCTTGTATTTTTATATAAATGAAGTCATACACTATTCGTCCTTTTGTGATTGATTTATTTCCCTCAGCATGTCTTCAAGCTCCATCCATACTATAGAAGCTATCAAGGTTTATCTAGTGGCTGGTCATATTCCAATGTATGCTAGGTATTTAGGTTTCCACTTTTGGCTATTGTGAACAGTGCTGTAATGGACATGTGCAAGTTTTTTTGTTTTGAGTCTCTGCTTTCAAGTTTTTGAGGTATATGCCTAGGTGTGAAATGCTGGGTCCTATGGTAGCTCTAGTTTTAGTTTTTTAGGAGGTGCACATTGTTTTCCACATTAGTTGTACCATTTTGCATTCCCATTAGCAATGGGTAAGGGTTCCAATCACTCCCCCACCCCATCTTTACCAGCATTTGTCCAAGTGAGATATAGAAAAGAATGGAGTAAAGTGGTGGTTTCTAGTACAGCATTAGCCAAGACAGAGAGGGGAAGTCTAGAACTGTCATATCACTTGGTGTGGCTAGAATCCAGTCTGGAAGGCAGGGCACAAAGATAAAGTTGGGGGAGCCAGTCATGAAAGGCCATGAATTTCAATGCAACAGGTAGCCAAAGAAGAATTGTGAGCTAGGCAGGGACACAATCTGATTCCCTTTATACAAAACACCATCTGGGCTGGAATGGAAGCTTGGTCAAGCCTGCAAAGTCAATACCACCTCTACCCTTGGTCCTCAAGGAACCCAGAGGTTCTGGATCCAGGTCCTATTCAGTGAGAAGTGTCCCTTTGGGGCAGAGGGTTGGAAACAGCATGAGGAATTACCAATATCTGAGGGACACAGAAACTACAGGAAATAAGGGAAGGGTGAGGCTCTGACCAGGAAAAGAACATGGCAGTAGGTTCCAGGGCTCCCAATGAAGACAAGAGGCTGAACTGAGGCCCTGGGGCCAGAGAGGAAGGCTGCTTTTGAAGATCTTAAAGAGAAGAGTTCTGAACAAGTCCCCTGGGTGTGGTGAAACCAAAGGTGGGTGAGTGAGCACTGGCTGCCAGGAGAGCTTAGGTAAGAAGTAGAAGCCAAGTGATTGGAGAGAAAGCAAGGTGAACCAGCTGTGGACTTGGGCTGGGGAGTGTCACACAGTCCCAGGGCTCCACCTCGCTTCCCAAGGATCAAAGCAATGGAGAAGGCTCCTTGGAAGGTCTCTCACTTTGTCTCTGCAATTGTAAAGGCAAAGTCTTCCAGAATTGACTTCTGTCTGGCCTGAGAAGAGGTTCAACCAGGACAGACACCTCCAATATCAGTAAGGGAGGGGGCAATACCCCACACCTCCTGCCTCCCAATCCCCAGCTCTCCCATCACCCCAGATGCACACGCGGTCTCTGCCCTGGACAGAAAGAGAGCAGAGTGTCCTCTGACAGATGCACAACTGGTTTCTGCCCTGGACAGAGAGGGAGCAGAGTGTCCTCTGAGCCTGCCGCATCTGGGGGAAGTCGAGATATCCATGGGGAGGGAGCGTGGGAGGCCTGCAAGGAGTGGAGGGTTCCCGTGCACCAGAGGCATGTGGAATAAAACAGAATGGCCACTCTTTCAACCTCAGACAGTGGAAGGAGCCTATAAAGCCAAAATGTTCAAGGACCCTTGAAGATGGGGTAGGGGGTGGGTGGAGGCATTGGAGACTTGGGTCTGATTCCCACTCATTGAACCTCATGTGCAGGCACCATTTGTCTGTCTAGTGGTGGCTTGAATGTTGCTCTGATACTGGACAGGCTGTAGTGGAGCTTCCAGACTAAGACAGGCTAGAAAATCAGCCAATGGAAAAACCTATGGATCACAATGGAGCATTTGTCTGATCTGAAACCTATCATGGTGATGACGAAGGACCAAGCAGTGTCTGATTGTGCTTGGAGTCATAGTGAGTGGAAGGCTGACTAGGGGCAGCTAACAACCTGAGATGGGAGGTGGGGTGGTGGAAGGTGGTATTGGGGTTTGGAGCCCTCTGGAAGGGTGGGCAGCACTGGTTATTAAATAGGAATGAAGTACTGGTGTATTCCACAACATGGATGAATCTTGAAAACATGATACTAAGAGAAAGAAGCCAGATACAAATGGCCACATGTTATATGATGCCATTTCTATGAAGTATCCAGAATAGGCAACGGAATTCTATTCAGAATTGGCACAACTATAGCTGTGAGTGGAGGGGCAAAGTGATAGGCTTAGGGCAATGCAACAAGTATGTGATAAATATGTGTGTGTAAGGAGCTCTGGTATCGTAGTGATTACGAATCGGGCTGCAAACCTAAAGGTCAGCGGTTCGAAACTACCAGCTGCTCCGCGGGAGAAAGATGAGGCTTTCTACTCCCGTAAGGATTTACACCCTCGGAAACCCTGTACAGGGTCGCTATGGGTCGGAACCGACTCGACGGCACGTAACAACAACAACAACAAGAGGACATAGTGCCGAAGGGAGATGGACACCAAGAGATGGGAGGGAGTTTTGTTTGTAGATGGATTCTGTTTCTTTGGAGAAGTGAAGTTTCCGAAACTGTGTGGACAAAACTGTGGATGAAATCCTCCCAGTTTTAAGTTGCAATCAATCAGCTGTTAAGACTTTCAGACAAGCTTGAGCCAAACAGTTATTCACCTTAAGAACACAGTGTGTTGGATGTGTTGGACAGAACCCCTGGGCAGGGGCCAAGGACAGCTTTGGTCTCTTGAGAACTAGAAAAGCAGCCAGGAGCTAAAATGGGCAGGACCAAGTCTTATCTCATCACTGCCTCTCCCTGCAGCTGGATTTCTGGACTCACTGAGGAAAAGACAGGCACCCTGCCGCCTTCCCTTCTTCCTACCGTCAATATCAATCACCCTGGACCTATGGGAGACTGACTGGGAGCCTGGGATGATTCAATCACCAAATCCAACAAGAGAGTCTGTGATTGGCCCAACCTGGGTCACATGCCCACTGGGATCCAATCTGCTGAAGTCAGGAGTCAGAATCACAGTTGGGTAAATATGACTGCCAGAGCAACAAAGGAGGAGGAGTTCTCAGGAGGTTAAACTCACTCTAGAAGGTATCTGCTGTTATTGTTAAGTGCTGTTGAGTCAATTCTGACTCATAGCAACCCTATATAGGGTTTCCAAGGAGCAGCTGGTGGGTTTGAACTGTCGACCTTATGTTTAGCAGTCCAGTGCAGATCCTACAGTGCCACACCAGGACTCTGTTGTTAAGTACCATTGAGTAGGTTCTGACCCATAGCGACCCTGAATAGGGTCTCCAAGGAGTGGCTAGTGAGTTTGAACTGCCCTAACATTGTAGTTCAAACTGACTTTGCAGTCCAGTGCATTAACCCACAGCACCACACCAGATACTATGTACCAGTGAAAAACAAAGATTAATCATATTAAAGGAGTCCTGGTATGGTGCTATAGGATCACCACTGAACCTACTAACCATGAGGTCAGCAGTTCAAACCCACCAGCCACTCCTTCGAAATCCTATACAGCATTTCCAAGTCCAAGTTTCCATTTGAGGCATGGAACTAAATTGATGGCACTAACAACAACAACAATCAGATCAAAAGGAGAAAATAAGTTCACAATGATACAAAAGGGGTTAGCTGACACGTTTAAAACACCTAGGCATAGGACCCTAGAACCATCAAGGGAAGAATGTGGGACCTTAACCAGAGAAGCAATGACACCAGAGATGGAGGCAGAGATGAGGACATGGAGAGATAGAGCAGCTGAGGACTCTAGACTCATGGAACGAGGAAGACCGTGTGCTGGCAGCCAGGAGGCAGGCTTGCAGAATGGGCCCTGTGGTTGTTTAAATTATTATATATTCCTGAGTGTTTCTGTGTACATCAAAAAAGCAAAAAACCAGGGAATCAAAGCAAATACAGTTGAATGATGATGCATTGTAATCATTGCAATGAAACAAAACACAATAGGATGCATGTAAAACTGATGTTCTCCCATGCATGTATACACTCACTCAATTCACAATGAAAGCTTTAAAAAACAACAATACAAAACACTTAGGCACAGAGGAAATGGAATACCAACTAGCAGAAATAAACGCATCAGAAACATCCCAAAGCTCCACCACAGTAGGCTATGGGAGTTCCCAGCAGCAGCCTCTCCTGGCTCCTGGTAGAAGGAACAAGAGCAGAAAGTAGAAGCCTTAGCAGCCTGGAATAGTGAGACTCTCCTACCTCACCACACACATTTCAGGGTGTGATCCCTGCCTTCTCCACTCACCACTGTGTCACCTAGCTACCTCTGGGACTCTATTTCCTCATCTGTCAAATGGGGACACTAACCAGTCTTATTGCTCATGTTAGTCCTATAAGGTCTCAATGAGACCTTACATTTTAATAAGGGCCTTACCCAAGGTCTAACAAACATAGCTACTTAATATTTGTTGGTTCGGTCTCTCTCCTCCTACACCAGGGTCCCGCTAACTTTAAATGAAGAATGGACCTGCCTCCTTGCTGAACTTGCTTTCTTCACGGGTACCCGGGTTTGATTTATTCTAAAAGATCGAGGTCCCTTGAAGCCAGGAACGCATCCAAATGAGAGCACAGACATGAACAGCACTTTTTGCCTAAACCAGTGGCCTAGGAAGTGCTAAGGGCTCTGATAAGGCCAACCAAACTATAATCAATTTAATATGTTCACACAATTCATGTTGCTACTTCAGAAGCAATGGTGTCTATCCGGTCTCCTCATGCATCTCTGGTGGCTGCTGGGAGACAGCAGCCCTTTCTGCATGTTTGTTGGAGGAGGTAAACACAGGCCTAGAACTGCTCTTCCCCACTGACTGTCTGCTGGCTCACAGCATAGAAATTCCATCTGCCTAGGTCCCGAGGGAGGGTCATTCAGTACAGGCTTGGGAACCGCACACCCCTTGGGGAGCCTGGAGCCCTGAGTTCATCATTTGACCCCTCCCTGTCCCAGCCCAACCAATTCCTCCTGGAATCTCTATTTGGGTTTGGTTTGGGGTTGGAGTTTGTTTCCATTCAGGGCAACCTGATCCCTTCCAGCCCCTATCCCCCTACTGTCCCTGGCCTCCTTGCCCCTCTGGAGGGGGTTTGACTTTGCTGACATGCTGACAGGGCAGGCTCCTCCAGACCTCCCACCAAGGGCACAGGGAGGTTTGACTGACTTTGATGTCCTGAAAGGAGGCCTCCCTAGCCTCAACCCCCTCTCCTCCAATATGTAAATAAATCAGAGACTGAAGACAAAATGCTACCCTGTGGAGTAAAGGAGAAAAGAAAAACAGCTCTAGGGAGAGAATAGCCAGGGTCTGAACTCCTGGTGTGGCGCTGTAGGATCAGCACTGGACTTCGAACCACAAGGTCAGCAGTTCAAATCCACCAGCTACTCCTTGGAAATCTTATACATGGTCACTATGAGTCAGATGACTCGACAGCACTTAACAAGACACCTCTTAGGAGTCCTCATGTGGCACTGTAGGATAAGCACTGGACTGCTAACTTCAAAGTAGGCAGTTCAAACCTACCAGTCACTCCTAGGAAACCCTATAAGGATCACTGAGTCGGAACTGCCTCTACAGCACTTAGCAGCACAATGCTTAAAGGTTCAGTTGCTAATTGAAATGTAGGTGCTTAGAAGCTACCCAATGGCTCTTCTAGAGAAAGATCTGGCAATTTGCTTCTGTAGATTACAACCAAAGTGATCCTATGGACAATCCTGTTCTGTCACGTAGGGTCACATGAGTTGAAAATTGACTCAAGGGCACATAGCAACATCAGACACCTCATGACCAATTCTTTGCTAGGCGACACCCACCCTCCAGGGAGGCGGCTAAAATAACATTATTAACATCTGACCTCAGTGAAGCCAGAGGCTGGACTACGGGATTGCTTCCAACACAGGCAATTCATATCTATTTACTGTTGCCTCTGGTCCAGGCAGTGTGTTAATAGACTAACAAGTAATCTGTAACTCGTTACTAACTAAATTACTAACAAGTGCTGGGAACTAAGTCTAGGTGAGAAAACTGAGAGTCTCAGAGAGAAAAGACACACCTAGGGGCTGGCAGACCCAGGACAGAACCAAGAGTATTTCTCTCTTTACAGATGAGGAAACTGACCGTCCGGTGATCGCATGAACACCCCAAAATTTGAATCAGGGAGGGTTTGTTGGGTGGGAGTAGGTAACCCAGAAAGGCTGCTACTGTGAACTGACCGGAGGACCTAAGAGCAGCTTTTTTCTTTGTCCCTGTTGTTGTTGTTGTTAAGTGCTGTCGAGTCTGACTCACAGTGACCCTGTATCGGGTTTCCAAGATACAGCTGGTGGATTTGAAATGCCAACCTTGTGATTCATAGTCCAGTGCTGATCCTACAGTGCCACACCAGGAGTCCTTTGATGCCTGTGTTTTCCTGCCTTCTGCCTCTGAATTTCACCAGTCAGATCTCAGAATTTTTCAGAAAGGTCCCCACTTTTCAAGACCTTGGATGCCTCACGTTAGGAGAAAACATAGAACACTGAAAAGATACAAGCTAGCCTTATATCGAGCTCTTAAACTTATATTTGTTGGTGGTTGTGAAGTGCAGACAAGTGGGTGCCAACTCATAGTGACCCTCTATAGGGTTTCAGAGGAACAGCTGGTGGGTTTGAACCGCCGACCTAGCACAATGAACCTATTCTGTAATGGTACATACATGTCATTATGTATCTGCCAAAACCTGTAAGGCTGTACAATACAATGAGTAAACGCTAATGTAAATTATTTCATTGTTGTTAATGTCATCGAGTCAGTTCTGATTTCTAGCGATCCTGTATATAGTTTCCAAGGGGCAGCTGATGGGTTTGAACCACCAATCTAATGGATAACAGTCCAGTGCTTATCCTATGGCACTACAGCAAGATTCCAAGTAAACTATGGGATTTAGCTAATAAACAAGTCTCAGTACTGGTTCATCAATTGCAACAAATGTACCACACAGAGGAAAGATAATAGTACTAGGAGAAAGGAGCCCTGGGGACACAATGGCCAAGGGCTTGGTTGAACCCATCCAGCGGCTGGGAGGGAGAAAGATCTGACAATCAGCGCACTACAGCCAAGAAAACACCATGGAGCAATTCTACTGTGTCAAAGGGGCTTGCTATGATTGGGACTGACTCAATGGTATCCCCAAAACAACAATGATAATAGGGGAAACTGTGTGGAAGGGGGAATATGGAAATTGTCTATACTTCATGTACATTTTTTCTGTAATCTAAAACTGCTCTGAAATATTCTTTCTTTCTTTCTTCTTTTTTTAAAATTACTATGCCCTTGCTGTGATGAAACTGAAGTCCAGGAGGTGAAGAACCTTGTCTGAAACTGCACACCCAGGTAGCCGTAAAGTTGGGGTCAACTCAGGTAACCTTGTTACCTCAGCCTTTCTGCTAATGCTGGCCTGACAGCTTCCCAGGCTTGTGTAGGGCTGGGGCCCCAGCTGGGAGGGTCCCAGCTTTCTCTGGCTTTTACTTGCTGTGTGATCCTGGACAAGGGGGCTTTCATGGGGACCACAGAAGGTGGACTTTGGGGTCCAATCTGAAGTTTTTGGCCACCAACATTTGGGATTCTAGATTCCATATTTAATGATTCCATGTTGTAAACAGGATCTCTGGTTTTAATACACTATAATACTAAGATATCATTATTGTGGTTCTTTGTGATGCAAGGAGGATAGGATTCTAGGGTTACAAATTAGTCTAAGATTCCATTATCCTGTGATTCCAAGATCCTCGAAGCCTAAATTCCCCTGAGAGCTTGGGCTCTGAGGAATAGGAAAATCCAGCTGGAGTTCTACTGCAGGGGGTAAAGAGGCAGCATTTCCATCTAACCCATCTTTTATAACAACAACGAACAGTGTGTTGTTTGGTTTACATTGCATTCAAAGGAAAGCACTGAGCTTGGCCAAGCCACATCAGAGCATGAGTTCACCCGCCCCGGGCAGGGCAGCCTGCAGAGCCAGACGTGGAGGAGGTGCCCTCCCAGCCTGGAGGCGGTAGTACTCCATCCCTTCAGGGAAAGTCTGCTCTGTGCCTGGTTGTGCCGGTCACCATGCTGTGCACGAGGCTTCATGCCGCCCTGTCTCCTGCCACTCTTGGGCTCCTAGTCCCCATATGGTTGGATGCAGGGACAGACCAGCAGATCAGACAGTGTGGTGTTTTGGTGAGGACAGGAGCAGAGGATGAGACACGGGAAAGTAAATTAACTCTGTTGGAGTAGGAAGCCAGTCAGGGAGGGCTTCCAGGAGGAGGTGATATCTAAGTAGGGAGATGAGGACAACAGACCATCAAGGGAATCTGATGAGTAACATCTGGTTTCATGTTGCTGGAACCGGAAGGTGGAGGTAGAAAGTGATGAGAGATGCCATTGCAGAATGACCAGGGGTCAGTTCATGCAGGGTCTTCAGTGTCATGGTAAAGAGCTTGATCTCCACTCTGTGGACATTGGAGAATCACAGGAGGTGTTTTTGGTGGAGGAGATGACTGGGTGCCTTGAGAATGTCTGAGATGAGGCAGCTGGAGCTCGTAGAGTCCAAACCTTTACTGTACAGTTGAGGACAGAGACCCAGGGACAAGAGTGGCTCCCATCACCACCAGTACATGCTCACAGAGCTTGGATAATCCACTGGCAGATTCCAGCACTAATGGTCATGGCAAAACAATGAGGATCCCATTGGAATCTGCCACCCCTTGGTGGTCCTGGTCCAGACTTCCAGTGTCCAGGCCTTTCTTTTGCCCCTGAAGACCCTGTTTGTACTTCAGTGACTCATACCCAGTGGGACAAGTTATAGACTAGCTTTTGTGATCAAACATGTAATCAACATGCATTGATAATGACTGGTGATGGGAATGTAAAATTTGGAAACAAAGAGGAAGGATCAGTAGTTAGAAAATATTGCCTTGGTGATAGAAATGATGCTGGAGATCACATGATAGAATTTTGCAAGATCATTGACTTCTTCACTGCAAATACCTTTTTTAACCAACATAAAAGATACACATGGACCTCAACAGATGGAAGAAATCAAATTGACTACATTTGTGGAAAGAGATGGTAGGAAACCAAGGCCAGGGGCAGACTGTGGAACAGATCATCAATTGCTCATATACAAGTTGAGGCTGAAGCTGAAGAAAATTAAAACATGTCCACAAGAGCCAAAATAAAACCTTGAACACATATGCAAATTTAGAGACCATCTCAAGAACAGATTTGATGCATTAGACACTAACGACTGAAGATCAGAAGAGTGGAGGGATGAAATTAAGGGCATCATACAGGGAGAAGGAATTGGTCATTAAGAAGACAAGGAAGAAAGAAAACACCAAACTGGATGTCAGGAGAGATTCTGAAACTTGCTCTCCAGCATAGAGATGCTAAAGCAGTTGGAAGAAGTGAGGACTTAAAAGAGCTATTCAGAAAACTTCAAAGGTCAACTCAAGAAAACAAAGTCAAATTTTATATTGAAAAACACAAAATTCTGGAGTTAGAAAACCCAAAGGGAAGAACACGATTCGCATTTCTCGGGATGAGAGAAAAATTCAAGCCTTGATTTGTAATACTGAAGGATTCTTTGGGCAAAATATTGAATGATACCGAAAGCATAAACAGAAGATGAAAGGAATAGACAAAGTCCGTGTACCAAAAAGAAATGGTCTATGTTCAACCATTTCAAGAGGTAGCATATGATCAAGAACCAACAGTACTGAAGGAAGACGTCCAAGGAACACTGAAGGCATTGGCAAAGAATGTACGTAACTCAGGAATTGATGGAATACAAATGAAAATCTTTCAACAAATTGATGCAGCACTGGAGGCACTCACTCACTCATCTATGCCAAGAAATTTGGAAACAGCTACCTGGCTGACTGATTGGAAGAGATTCATATTTGTGCCCAATCCAAAGATAAGTGACCCAACAGAATACAGAAATGCAGAAATCAAACAATATCATTAATATCACATGCAATTAAAATTTTGCTAAAGATGATTTTAAAAGCAAAGGTGTCATTCCCACCCCCTCGATACACAGGGATCGGCAACTTGGACATTGGCTACCCAAAATGGGGGGTGGGGCTACAAAGGCAAGGAGTGACTGGCTTGCAAGCTTTCAAGAGAGAGACTAGATCCAGAGGGCGTGGAGGAAGGTAGAATCTTCACTAAGTAGTATCCAATCTGTCTGGGCAGGGCTGATGAAAGGAGATGGGGATGGCACTCATGTGGCACAATAGTGAATAATTACTATCAGGACTGACTTTGAGGGTTGGAAATGTAAAGGTAAACATTTTGTAGCAAAACAAGGGGAGTAGTTGACTTTGCAGTCCAGGAACGGAGCAGTCCTGGGACCATCAAGGGAAAAGAGTGGAATGCAGGACCCTACCCAGAGAAGCAGTGACGCCAGAAATGGAGGCAGAAATGATGATGTGGAGAGATGGAGCAGCTGGGGACTCTAGACCCAGAGAGGGAGAAGGGCTGTGTGCTGACGACACAGGGGGAAGGCTTGCAGGGTATACCTTTTGGTTGGTTGATGATGAATGGAGGGGATTGTAACCATAGCAATGAAATGATATAGGATAGAATGAATGTAAAGCTAATGTTCTCCCCTGTAAACTATCACATAATTCACAATAAAACATAAAAAAAAAAAAAAAAAAAAAGCAAAGATGTCAGTTTGAGGTCTAAGGTGAGCCAGACCCAAGTCAGGTAATTTCAGTAGCCTCATTTGCATATCTGGAGTTCTGGTGTGGCTCTGTAGGACAAGTACTAGACTGCAAGTTTGGTTTGAACTGCAAAATCAGTGGTTCAAACCCACCAACCACATCTCAGAAATCCTATACAGGGTCACTATGAGTTGGAATGGACTCGATGGCACTTAACAGCAACAACAACATACGCATGTGAAAGTGGGACAATGAATAAGGAAGACTATAGGAGAATTGATATATTTGAGTTATGGTGTTGGAGAAGCATAGTAAAGTTAAGGTGTTGACTGCCAGAAGAACAAACAAATCTGTGTTGGAAGAAGTACAGCCAGAATATCCCTTAGAAACCAGGATTGAGAGACTTTGTCTCTCACACTTCCAACCTATTTTAAGGAAGGACCAGTTCCTAGAGAAGAACATCATGCTCGGTAAATTGGAGGTTTAGTGAAAAAGAGGACGACCCCATGAAGATGGATTGGCACAGTGGTAATAGCAATGGTTGTGCAGGATGGTGCAGGACCAGAAAGTGTTTTGTTTTATTGTACACAGGGTCGCTACAAGTTGGAACTGATTCAAGGGCACCTAACAATCAGAACTTGTGATCATTCAGGCTAGACAACCACAAAAGAGGTGAGACTAGGGAGAGACCAAATGCAAAGGGCTCGTTCAGGTCAAGCAGACAGCTGAGTGTGACTTCAAGGGGCACATGATAGAAACCTTTGTGGTGATGGAAATTTTATTGTAATAGTGGCTACATGAATAGAACTATACCCATGCTTTATACCAATGACGTTTTCTGGCTTTGATTTGTTGTTGTTATTAGGTACTGTCAAGTTGGTTCTGCCTAATAGCGACCTTATGCACAACAGAATGAAGTACTGCCTGGTCCTGTTCCAGTCTTAAAATTGTTGTTAAGCTTGGGCCCATTGCTGCTGCCATGGTGTATAATAATTATCTTAGATGTAACCACTGGGGGAAACTGGGTGAAGGGTACACAGGGTCTCTCTACATTATTGTTACAACTTCCTGTGATCTATGATTATTTCAAAATAAAAACTTAAAAAAAATCAAATGGCCATATTTCTGAGTGTCTATTTATAGATGTTGCTCTGTCCCACTGATCTAAGTATTTGTTCTTCCATCAATAACAATAAGAAGTCTTGATTATGATAGCTATTTAATAAGTCTTAAAATAAGGAGGGTGATTCCTCCCACTTCATTATTCTTTTTCAAAATTGCTTTATTAACCTGGGTGAAGACCTGGTTGACGAGCAGTGTGGCAAGACCTGGGGACTCCTGGGCCCAGAGTCAGTGACATAGCCACAGAGGACTAGAGTGGAGAGTGAAACGTCCAGCTGATAAGAAGAGAGGGCATATGCATAAGAACACCCACACTTGCAGATTAATACCCACTTATCCTGGCTTCAATGACTGGATGATCAGAGCTCAACCAGAAGTAAAAAGAAGAGGGAGAAAAAAAAAAAAAGTATTCTCATACAATTTGATGAACTTGACTTACACCTATGGAAGCAGTAGCTCAAAAGAGGGAACAAGTCCTAACAGCAAGAATCATTCCCACCCTTCCACACACAGAGTAGACAGGGGTGGGCAACTTGGACATTGGCTACCCAAAATGGGGGGCGGGAGGCTACAAAGGCAAGAACTGACTGGCTTACAAGCTTTCAAGAGGGAACCTAGATCCAGAGGGCCTGGAGGAAGGTAGAATCTCCAGTTAGTATTCAATCTGTCTAGGTGGGGCTGATGCAATGAAATGCAGACGGGTCTTTTGTGATACAATAGTGAATAATTGTTATCAGGACTGATTGTGAGGGCCGGAAATGTAAAGGTAGATGTTTTATAGCAAGGAGGGGAGTGATTAACTTTTCAGTCTAGAAGTGGAGGTCCCTAGGACCATCAAGGGAGAAGAGCAGAGAGCGGGACCCTACCCAGAGAAGCAGTGATGCCTGAAATGGAGCCAGAGATGATGATGTGGAGCGATGGAGCAGCTGGAGACTTTAGATCCAGAGAGGGAGAGCGACTGTGTACTGAAGACCTGGGGGTTACAGGGGAAGGATTGCAGAGTATACCCTTTGGTTGGTTGATCATGCATGGAGGGGATTGTAACCATGGCAATGAGACGATATACGATAGAATGAATGTAAAACTAATGTTCTCCCATGTAAACTATCACATAATTCACAATCAAACATTTAAGAAAAAAAATTGCTTTATTATAGCTCCTTTGCCTTTCCATATAAATTTTAGAATTACCTTGCCTATATCTACAAAAAAAATCTGAGGTTTTGATAGAAACTTATACACTCACATCTGACTTACTGACATGATTCCGTTCCAAAGACTAGGTCGTTATGCAAAAACCTGCATCATGCAAAATTTGTGTTAATACAAAAATAGGGGATGACCACATCATAGCACATATTAGAGAATCATTACATGATTACCAAATTACATTATCACATAACTTCCAAATCACTGAGAATCATGGCCCAAACGAGTTGACACAAAACTATAAATTATCAGCCAGCATTACTTTCAACTCACGTCCCAGCATTCATTATTGTCAGGCATATATCATCAATATGCAAAATAGTTGGTAGTAGATTTTTTAGTATTGTCATTAGTGGGAAATGTTACCTAAGGAGATTGTGGCTCATTGAGGAGTAAGAGTAGTTCAGCTTCCTGTGAATCTACATTTATATCACAATAAAAAGTTAACAATTAAAAAACACATAACACAAAGAACTGTGAAGGTGGAAAGAGAAAAGAAGAGGGGCACGCTAAGGTCCACCCGGTTGCTCACTCTGAGGGTCGCTTACTATGGATTGACAGACAACCCAGGGAAAGGTACTTAAAGAACTGTTCTGCACTCTGCTTGAGATTTACAATGTGTGGAGCCTCAATCACCAAATTCAAAATTGTGATGGATTGAATTTCTAAGTCCACTTTGTCTGTCCACTCTGTCCATTCTGTGTTGAGCCCACATTGACTTCTGGTCTCTGTATCGACCACACACCCTCTGGGCAGTTCTGGCCACCCAATGACTCTCATTCATCCTTAAGGCCCCAAATGCTTCCTATCTGGTCTAGATCCCATGCACCTGGGCCCACCTTTCTGATCTTCAGATCTGTTTGGGCCCAAAACAGCTGTAGCCACAGCATCTCCTGTCCACTTCCTCCTCCCCATAAAAGATGATACATTTGCCCACTGACAGAACTCTACCCAGGCCTAGAGGAATATCTCATCTGTTCCTGGCCATCTGCCTTCCTGGAAATGACTGAGCTTGACTCAACCACACAAAGATGGTATAAAAGCACTTCTTGTTGGTGAGTGCTGTTGAGTCAGTTTAAGCCTATATGGAGTTTCTGAGGTGGGACTGGTGAGCTTGAACCACTGACCTTGTAGTTCAAACCAGCTTTACTGTCCAGTGCACTAACCCACAGCGCCACACTTGTTGTTATGTGCCGTGGAGTCAGTTCCGACTCACAGTGACCCTGTACAGGGTTTCCAAGGCTATAAATCTTTACGGGAGCAGAAAGACTCATCTTTCTCCCGCGGAACAGCTGGTAGTTTCGAACTACTGTCTCTGAGGTTCGCATTCCGATTTGTAACCACTACGCTACCGCATTTGATAATCTTCCCCGCAACCATACCTCTCTTCTAGGCATGAGTACTGTGGACAAAGTCTGACCCTGGGAAGGTAGCTTTAGTGTTGCTGTAAGATAAACACTGGAATATAAGGTTGGTTTGAACCTCAAGGTCAGTAGTTGAAACTCAACAGCTGTTTCTTGGAAACCCTACACAGGCTCATTATGAGTTGGAACTGACTCAGGACACTTCACAACAACAGGCAAAGGAAGGAGCTGGCTCGTTCTGATGACTAGGCTCTAAAGTGCTCAGAAACCAAAGCTCTGGCCTTCCCACTCCTCATGCCTTCCAAGCAGGCTCTCTCCCACTGGACTTGGGGGAAACTTTTGGTCTCTTTGTCCATTTGGCAGTAGTGTCCAGATCCACCCATACAGCTGTGAGTGGATGGCCCAGAGTGGGGGAGGGGAGGTATGAATGTAGTTCTCTCTCCAGCTTGTCCCCAAGTCTGGACATTCCGGAAGCCACACCCTGTCCCCAAACCCCTGTGGAAATCTTGGCAGGCTTATCTGCAAAGGGGAAGGCAAGGGGTCTGGAGCTAGCCTTGGAAATCCAGAGGGAGGAGGGAATTGGTCAGAGGTGGATGAAGAACACCCTACATGACCCTAACTACTCTCGGTCACTTGCTGTCCTCCCTAGGCTGCAGCTGGCACTGACTGACTTCCAGTTCTGGCTATGTCTTGAACCCACTGAGTAACCTTAAAACCCAAAACCCATTGCCATCACGTAGATTCCTAGGGCAGAGAAGGGTTTCCAAAACTAAATCTTTATGGCAGCAGTCCGCCTCATGTTTCTCCTGTGGATGAGCTGGTGGGTTTGAACTGCCAACCTTGCTGTTAGTAACCCAACCCGCTACCCACGCCACCACCGGGACTCCTTTTGAGTGGCCTTGGGAAAACCATTTTCTGTTCTAGGCCTCTGTTTCCTAATCTTTGAAGTGAGAAGTTGAACTATAGTAGGGGTCCTAAGTCCCTTGGTAGGGTTTCTAGAATGAGGGCCATGACTTTGCTGTCCTACAAGCCCCACACCCACCCACAAGCATCCAAGAATTTGGCTGTGGTATTTCATTTATCATCCTTGTGGTTCACAGGTACCATAGCCGGAAGGCTGATTACTCAACAGGCTTATTACACTCCTCAGTGACTAATAGATTCTTTTTCTGTTTGTATTTTAAAGCCATAGCAATAACATTGGCTCTCCATAGTACCGCTGAAATCACCATTATTCAGCCTAACCTTACCTACATAACAAATAGATGAGTAGAAACATCTTTCGTAGAAAAAGAAGACTTCTGTTGCTTTTACGCTAGAACCAGGTTCTTTGATAATGAAGCTGGTGATAATGAAGGAGATGGGGATTGGGGGCTAGATTTATGAACTGTCCAGAATCAAGGGATTAGGTCATTTTTCTGGTCCCTTCCAGCTCTGACCTATATGTTGGACCTCATCAAAGGGAGGAGCTGAGCAGATACCATCTTGTCGTTGAAAGTTCAAATCTAGGGTTAAGAGCACACACTAGGGAGACAGACAGGCTGGCTTTGGGTCCCGGCTCCACCACGCACTGTGGGTGACCTTGGGCAAGTCACATCCTCTTTCTATACTTGTCTGCTTTTATCTGAAAAAAAATGGAGAAAATAATATGACCTTTCACTGGGTGGGGCATACAGGGAAGTCAGGCATGAGTTGCACTTAGCACAGAGCTGGAAAACTGGGAGCCATTAATATGAGGTTGGTGCTGAGCCCTGGGGTGGTGAGCCTAGAGTTCAACAGGATGGGCAGGGGTCCAGCATCAGGGCTGGTGGAAGGTCAAGACCCTCAGAAGGGCACGTCAGAGGCTGGCCACAGTCAAGACTATCTGATTTCTTCTTCTCTGACCAGTTATATCTGTCACAGTTGCAAGAAACAAAATGACCTGTGGGTCAAGCAAAATAGCTAAATTTTTCAGAGGGAGGGAGCAGAGGCTGTCTCTGGTCTAGCCCTTGCTGCCCTAGAGGAGAATGTATCCTACAGGTTGCTTGATTACCCCCTCACAGGTCTCTACAAAAAATTCAAAGCACTGGCTTTTTCAGAAGCCCATAGGAGTCTGCTTCTGGCCTGCCATGGCCGTCTGCAGGCTGGTTTTTCTCCACTTGGATTCACGGCACTCTAGGGCCCAATGCTCACTTTACTGGGCTGAAATGATCTTCATAGATAATATATGGGCTGGGGGGGCCTTCAAAAAAGTTCACAGAAACATTCCTGTATCTTTTAATTCCCATTTCTCCACAGTTTTGAAGCCCCCCTTGCATATACCCTGCCTTCATACATAGTGAAAAAAGTCAATATAACTAGTGCTGAACTGGTAAATACCCAATGAATTGGCTTTCTGAAGGAAAAATTTTTACCATCAACAAAAAACAGTATTTAACTTGTGTTGTTAAGTGCCATCGAGTAGGTTCCAACACATTGTTGTTGTCAGGTGCCATCGAGTC
>NW_006408844.1:2899072-2911606 GCF_000296735.1 Chrysochloris asiatica
GATATCAGCAATGATATCTCTTGTTCCACAGCCTCTTCTGAATCCAGCTTGAACCTCTGGAAGTTCTCTGTCAATGTATGATTGTAGCCGTTTCTGTATTACCTTTAGCAAAACATAGCAACACATAGCAACTCAGTATATGGTTTCAGAGGAGCGAATGGTGAGTTTGAACCACCGGCCTTGTGGTTCAAACAGATCTTGTGGTCCTGCATTTATCCTACAGCACAACACCAGGACTCCACTTGACCTGTAACATTTACCAATTTCTGTGGTATAAATACTTCCGGGATGGTGGATTTTAAACTTCCAATATGATTTCACAAAGTGCAGAGTCTGCTCTCTTGTTACTTGGCTTCATACACTACTGAATAAAATTGAAATGGGCTAAGAAGAAAGTTACTTATGATAAAAATACATATTCACTATTTTTATCCTCAGGGCCAACTAGCCTCGAAGACATAATAACCAGTTAAACAGTTGCTGACTCTGGCTCATGGTGATACTATGTGTGTCAGAGTAGAACTGTGTTTGTTCTATAGGGGTTTCAGTGGCTGGTTTTTCAGAAAAACATTGCTAAGTCTTTTTTTCCAAGGACCTCTGGGTGGGCTCAAACCTCCAGTCTTTTGGTTAGCAACCAAACCTGTTACCCATTTGCACCACCCAAGGTCTCTTGAAGACATGATTACTGTTGTTGTTAGGGGCCCTTGGTGGGGTCCAACTCCTAGCGACCATATAAAACTCTGCCTGATCCCGCTCCCTCTTCCCAATCATTTCTGTATTTGAACCCATTGTTGCAGCCAGTGTCCATTCATCTCTTTGAAGGTCTTCCTCTTTTCCCATGACTCTCTACTTTATCAAGCATGAGGTCCTTCATGACAGACCTGAGAGAAAGATCATATATGTAGGCTCATTTCTATTACAACTGCTGTGCACGCAGACTGAGCCAGGTGTGCTCCTGTGAGCACTGTGGCCAGAGATGAGATTTTTCTGAAATGGTGAGCCAGTCTCAACAGTGTTCTGAACACACGAAATTCATTCCTCAATTCACAAGGTAGCTATATTCCTGGAAAATTCAGGGTATAAGAGATTCATGTAAAACCTCTCTGTGTTTACACATAAAACGTTGTTAGGTTACAGCACAGGTCATTATAAACAGGGTTTCCATCTATCAAAACAGCTTACAAGGCTTTCAAATGTCCCCACTCATAAAGTGCCAAAAAATACCTCAATCACTGTGACATTCAAAATTGACTTCCACAAATTTTCAGCACAGTTCCTTGGCTCAGTACTTGATACCTGTTGAGTCCCACTGCTCCAAACATACCTCTTCACCCCAGACAGACCACTCCTCTAGACCCCTACTATGCTATGCACATTCCTGATTTGTTAATGTAGTCTCTTCCACCTGGAATTCCAACTCCCAAATCCTAACTAGACTACAGTCTTCTCTGTTCCGGGTCCAGCACTAGAATCTGAGGATCCAGGATGAAGCCAATAAGATCCCTGTTGTAGGGAGCTCCCAGGTAAGTGGGGAGACTGGCAGACAGGTTACGATGACAATGTAGTGTGCCAAGTGAGACGCTCATAGTGTGGCTTACAGGTAAGAGTGCCAGCTTTGGTCTTGAACACCTAAATTTGAATCCGTAGTGGTTACGAATCGGGCTGTGAACCGCAAGTTCAGCAGTTCGAAACTATCAGCTGCTCCGAGGCAGAAAGATGAGGTTTTCTGCTCCTGTAAAGATTTACAGCCTCAGAAACCCTGTTCAGGGTCACTATGGGTCAGAACTGACTCGACGGCACCGGACAACAACAACCTGGGCAGGCACTACTTATTGTGTGACCTCAGCAGAGTGATTTCACTCTTTACAGTTCAGTTTTCTTAGCTGTTGTTTCTTGGGGCTTTTATGAAGAGAAATGGGGATAAAGATCAGAGTGGGTCCACAGGCCCTGCCAGGGGCCTCAGGAACACAGATCATCCAGTCGTTGGTTCCTTCTTAGTGGGTCTGCATTGCTGGCTACTGACTGCCGAGGCTCAAGAGTCCATTCTGTGTGACCAGGTTGGGCATATTCCTGAGGACAGGACAATTAGTAGATTGTCCTGGGTTTCCCAAACCCAGATTCACAGTTAACTGAACTTCCAGGGCTGGCTGGAAGTGTCCTCCTGTGCCCTTGTATAGCGGGGATGACTCCATGGCAAGGGGGGTGAGGGAGAGTGGGCAACCACTCAAAGACCCTTCCCAAGCTCATCTCTCTCCCAGCCCTCACTGAGTTTCTGCTCTGGGCCAGTCCTAAGTGTCTGATGATTCTGGGATAGCAATGCAAACCCATCATCCCTGCTCTGAGGGAACTCCTGGTCTGGGAGATGGCAAACACGCCATTGGCACCTCCCCAGGTTTTGTTTTTTTGTTGTTTTGTTTTGCTTTGGTTTGTTCACCACTCATCAATGACTTCATATTATTAGATCTAATGGTCAGACTTCAGCCTTCTTCATCCAAGACCTCTTGGCTGCCTCTGATCCTGCAACAGAGCCCACACTTTCCACCGTACCCAGGGCTCTTGCTCAGAGGAAAGTTCCTGACTCCAGCTCCAGTGCTCCTCCTCTGCATTACACCACCTCGGGGAGCAGGAAATTGCCCCCACTTCTCCATCTTCCCCCAGCCTCAATACACCCCCCGGCCCCATGGTCTACAAAATAACAAACAGCTGCAGTGACCAGGGGCTGCCCAGACCTCAGGGACATGGGGGGAAGCAGGCCAAGGGGAACTTGGAGAAAGAGCTCTTAATAACATACCTTCCCAAAGCTGCTTCCAAAGAAACTTCTCCTCACAAATCATTCCATAAACACTTAGCAGGCTCTCAGGAAAGCGTGCACAGCTCTCACCCGGCTATTAGGAGGCTCCTCACAAGTAAATTGAGACCAGACAGCAGAGGCCTGTGCCAAATCCCCTTTCCCTCCCTCTTTCCACATGGCGCCCTCCTCCCCCACCATGGGCTCTTCAGCTCTAGGCCTGGGGTGCTGCCTCAGCCCCTCCTCAAGCTCTGCTCTCGCTCTCTGCTGGGCAGAGGATACCCTGTTTCCTTGAAACCGGTCCCCTCCCCAAACCAGCTGCTGGATTTCTAAGGGGATGCTGGGTAAGCCAACATCCTACTGAGACTTGCCAGGGTCACCCCACCAGGCCAGGCATGGGCAGACTGGGCCAGCCCACTCCTCACTCTGTCCCAGCCACCCCTCAGCAGAGGTTGCTGGTGCCTCTCAGGCTGGGGCTGCTCAATAGGGAAATAACTTCGGGTTCATCCAAGTCACGAGCTGGAAAATCCCTCCCATCCAACAATTCTCCTCCAGGGACAGTGTTGTGCAACTCTCCCGACTGGCTAATATCCAGCACTTGGCTAATATCCAACAAGGATTGGGGAATTGCCGGATCGTTCCTACGTTGACACATTTGCTTATAGGTTAGCAGCTCGAGCATGTAATGACTTTCATTAGGGTCTTTTAGAACAATAACAGGGGCTGGCACCCCAATATAGTCCTCGATCTTAATTAGCTTTGGAGAGTACTTCGAGACTGACTGCTGCTCTTTCTAGGCTTGTTCTGTGTTCATTTTGAAGAACAAAAAAGCTCTGTTGCAAACAGAAATCATAAATAATTTAAATAACACAGTCACATGAAAGAAGTATGTAGCCTTGAAGGCATGGTAACTAGCACTAGATGGGCTGTCAAAGATAGCCACTAGTCACAGATCTGGGGTCAAGTCCCAGCCCCACCACTCACTGTTTCTTCAACTCTAAGATGGGGATAAATCATCCCTATCTCAGATTAATAAATAACATCATGATAAATGGAGAAAAGATTGAAGTTATCAAAGACTTCGTTTTGCTTGGATCAACCATCAACACTCATGGAAGCTGCAGTCAAGAAATTAAACAACGTATTGCATTAGGTAAATCTGTTGCACAAGACCTCTTCAAAGTATTCAAGAGCAAAGATGTCAGTTTGAGGGCTAAGATGTGCCTGACCCAAGTCATGGTATTTTCAGTAGCCTCATATGCATATGAAAGTTGGACAACGAATAAGAATGACTGTAAAGGAATTGATATATTTAAGTTAGGGTGTTGGAGAAGAATATTAAATGTACCATGGACGGCCAGAAGAACAAACCAATCTGTGTTGGGAGAAGTATAGCCAGAATGCCCCTTGGAAGCCAGGATGGCTAGATAGACTTCATCTCTCATACTTCAGACATATTATCAGGAAAGACCAGTTCCTGGAGAAGGACATCATGCTTGGTAAAGTGGAGGGTCAGCGAAAAATAGGGAGACCCCAATGAGACGGATTGACCTAACAACAACAACAACATCTCAGATTGCTACCGGAACAAGCTCCTCACATTCCACCATTCCTTTGTTGTTGTTGTTAAGTGCCGTCGAGTCGGTTCCGACCCATAGCAGCCCTGTACAGGGTTTCCGAGGGTGTAAATCTTTACGGGAGTAGAAAGCCTCATCTTTCTCCCGCAGAGCGGCTGGTAGTTTCGAACCGCTGACCTTAGGGCTCGCAGCCCGATTCGTAACCACTACGCTACCAGAGCATGGTGGCCTCCCAGGGGACTCAGAGGCTGGGGACTTTGCTCCTGGTACCCAGTGCTGATGTCTGTCTACTCTAGGAGGTCAGTGCTAGGCCGTTCATCCAGACTTTCTTTTAGCAAGTAGTTAGGGAGCTTTTATATGCCAGGCACTAAGCAAGACACTGAAATGACATTAGTCTACACCGTGAAGAAAGAACAGAGCTGGAGAGACAAACATGGACGGCTATGTGAGGAATTGTACTTGTGATAAGAGTTAGTGACCTTGAGTCAGTGGACAGAATATTTCCTTCCTCAGGGTAGGAATAAGACTCCAACCTCAAAACTGCAGGGAGACAGAAATCTAGGACCAAAAATTCTGCAGGGAGAAGACTCGAGCTCGTGATCTGTTGGTTGCAGCAGGAGATGTGGTCCCAGGCATGTTAGGATGCTGTTGCTGCTGCTAGCTGCCATTCAGAAGCACTTACTCAGTACCAAGTACTTTGCTTGACGTTAATTTTGCAACTCCTCATGATAACTCTGTAATTTACAGATGGGGCACTGAGGGTCAGAAAGGGGAAAGGAGTTATCCAGTATGACACATCTTAGAATCAAAAGAGACAAAATTCAAGCCCAAGTTTATCTGACTTCAAGATGAGATAATGGCAAACCACATCCCCAGACCTAAACAGAGGAGTCACCTCTGGAACCTGGTGTTACTAAAGTGGGTGTTACTACATAGTGTGTGATCTGTGGCACTCAAGACAGACCTAGTTGCCCCTTATGAAGCCCCTCTTCTCAGATATTAAAGGCCTGAGTCCACCATGGGTGCCTTGCCCCTCTACACTTAGTATTGTACCTTAGTATACATCCCCAGGGATGTCCTTGGGGGTGCGCAGATGGTTTGTATTCAACTACTAACCTAAAGGTTGGTAGTTCAAACCCACCTAGCAGTACCATGGAAGAAAGGTCTGGTGATCTGCTTCTGTGAAGATTACCACCAAGAAAAGCCTATGGAACAGTCCTACTCTGTGGCAATGGGTTCGATTTGGTTTGGTACCTACAAATATGGACCTGTTTGGAAAGAGGAGATTTTCTTTTGTTATATTAGTGTATGGTGGATCCTAAACCTAGTCTCTTCTGAGTTATAAGAAGATCAAGTAGACATGCAGACACACATGGGAAAGAAAGATGCCACATGATGATTGTTTACAAGCCAAGGAATACCAAGGAAGCAAGGAACAGTTGTACTACCAATAAGGAAGAGATCAACATGGCCAAAGCCTCCAGAACTGTGAGGAAATACATTTCTGTTCCTTAAAACCTGTGATGTTTGTGTTACCTAGGTAACTAAGGTACTCGTTCTCTGTAATTCCAGAAAGTACTCAAATATTTAATCTTATGAAATCTGATGAGTCGTGTGCCCATCCCTGAACAAGCCCCTGAGGGCCGGCAAATGGGATGATTTGGTCAGCCTCCTGGCCAGCGCTGGAGTTGGGGGAGAGAATCAACACTATCAAATATGTAACTACCAACCTGTGGGAAGAGTGGATGAGAAGAATATTATCATGGTAAAACCAAGCAGTCGAGAAATCAAATGATGTATTGCATTAGGCAAATCTGCTGCACAAGACTCTTTAAAGTGTTGAAGAGCAAAGATATTAGTTTGAGGACTAAGGTGTGCCTGACCCAAGCCATGGTATTTTCAATAACCTCATATGTATGAGAAAGTTGGACAATGAATAAGGAAAACTGTAGAAGAATTGATGTGTTTGAGCTATGGTGTGGGAAGAGAACATTAAAAATACAATAGATTGCCAAAAGAACAAACAGATCTGGTAGAAGTACAGCCAGAATGCTCCTTGGAAGCCAGGATGGCCAGACTTTGTCTCTCATACTTCAGACCTATTGTCAGGAGGAACCAGTCTCTGGAGAAGGAAATCATGTTAGATAAAATGGAGGGTCAGAGAAAAAGAGAAAGCCCCTCAATGGGACGGATTGGCACAGTGGCAGCAATGGGCTCAAATGTAGCAGCAGTTGTGAGGTTGGTGCAGGACTGGGCAGTGGTTCATTCTATTGTGCAGAGGGTTGCACTTGATAGCACCTGACAACAACAACAACAAAGCAAAATCAGAGTGCTGGTCCCAGAAAGAAGCGGAACGGACGTTAATGACAAAAAAAAAAAACAACTTTTTGCCATAAGATCTTCAGTGGACTAGCATCCACACAAACAAACAATACCTTCCCACTGCCCCACCTTCAAACAGAAGACAAATCAAAAACCTGTATAACTACGAACTTAGAATTTCTGTGTGACTTATATCTTCTTCTTCTTTAGAATTAGGTGTATTCTTAGAGTCTTGCCATCTGTGGCTGAATGAGAATCACCCACCTATATGTCGTTATAAGCACTGCTCAGCTAACTACAAGGGCAATAGTTTGAGCCCAGCAGTCACTCCATGGGAGAAAGAGTTACAGCCTGGGAAATCCTATGCAGGGTCGCTCTAGTTGGAACCGACTCAATGGCACTTCACAACAACAACATAAGCCATTACAGGAGCCCTAGTGGTGCAACAGTTAAGCATTTGGCTCCTAAACTAAAGGTTGGCAGTTTAGTACAACCCAGTGACTCTGTGGGAGGAAGACCTCGTGATCTACTCTTGTAAGATTACAATTTAGGAAAATCAATGGGGCTGTTCTAGTATTCCATGTGGTCACTGTGAGCCGGAATCACCTTGACGGTACCCAACAATAACAAGCCATAACTTCACAATGGTGCGTAGAGAATAGGGCAACTATAATAGCAATTCTTCTTTGAAAGAGGAAAGAAAGGGAAACAACACACAGTGGCTACTAAACAAGAAAAGCAAACAAGTTATTTGGATGGTATGGTAGGCAGAATCATAGCTCCCCCAAAGATGCCACATCCTGATCTCTGGAACTTGTTACTTGTGGTTATGTGCCGTGGAGTCAGTTCTGACTCATAGCGACCCTGTACAGGGTTTCTGAGGCTATAAATCTTTACAGGAGCAGAAAGCCTCATCTTTCTCCCGCAGAACAGCTGGTAGTTTCAAACTGCTGACCCTGATGTTAGCAGCCCAATTTGTAATCACTACACTACCAGTTCGGTGAAATGGTAAAGGGGAATTAAGATGGCAGATGGGAATACTGCTGCTAATCAGCTGACCTTCAAATAGGGAGATGATCCTGGATTGTCTGGATGGAAACAGTTTCAGAGTGATTCAGTGTGAGAAAGACTCAAACAGCCACTCTTGGCTTTGAAGATGGAGTGGGTTACAAGCCAAGAAATGTGAACAACCTCTAGAAGCTGAAAAAGGCGAGGAAATGGATTCTCTCCTAGAGCCTTCAGAAAGGATTGTAGGCCCGCTGACACCTTCATGTTAGGCCATCAAGACCCACATCAAACTTCTGATCTACAAAACTGTTAAGATAATAAACCATTATTTTGAGCCACTAATTTTGTGGTGGTTTGTTAGTAGCAATAGGAAGCTGATATAGAGAACAAATACAAGACACACTGCCACAAGACTCCTTTTGATCTTATTTTTATGTCTTTGGCTAGGAATTTCAGATACCTTTTTGTATCTAAAAAGATCTTGGAAGATGGTTATGATGATTCTTATGCCACAGGTCAAAGAAACTGAGATTCAGTTAACTGCCAATTTGTCCAAAGGCAACTAGATTGTAAAAGAAGGAGCCAAGCTTCAAACCCTCATTGGCAGAGCCTTGTAGGGGTCCTCATAGGACTTTCTTGCCAAGTGGTCCTCTCACCTCTGCTTGAACCCTCCAGCAGCGACAGTGGGCTCACATTCTGCAAAGCCGTCTTCCTGCCCTGGGCTCCCTGCTCTTTCCCAGGTTTTACTCCCTGAGTGGCCCTGATGGACAAGAGAACCCAGTGGATAGAGGCTCAAATCTTGGCCACTGGGTCAGCCAGTGGGCAATAAATCCAGGACACAGATGCCGAGAAAGAGAGAGTTGGGCTTAGGCTGAACTTCCCTGTCCCTTGGGGAGCAGATTCTTTTGATCAAAACTAGACTTCGGCTCTCCTCTCTAGTCTCCAGCCTCCAAGCTCCCCTCAGCTGAACTGAGAAGGTATTGGAATGCATGGCTTTACATTAAATGGAGGAAATAGAGGGCTTTGTCTTTCAGGATTTATTCTTCTGTCTTGTCACCTCCACTCTCATCAGATCCAGGAATGTCTCAGGAGTGGCTGAGGTGAAGAAGGGCAACTCAGGCTCCTCTGATTTCTCCCTGACAAATGTAAAATGGCTCGAGGGTCACAGGGGAGGTAAACAAACCCCTGAAAGTGCATTGTGTGCAGTCTGGGGCTGAGGGTAAATTCATGCATCCCTAAGAGCTGGCTGGCCAGTAGATAGCAAAAACCATCTGCTTCCTGGTTGCCCCCAACACAGTCACACACAGAAGCCCAGATTCAGGACCACATGCCCTCCTTCCCTCAGCCCAACTAAGTGGGTACAGTCAAGGGTCCCGGAGCTCAGACTCTAAATACGGACTCCAGAGAGTTAGATAAAACAATGAGAGCATCTACTCTGACCTTATCACTGGTCTGGCCAAGAAAGACTTGCCCCACTAAGGTCACGACTGCCTCAAGGAGCCTCAATTTCCCCAAGAGTAAAATGCAGGTCAACTGAGAAGTTGAAATGAAGCAGAAATGACTAAGTGACTGATGTTATTGTTAAGTGTTGTAGAGGGTTTCCAAGGAGCAGCTGGTGGGTTTGAACCACTAACCTTGTGGTCAGCAGTCTAGTGCTTATCCTACATCACCACACCAGGACTCCTGAAAACATACCATGTGCCAGGCACTGTGCTAGATATTTGCCAAGACTCATCTCATTTCATGTTCACAACACTGGGCAGGCATTTTTAACTTTCACTGGCTGCTTCAGAGACAGGCTGGGGTCTGACGTCACAGATTCACACCAGGAACTGAGCATGCTTTCTTGTTTCCCCAATCCCCCTCTGGTGACAGGAGGTATGGCCAGCCCCCACACTCATCCACCCTAGTGCAGCCCCCTGTTCACAATCTCAAGGTTGTGGACTGTGTCAAAGTGAGATGGGACTCAAGTAACTCTGCCCTCTTGGCACCTGAATTTGGGCAGGTTCTGTCCCAGCTATACAGAACCTGCAGAGCCCCTGATCAACCCAGAACTAGCCTAGCTCCTGGTGACCCTTTGGTCCAGAAGGACAGTGCCTGGGCCTGTAGGAATCCTATTTATGGCTGGGAATACTATCATCTCATCCCTCTCCCAACTACTTGGTGAGCTCCTTAATTAACAGGAGCCCCGAACCCCACCCTCCAGTGTTTTCTTCTTTCTGGGCCCAGCACCTGCACTGGTTTGTGTAAGGGTCTTTCTCTTTTCATTGTTTTTCTTTGTTTATTCTTTCTTTTCCTTCTTCCTCTCCCTCCCTTCCCTTCCTTTTTATCTTTTCTGCCTCTGTTTTCCTTTTTTCTGTTTCTCTTTTCCCACCTCTTCTCTTTTCATCTTCCCTCGTCCTGATTTTATCTACTGATTTTTTATTTTGTTTTTAAGATATTCTCTCTTATTTGTCTCTTCTATAACTCTATTTTACTGCCCCTCTTCTCTCAGATATTATACTGTCTTTTCTTGTTGCTACCTGTTTTTAAAGTGTTTTTGCCTTTATTATTTTCTTTTTTTCACTACTGTTTACTTTGCTTTATTATTTGTGTGTGTGTGTGTGTTTACTCTTTTTTGCCCCACTCAAAAGAGACAGAATCAGTGACCAGACAGCCCAAACACAACCGTGCCCTCTGCAGCTCTACCCACCAGGCAGCAGCCCATACCAGCTCATATATCAACTGATCATCAGCCAACAACAACTGCACAAACAGAAAACTGGGCACATACTTCCGTTCTCTAATTACATCAACCAGGAGGTAGTGGTGAGAACCTAAGAATATACCAACATATAACCTTCAATTAAATACAAACACAATGACACTACAAGGTCCTCAGAAGCAACTGACAGTTTCAGTTCACAAGAAAAAACAAAAGTGAGTGGCTCAAACAAATGTCCCAGATGCAGAGCTTGGATTTGTTTCTGAGGAAGAAAAGGTAATGGAACTACCTGAGAAAGAATTCATAAGAGTGATATTTAGGCACTTTCAACAGATTGAGAGAAAGATCAAGCAAAGCAAGAGGAACATAGAAAAAAGTTTAGAAGAAATCAGGAAAACACAACAAGAACAAACAGACAAAATAAATGAAAAATTTGAAACAATACAAAATCTACAAAAAAGAAATTCAAAGGATTAATTCTAAGATTTCAGAAATGGACAATACATTGAAAGGGCAAAAGAGCAGATTTGAAGCAATGAAAGCCTGAATTAGTGAACTTGAAGATAAATCTTTCAATACTAGTAAACTAGAAGAACAATCAGAAAAGGAAAAAATCCAAAGAAAGCCTATGAGTTATGTGGGATATCATGAAGAGGAGTAACTTCCAGATGATCTGAAATCCAGAATAGGAAGAGATGATAAAATCCACAGAGAAATTGTTGAAGAGCAGTTGGAAGAAAACTTCTCGAACATCATGAAAAATGAGAAGATACACATTCAAGAAGCTGAAAGAGCATCAAACAGGACAGACCCCAGAAGAAAATCACTGAGACAGATCATAATCAAACTCTCTAAAATCAAAGACAAAGAAAGACTCCTGAGAGCAGCTCAAGAAAAATGAAAAGTTACCTATAAAGAAAAATCAAGAAGACTGAGCTCTGATTTCTCAGCAGAAACCATGCAGACAAGAAGACAATGCAACAACATATACAAAACTATGAAAGAAAAAAAAAATTGCCAACAAAACTCAAAGCAAACCCTTAAACAATCAATAAACTTTCACTCAATTTAAAATAAAAACATTTAATTAAAAAAAAAAACTCAAAGCAAAGCTGCCCCTTAAATACAATGGTAAAATAAGGACATTTGCAGGTAAACAAAACAAGGAATCTGTAATAATCTGATCAACTTTATAAAAAATACAAAAGGGTGTTGTTCTTTGGACTGAGAACCAACAACAGCAGTAAACGATTTGAGATTAACAAACATGGCAGCACCACCCAAAATTCAATTCAGATTTAGAAGTATTTAAAGTGAAACAAATCCACAAGACTAAAAATAGAGAACCAGAGATAACAATTTATGATGAAGGCAACTCCAAAGCAAATAGAGGGAATAGTGTAGATACAGAACTTCCAAAAGAAGCAGAACTCCAGTAAATTTTAAGATAAAACAGACTGTTTTAAACAGAGGAAGAAATTAATATGTTGCAAGGTAAAGCAACTATCTCTGATAAAATAGAATTTACGGTTTAAAAAAAAAAACAAAACAGCAAAAGAGACAAAGAAGGATACTATATCATTATTAAAGGCTCAATTGAACAAAAGGACATAATCATAATATATGTCTATGCTCCCAATGAAAGAGCCACAAAATACATAAATCAAAATCTAACAGAACTGAAGAAATAGTCAACTCCACAACAATAGTTGTTGTTGTTGGTAAGTGCCATCGAGTCAATTCTGACCCATAACAACCCTGTACAGGGTTTCCAAGGAGAAGCTGGTGAGCTTGAACCACCGATCTTGCAGTTCAAATGACTTTGCAGTCTGGTGCATTAACCCACAGTGCCACAAGTAGGAAATTTTAATTTACCACTTTCAATGAAGGACATAACAACTAGAGCAAAACTCACCAAAGACAGGGAAGAACTAAGCAGCACAATCAGCCAACTTAACCTCATAGACGTATACAAGCACTCAACCCAACAACAGCACAATATCCATCTTTCCAGTGCACATGGAGCATTCTCCAGAATAGACCATATGTACAAAGCATCTTTTCAGCTCTCAGTACTATGAAATTAGAAATCAACAATAGGAAAATCAAGGGAAAAAATCAAATACATGGGAATT
>NW_006408844.1:2911706-2913515 GCF_000296735.1 Chrysochloris asiatica
AAACAAGAATGAAAACACAACATACCAAAACCTTTTGTTGTTGTTGTTGTTAAGTGCCATCGAGTCGGTTCCGACCAAAACCTTTGGGACACAGCAAAAGCAGTGCTCAGAAGGTATATCAGACAAGGGGCTACTGTCTAAAATTTATAGAATACTTCAACACCTCAATAAGAAGACAAATTATACAATTAAAAAATGGCCAGAAGACATGAATAAACACTTCACCAAAGAAGACATTCAGGCAGCCAACAAACATATGAAGAAATGGTCATAATCATTAGCCATTAGAGAGATACAAATCAAAACAACAAGGAGATATAATTTTATGACAGCATTAATAGCTATGTTCAAAAAAAACCCTCAGAAAACAGCAAATGCTGGAAAGGATATGGAGAATATGGGATCCTCCTATACTGTTGTTGTTATTAAGTGCCATTGAGTTTGCTCAAACTCATAGTGACCCCTTATAGGGTTTCTAAGGAGAGGCTGGTGGGTTTGAACTGTGGACCTTGCGGTTCAAACTGACCTTGTGGTGCATTATATTATCCTGCAGTGCCTCTCCAGGTGGGACTGTAAAATAGTGCAACAGCTGTGGAAAATGGCACTTTCTCAGAAGGTTGAAAATAGAAACACCACCTGACCCAGCAATCTCTCGAACTGGTATATATCCTTAAGAAATAAGAGCCACGACACAAATAGATATATGCACACCCATGTTCATTACAGTACTATTCACAATAGCAAAAAGATGGAGACAACCCCCATCAGCAGAGAAATGGTAGGACATACACACAATGGAGTATTACGCAACACAGAAGAGTAACAATGAATCTGCAAAACACTGCATAACATGTAGGAACTTAGAGGACACTGTTGTTGTTGTTAAGTACCATGCACAGGGTTTCTGAGGCTATAAATCTTTACGGGAGCAGAACATCTCATCTTTCTCCCATTGAACTGCTGGTAGTTTTGAACTGCTGACCTTGCAGTTGGCAGCCCAACTTGTAACCACTGTGCTACCAGAGAACATTAGACTGAGTGAAATTATTTGCAAAGCGATAAATATGGTATGAAACCACTACTGTAAAAAGTCAAGATAAGTTTTTCATTCTATGATAAACATTCTACAATGGTTGCGAAGGGTGGGAGGGAAGGGAGAATTATTCACAGGGTAGAGTGTAGACACATGCTTACATGGGTGACAGGGAAGGCAATTAAAACAAAAGGAGGAGAAAAGGGAAAGCGGGGAAGGAAATTTCTTCTGGATTTTTTTTGGCTTATTTTTCTTTTGCTTTTATGGACTGGAAGGGAAGCAATGTATACTTACTGCTCATTAAGACAAGCCATTGGGAACTTTACTGCAAATAAAAAAAGGCAAAGGAAAGAAGGGGGACAAAAAGAAGAGAGAGAGAGAAAAGATTTGGAAAAGGACCGTAGTGCAGTGTAGGGAGCGTGTTTGGTGTGGCTGGGTTTTACATGTAAAGATGGTTGAAATGGCAAATGTTTTATTGTATCTATATTGCTACAAAAAGAAAAGAAAAAAACCCTATGAAGCAGTTCTATTCTGTGAGTCTAAGCAGACTTCACAGCAGCTGACAACATATTGTCACAATAACTCTTTTCGTGTTTGTTTATTTTGCTGTACCAAGGAATTTTTTTTTAATGTTTTATTGTGATAGTTTACATGGGAGAACATTAGCTTTACATTCATCCTATCATTTCATTGCCATGGTTACAATCCCTTCCATGCATCATCAACCAACCAAAAAGTATACAAAGAGTATACACTACAAGCCTGCGCGCGCCCCC
>NW_006408844.1:2914082-2930675 GCF_000296735.1 Chrysochloris asiatica
CCCCAGCCGCTCCATCTCTCCACATCATTGTCTCTGCCTCCATTTCTGGCGCCACTACTTCTCTGGGTAGGGTCTCACACTCCGCTCTATACCCTTGATGGTTCCAAGGACCTCGGTTCCTGAACTGCACAGTCAATCACTCCCCTCCTTTTGCTACAAAACATCCACCTTTACATTTCCAACCCTCGAAGTCGTTCCTGATAACAATTATTCACCATTGTACCACAAGGGACCAATCCCCATTTCCTTTCATTAACCCCACCCAGACAGATTGGATACTACTCAGTGGAGATTACACCTTCCTCAACACCCTCTGGATCTAGGTTCCATCTTGAAAGCTTGTAAGCCAGTCACTTCTTGCCTTTGTAGCCCATCCCACCCCCCTTTTTGGGTAGCCAGTGTCCAAGTTGTCCATCCCTGTTTATTCTGTGTATGGAGGTGGGAAAGATCCTTGCTATAAAGATTTGTTCCCTCTTTTGAGCTATTGCATCCATAGTTGTAGGTCAAGTTCATCAAATTGTATCAGATTACTCTTTTTTTTTTTTTTTACCTCTTCTTTCTTCTTCCAGTTGAGCTCTGATCATCCAGTCATTGAAGCCAGGTCAAGTGCATATTATCTGCAAGTGTGGGTGTACTTATGCATATGCCCTCTCTTCTTATCAGCTGGACACTTCACTCTCCACTCTAGTCCTCTGTGGCTATGTCACTGACTCTGGGCCCAAAAGTCCCCAGGTCTTGCCACACTGCTGGCCAACCAGGTCTCCACCAGGGTTCACAAGAGTCTATTGAATGTTGTAGGGCTTAGCTTGCCACTTCATTGCTCTTTTTCCCTCACTTCCCCTTATCGGTGATGAACATGGTCACCAATCAGAGCGTATATTCCCATTGAGTCTTAGTCTTGGAAGGGGGTACACCCTGAGAGGACCTGACCACTTGCCTTGATGTCTCCTGGGTGAGTAACTTGCTTGTTCTTGTAGTAATCAGTTGGACTGCCATTATTGTTTTGTATTTTTCCTATTGGTCTTTCTTTCAAGAAGTATCTTCTGTTCTTCTAGTCACTCCAGGCTGGTTTGCTTGTCCTTTCAAGTGGAAATTTTCCACCTCAGAAGATTCTGGGTGAGGTTCAGGATTCCACCTATGGTCTTATGTAATGCAGAGGCTCTGCAGGAAGCCTCCTTCACTGAGCATGTTGTAGCCCCATTTTAGGTATTCCAATCAGTTATAGGCAAAAGACGAACTTACAAGCTTTCTATGGTGATATTTCTGGCTATTCCTTTCTCTCCCCTTCAAGTGTCTATTTTATAATGGTATGCCAGGGAAACCAAGATTCAAAAGACAGCCAAGCATCTTAACATTATTTCTCTCCTTTTGCCTATTCCAACCATGTCTCAATCCCTGTATCCCAGAGCCCTGTTGTTCTAAGGTTGTGCATGCATCATTATTTACCTCTGTCCCACTTAGCCCATGCAAACCTGCTTAATTGTTTTCCCATCCACCTTGTTCTTCCACTCCCTTCCCCCTTCTTGTGTATTGCCCCCCTCCCCAGCACCCAAACTATTCTGTGTCTATTTCCTACCCTATGCTCCACCTTCCTCTCCCTCCCTTCACACCATCCCCAATATCCCAGTAGCCAGCAATGAATCTCTCTCCCCCCTTTAGTGTGGGTTCTTTTTCTTAGTCTTTTACAGTAGTGGTCCTACTCAGTATTTCTTCTTTTGCGACTGACTAATTTCACTCAACATAAAGAAAGATAATATGTCTGGTAAGGTGGAGGGTCAGAGAAAAAGAGGAAGACCTTAACGAGATGGATTGGCCAAGTGGCGGCATAGATAGACTCGAGCGTGGCAACAGTAGTGAGGTTGGCCCAGGATCGGGCAGTGTTTTGTTCTGCTGTGCATAAGGTCACTATGAGTCAATACCAACTCTATAGCACTTAACAACAATGTCCTCAAGATTTGTCCATGTTATGTGATAACTTACAGCTTCCTTGTTATTCTTCAAGGTAGCATAATATTCCATTGTGTGTATTACCACATTTTGTTTATCCAATCTTCCGTTGATGGGCACTTAGGTTGTCTCCATCTTTTTGCTATTGTAAATAGTGCTGCTGTGAACATTGGTGTGCATACATTTACTCATGTTATGGCTCATATTTCTCGCCACAATAACATTTAAAGTTAAAATTATTTATTTAAAAACACAGAAGTTGAGTCTGAGGTTGAGTGACTTTCTCAAGGGCACTCAGGTATCAGGTGACAAAGTTGGACCCACAGTCACCTCTCACCTATCTGACATAACAGCATTACAATGACTCTTCCCATACCTCAGTCCCATAGCCCTGTTCCAAGGTGCGGAGCCCTCATGCAAGGGAGTGACTGAGAGGCTGGGGGCAAGGGAGAGAGGTCTGAGTCTGGACAAAGGGCAAGAGCAAGACTGTTCCTAGCTCTTTCAGTGGGTGTTTCAGTAAAAACATTTCCTCAGCAGCAGAGGCTCACACTAGGGCGCATGTCTGTATATCTGGGTGAGTAGACACCTTTCTTTGGTCTGCAGCCCTCAGCCCTTCAGTTGCATGACCTGAATGCCTCAAGACAGCCCTGGCAGGTGGGCACCCACATTGTGGACTTTGGCCTGGAGGGGAATGCCCTTCCTGACCTACTTCCCTCCCATACCCCCATCTGTCTGGGACTTGGGGGGGCTCTTCTTTGACTGCAGGTCCTGAATAGGATCCTCATCTGGCAGGGCATATACAGAGGGTCACTGATGACTCAACAAAGGCTTGGAAAGGCCTGCACTGAGTTGTGGGAACTGAGATGATCACTGGAGCAGTCCCCAAACAGGTGCAGGAGAAGCAGGAAGAGAGAAATGGTGACAAGCAGGGGAGCTGGAGCCTCTGTCTCTACAAAAGAGACAGAAAATTGTTTTTAAGAAATGTGCAAACGTCTGGTGACAGTGAGATGAAGGGTGGCTCTTGAGCAGTATTCCAGATCTCTGCTGCTTTCCCAGCAGTGCACACCACTGCCCACTTCTCCCCGCCTGGGCTGTTCCTGTCCTACCCAGCCTCCCCTGCACAGGCTGAGCTGGATCAGGGTTCTCCAGGGCCTTGCCTGGCTCAATGGTCTGGGCTTTCTTCATGGGAGTGTGTGCAGACCTGGCCCTAGAGCCAGGGCAATGGTCCTTTAAGTGTACGAGAGCATTCCTAGTCAATGTGATGTGACTGCAGGGGTCACCTGGAAAGGGCAGGAGAAATGGTCCTAACAGGAGCCCATCACCCCACTAATGTGCACAGTGGTTTACTCTGTTTCACACCTTGGCTCACTGAGCCTACAAAAGAATGGAGGAAGCAAGGGAGGATCAGAGAGCTCAGGTGATTTGCCCAGGGTCACACAGTCACACTGTAGCCCAGTTGAGCCTGGAACATCAGTCTGCCTGCTACTCAGCAGGCCTCCCTTCTTCATCCCTGGTCCCTCTCTGACTCACATGGGTGGGCTCGGGCAGGTGTGGGGGGGCGTTAATCCCTGGAACTGGAGCCCACCAAGCTCATTGAGGCATTGGATCTGGTGAAGATGATGGAGCTGCTGTCTGCGAGAGGTGGTCATGGTCTGAGATGCCACGGTCTGCTGGCTTTGTGAGCAGAATGAATTGGGGAGGCCTCCCTGGGGCTAGGCAGGCAGGACTGACTCAGGAGACTTTGCCCTGGTAGCTTTGGGGGCTCTAAGCAGAGCTGGGGAAAGAGCAGCAGAACGGGGGCCCTCTTGTTTCCTTTCTTCTGCAGGAATGTGGAGGCAAATAGCTCAGCAAAGCCACCTTTGCTGAGGAAGGTGGATGGGTAGTCCACCGGGCTGAGAGGTGGAGGGGAATGCAAACCAAGGAAAGCCCCTTTTGACAGTTGGCAAACTCTGCTCTACCTAGAAAGAGCAGAATAGCTAGAACGGGGGTTCTGGAGCCTGGGTCCAAGTCCTAGCCACCACTGTGTGACCTTGGGCAAGTCACTTCATCACTCTGTAGCTCAGTTACCGCCCTCCCCCCCCCCAAAAAAAAAAAACCCAAGCCAATGCCATTGAGTGGATTCATAGGGACCGTATAGGACAGAGCAGAGCTGTTCCTTAGGGCTGCCAAGACTACAGATCTGTACAGGAACCACCAAGTCAGATTTGCAGTGCAACACCACCGGGGCTCCTTCTCAGTTGTCCCAGCTGGGGCTAATATCAGTGAAGCCTCATTGAGTTAGATATGTTATGGCCGTTAGATACAAGCTTTCACAACCAGTCAGGCAGTGTTTGTGGGAAAAGGGTTAGTCTAGAACTGTTTCCCACATCCTTCTCCCCTCTCCCCACTTTTCAGCTGCAGAGTGAGTAGGTCAGCCTAATGTGCGTCCAAGTGGCCAAATCCCTGGAAGTTTCGTCTGCACAGCGCTCTTTGGGGGAAGCAGGAGCACATGTGTGACCATCAGGTCCAGGGCTGAGGACAGGTGAGGAAAGGAAGGAAAGATGGTCTCTTTAAGGATCCTGGGTTGACGCAGAGGTGGAGGGGGTGTTCCTGTCAGCACCAGTGGTGAGATCTCACCCACCACCTGCTAGTCTGACTGAAGCCAGACCTCTCAGGTGGTGGGAGTAGGTTGAGGCACCTCCAGCGCTCCCCAGATCTACCTCCCTCACGACAACAAATATCCAGCAGTCTTCTCCCTGTATCTGGGCGGACAAGGATGGCAGCATGTCTTGGGGCCTGACAGATCTAGGTTCCCAACCTGTCTCTGCCACTCCCACTTAAGGCAGTGTGTGAACGTGGGTGTGACACTAAAGCTTTATGAGCCTCCATTTCTTCATTTGTAAAATGAAGAATGATAATTACTGGCTCCTCACAGGGAGAGGACATTCAGAAGCGCTCCCAAACCAAAAGATGCTGGTTCCTTCCTCATCTTTTTTTTTTTTTTTTTAATATATATTTCACTTTTTATGGTGGAGTGAAGGTTTACAGAGCAGATCACCAGTTTTACATTCAACAAATCATGTACTTTGCTTCATTACAATGATTGCAATCCCCTCCATGTACCATCAGTTAACAGCATTTACCTCTAATCTCTTTAACATTGCATTCCTCCGTGTCTCCTGCTACCTTCATCTTTACTCTGATAACCTCCCTCTTGCTGTGTATATTGCCTGCCCCTGTCCACGTGAGTTAGCATGTGTCTACCCTTAAGTCCATGAATACTTTTCCCTCCCCCCATAACCATCATAGTTTGTTTCTTTTATCAAGAAAACCTTTTCTTAACTTTTTATAACACTGATCTCATACAATATTTGTCCTGTTGTGATTCACTAATTTGATTCAGCATAATGTCCTTCAAGTTCATTCATGTGTTAAGGTGTTTTGCAGATTCATTGTTATTCTTCAACAATGCAAAATATTCCATTGTGTGTATGTACCAAAGTTTAACCATTCATCTACTGATAGGTATTTGTTGTTGTTAAGTGCTGTCATGTCGGTTCTGACTCACAGTGATCTCTGTATAGGGTTTCCAAGGAGAGATTGGTGAGCTTGAACCATCGACCTTGCAATTCAAACTGACCTTGCAGTCCAATGCATCAACCCTCAGTGCTACACCAAGACTTCTACATGTTTAATATGTTGTTGTTGTTAAGTGCCGTCGAGTCGGTTCCGACCCATAGCGACCCTGTACAGGGTTTCCGAGGGTGTAAATCCTTACGGGAGTAGAAAGCCTCATCTTTCTCCCGCGGAGCGGCTGGTAGTTTCGAACCGCTGACCTTAAGGTTCGCAGCCCGATTCATGACCACTACGCTACCAGAGCTCCTGTTTAATATAGCTGTAATTAAATAATTCATAGATGAATTGTTGTATACACATGTTGTGATGTGTTTCACAGATTCATTATTCTTCAATGTTTTCCAGTGTGTGTGTGTCTACCAAAGTTTGTTTAACTATTCTTCTGTTGATGGGCATTTAGGCTTTCTTGCAGCATTGATGGACTCAAGCGTGGCAACAATAGTGAGGTTGGCTCAGGATCGGGCAGTGTTTCGTTCTGCTGTGCATAGGGTCGCTATGAGTTGGTACTGACTTGATGGCACCTAACAACAACAATGACATCTCTTGTAGACAGCATATTGCCCATCTGCTCCTTTTGAAGATCCAATCCAACCATCTTAATGCCACCTAAGGTGGGCTAGCTCCTGGTGTGGGTGGTGGACCCAGCAGGCCTGCCTCAGCGCCTGCTTTCAAGGGGCTCAAGTTCCTGGAGAAGTTGGCACTGTAGTCAAAATGGTGGATTGAATAAAGGCTTCATGATAGAAGTGGAGGCAACAGGATTCTTCTTTTTTTAAAAATAATTATTGAAGTTGGATGATCAGTTACATAGGAGTTCATTATACTATTCCATATCATTATATGTTTTTTAAAACTTCCATGATTAAACAGCTGCTCCATGAAAGAAAGGTGAGGCTTTCTGATCTTACAAAGATTTACAGCCTCCGAAACTCTACACAGGTTCACTGTGAGTTGGAATTGACATCCAGCACTTAACAAGTTTTTGAGGTTTTTTTCATGACTCAACTAAAACCATCTCAAGTCCTGCCAGTTATATGTAGAAAAAACCCTCCACTGTGGGCTGGCTCCAGCTAGGATGAAGTCCTTCCTCACAGGAAACAGATATGTCAAGTGTAGGTCTTGGTTTGTCCAGAAAGAGCTGGCAATGATGACCAGCCATGGCCAGCCACCTTCAACTCCAAGTCTGCCCTTTTCCAGGTGGGCAGACCCTGCTGTCTCAGTTAGACTTCGCAGGACACTTTTACTGCCACATCCAACTTTGTTTGCCTTCTCTGAGCAAGTTCCAATCTATGGAGCTCAGAGAGGGCATCTCTCCAAAGCAGGACATCCCCTCCACAACCCTAGCCCCTGTGCCTCTTGTAATGCAGCCAGAGATGGAACTGGTGTCCTGTGCAGGCTCGCACTGCAGGCTCATGGCCACTTTCCAGTCTGTCCTTTCCCTGGGTGGCCTGCAGGTGGGCTGAACCACAGGTGGCAAATATTTGCTGACCCAGGGAATGAATTGTCACTGAAGACCACTCAGCAGGTGTCTGCATGCAAGGGAGGTGAAACAGGGGGCAGCAGCTGGGGAAGGGATGCCTGGAGCTACACACCTGTGGGGAGACCCAGACAGGGGTGACCCAGCCCCAACTCCAGTCAAGTTCAAAGGCTCTGGAAGAAGACAGCAGACAAATTGGACACTTGAACAACAAGAACATGAGCAGTGAAGTTGTCATCAAAGGCTAAGGGACAGCTTTGCAGCTGTGTCCTAGCTGGAGAGACCTGGACATGTGAAGAAAAGGTCAGGTCCCTAGAACAGGGCGAGGGAAGGGTACCAACAGCTCCTAGGAAAACCTGTGTGTCCAGAGAGACCCTGGAATGGAGCCTGTGTGTGGCATGCCAGGACCACAGAACAGATGGTCCTCTTTCCAATCTGGATCAATACAACCTCATTCAGCCCATTCATTCTCTCAAGGTCCCACTCCTACTCCTACAAAGTGGAAATACAGTTGACCCTTGAACAATACAGGTTTGAACTGCACAGGTTCACATATACATGGATTTTTTAAAGCACTATGATGTTAACCGTCTCTGTACAAGCAATCCATTTTTCAGTAAATTGCATATCACAGTAAAAAGTAACTCTCATGCTTCTCACGTATTTTCATCATGTTTAGTGCAATGCTGTAACCTTGACTAACACCATGGGACCCCTACAAAGTGCCACTAGTGATGCTGGAGGTGCTCCCAAAAAGCAGAGAAAAGTCACAACATTACAAGAACAAGTTGATTGAGGACTGCAACTGTGGTTGCCCACCTTTTGAAGATAAACAAACCCAGTGTAAGGACCATTGAAAAAAACAGAAAAGGAAATTCATACGCTATCTTCATAGCTACACTGTTGTTGTTGTTGTTGTTAAGTGCCTTCGACCCATAGCGACCCTGTACAGGGTTTCCGAGGGTGTAAATCCTTACGGGAGTAGAAAGCCTCATCTTTCTCCCGCGGAGCGGCTGGTAGTTTCGAACCACTGACCTTAAGGTTCGCGGATGTGAAAATCTTGCGCTTGTTATGAAATAACTTTTTATCTCATACTGAGATGGCAGCTTTTATGTGGGTGCAATATATAATATGTATAAGTAGAACTCACAAAGTATGTGTTAATCCACTGGTCACCAGTAGGTCACTAGCAGTTAAGTTTTTGGGGAATCAAAAGTTATGCATGGGTTTGGGACCACATGGGATGGTCAGTATCCTTAACCCCAACTGCAAGTTTGGTGGTTCAAACCCACCAGCTGCTTTGCTGCAAGAGAAAGATGAGGCTGTCTTCTGTAAAGATTTATTGTCTTGGAAACCTTATGTAGGGGCCACTATGGGTTGGAATTGACTTGATGGCAGTGTTTGTTTGTTTTCTTGGTTTTTGGATGTTCAATGCTGACACCTCCAGCAACTTCATGAAGTAGATGCTATCACTCTCTTCCCTTTTCAGAGGCTTTCTGAGTTATAATGCAGCCCTGAGCCCCTGTGGAGAGATGATGTGGGTGCAAGGAGATTCTTACTATGACCATGGAGGGGCCCTCAGGGCAGTTCAGAGTTGGAGACTCAGAGGGGAACTTACCCATTTGTTACCTTGAGGGTCCTGTCTAGGTTCTGCACACACTGTGGTGATGGGAAGAGATGGGAAGTCTGAAGAACTTGATCTTCAACAGTGGAGCCCATGAGTTGGAACCTTCCCCGCCCCATTTGCCATCTGTGCTGAGCAGAGGAAAGAATGCCAGCCTAGGGCTTAGACACTCGAGATCTTGGGTAAGCCCTTACCTTCTCAGAGCTTCCACTTCTGCCCACTTGACCCTTTGGTTGGCCTAAGTGCACAGTGAGATAAGGTGTGTGAATGCCCTTGGTGAGGAGTCTGTGCTAGTTCTTCTTGCTGGTGGTGGTGCTGGTGGAACAACCGTCCTGGCCGGGCTCCAAGTGGGAGGCAGAGCTGACTCTGGGAACCAGGTGGGAATCTACTCAGATAAGGGACTCCCTCTCTCCCAAACAGGAAGACAGCAGCAGCACCGTGTGATTACAGGAGCCATCATAACAGGAAATAATAATGATGGGATACTCCTCCCTGCAGCCAGAGATCACAGACAGGGAAGTACAGGGGTGGGGACTGCAGGGCAGGGCCCTTGTACCACCTACTCTAGGACTCCATGTGGACAGTTACTGGGAATCACTGTGACCCTAGGAAGGCAGTAGGGGCTGGTCACAGTACAGTGGAGGGAGCTTTGCTGGGCTAGGCTGGGAAGAACCCTGTCTCTATCCTCATAGGACCCTAGAGAGTCGCTGGCCTCTCTGGACTTAGGAGTCCCATCTGTGCAATGTGTGTGTGGAGGGGATCTTCTCTGACTTTACTTCTGGGAGATGTGTGGTCCTGACAGGGCTGTGGCTAAAGCAGGGCCTTGACCTTTGCCACTTGCTCAGGCCTTGGCAGACTTGCTTCCCTCACAATACCCACCTGGATGATTGTCACACCCTCCCCAAGCTGTCTGCCTCCCTACAGAGCGGGTACAAGTATCACCCTCCTCAAAACACAGGCTCACAAACAGCCCTCTTCAAGGACAACCCTCTGCTAGGTGTCTGGCATAGAGGGAGGCTTACTTGGATGGAAGAAGTCCAGGCAGAGAGAACAGCACTGAAAAATTCAGAGGTCTGAGGAGCCTTCTCTGCCTGGCAGTCTCAGCCTGGACCCAGCTGGCCAGACTCTGCTGATGGGGAGGGGTGTGCAGAGAGAGCATGAGAGAAGACCTGGGGAGTGGAAGCCTGGGGTTTTCAAATACAACATCTCAGGAAAGCCTCACAACAGGTGCTCAATAAGATGGAGGCAGAAATGAAATGATGGACCCAGATGGCTTGACCCCAAAGCCCTCCTCATCTTTTCCTTCATTCTGAGCTGCCTCCCCAAAGAGCCATGAGAAGCGAGAAAGAGCCCACAAACTCTGAAAACACCATGCCAAGTTGCCCATGCAGTCTAAAAGTCAGGCTGTTTGAAAAAAGCAAATAAATTGTTTGTCTCAGGCCTTGCAGGCCTTAGTCAGAGGAGAGAGAACTAGACAGAGAGCTGTAGAGTTCATAGGCATCTGTGGGACCCTACCTGGTTGTCTGGCACAAACAGAACCACACACTCACAGGGTTGACGGTGTGTCTTTGCCCTGAGGACCCTGATTTCCCCTCTGTCTGGCCCCAGGTTCTGTGGTCTGAGGGGTGAAAAGGAGAAGTTCACCATGGATGTGTGCTATTGGGAAAACTGAATCAGGGGTGTTTGTCCCCAATATGCCGAGTGCCCGTGTGGGTAATTCATGCCTCTTTGAGCCTCAGTTTTCCAGGCTAAATGGTGAGCTGATCCCTACTAAAGCCATCCCACAGGTGCCTCTACCTGCAAGAAGTGAAGAGGGAAGCATTTCTGAGCTCTCTCAAAAGCCAGGCACAGAGATTCATGACCAACAACCTGTGGTGCAGGTGCTCCAACCTGGCACCCCAGGGTCCGGGGGGAAAGGAGGCCGCTCCTTGTCTGGTCTGTGGTTTCATCTGAGCCACCTGAACCCCAAAGGCCTTGCCCAGTCTGTGCCCAGCTTGGCCCCTCCTTACCCAGCAGCCCCCATTCATTGTTCTCAGATCTCTTTCTCCTGGGGCTTCCAGCCTGGGGCTCTGGAAACAATGCACATTCCATTCCAAGGATTCCACAGCCCCCACCCCTGCCCTGAGGCTCCTTCAAAGAGGCCGCTGGGGTTGGGGTCTGTCTGTACTCAAGTACCAGGCCGCAGGCCCCTCCCAGCTCTGGAAGCTTAGCTACCTCTGAAGTTCTTCCAGCTGTGCTGAGGAGGGGGCCCTGTGGTGGGAGGGTGTAGCTGTGGGGGTGGGGCCGACCAGAGTGATTGAATAGAATGTGGCTGGACTGGAGGCTAGACTCTCCCTCAGACATGCTGGGTAACACTGGTTAAACAACCTCCCTCTTGGGACTTCAGTTTCTCCCTCCGTAAAGTGGGGCAGACAGAAGGGTGTAGTGGTCATGGGCTTTGGGGTCAGAGACCCCTAGGTCAAACGGAATAGTATCAGCACCTACCTCATAGGTGGTTTAGGGGCTTAGATGAGTTATGTAGAAACCCTACCAGGTTCAGGACCTGTTCACAATAAAGCCTAAAGAGATGATGACCTTCCAAAAACTGTGTCATCAGTGTTACCTCCTGTCACATTCCAACCTGACCACCTATGAGATCCAGCCACCTTGTCTTTATTCATGTTGTTCCCTGCCTAGCGAGTCCTTCCTTCTCCTTTCAGCTCATTTCACTCCTCACATCCTGTCCTCCCTCAAGTCTTGGTGACTATCTCCAAATTGATTTACTTCCCCTCCTCTCCTTTGCATGCCAGGTCCAAGCAACCCCCACTAGAACCTGCTAGAACCTCCTCACTAGCCTCCTACATAGGAGTCAGGGTGAGTTTTTAAAACTTCTATCCCCAATCAGATGGATGAAGTCTTAGAGCAGGGTCAGGACATGCTTATCTGTCACTCAGGTGCCCAGCTCAGGTCCTACAACAGAGAAAACCTCAGTGTAAAATCCGCAAAGCCTGACTACTATAGTTAGAATCCAAGCTCCTGCACTCCAGCCACCTTGGGCTTAACCACGACCTACCTGTTCCTTCTTGCCTCAGGCTCTACAAGCTGTCCCCTCTGCTGTCCCCTTCACCTCTCACTGGCTAACCAATTCTCCCTCCAGCTCCCAGCCATAATGATCATCTTCTCCACAGAGCTCCTTTGGGTCTCTTCCTTCGATCCCTCCCTTCCACACTGATCTCAATAGTGGCCATTCGTGAGGTTATAATTGTAACTGTCTGTAAGCCCCATAAGAGCAGGGTCCCTTGTTGTTGTTAGGTGCCATCAAGTTGGTACTGTCTCATAGCAACCCTATGCACAATAGAATGAAACACTGCCCGGTCCTGGACCAACCTTACAATTGTTGCCATGCTTGAGCCCATTGGTGCTGCCATTTTGCTAATCCATCTCGCTGGGGATCTTCCTCTTTTTCTCTGACCCTCCCCCTTACCAAACCCAAACATGATATCCTTCTCAGCAACAATATGTCTGAAGTATGAGAGACGAAGTTTGGCCATCCTGGCCTCCAAGGAGCACTCTGGCTGCACTTCTTCCAACACAAATTTGTTGGTTCTTTTGGCAGCCCACGGCACTTTCAATAATCTCCTCCAACACCATAACTCAAAAGCAACAATTCTTCTACGGTCTTCCTTATTCACTGTCCAGCTTTTGCATGCATATGAGGTTATTGAAAATACCATGGCTTGGGTCAGGCACACTTTAGTCCTCAAGCTGACATCTTTGCTCTTCAACGCTTTAAAAGGTCTTGTGTGGCAGATTTGCCTAATGCAATACGTAGTTTGATTTCTTAACTGTTGCTTTAATGAGTGTTGATAGTTGACCCAAGACAGACGAGTGGTAGCAGGGTCCCTAAAACCCCATAAAAATAAACTAAACCTATTGGCATCAAGTTGATTCCAACTCATCGCAACCCTATAAGACAGGATAGAGTTGTTCCTTAGGGTTTCTGAGATTGTAAATATTTGTGGGAGAAGACAGCTTCATCTTTCTCTGGTGGAGCAGTCGGTGAGTTTGAACTGCTGATCTTGTATTTAGCAGTCTAATGCTTATCCACAGTGCCAAAATCTTTTCAAGTCACAGAGCAAGTTTATGCTGAGCAGGCTATTTCCAGATCCCCTCACTGCCTCTAAGGTTGGACTGGGCTCCTGGTGGTCCTCAATCAGAGAATCAGGGGTCAGGGCATTTGCCCCTCCTGCCAGCCCAGGGCTATCCCATTATAGCCCCTAGATACCACCTGTCCCGTGCTTACTCCTTAGAGTCCTGAGAAATTGGGGGAGGGGGAGGAGGGTACACCCATAGCACACAAGAGGGTCATATATCTTCACCTTCTCTCTGACCTCCTCCTATTTGCTCATCAAGACCCATCTCAATTATTACCCTCTCCCTGAAATCCCGGTGTGGCGCTGTGGGTTAATGCGCTGGACTGAAAAGTGGGTTTGAACCGCAAGGTCAGCAGTTTAAGCTCACCAGTCGCTCCTCCGAAACCCTGTACAAGTTCGCTATGGGTTGGAACCAAGTCAACGGCACTTAATAACAACAACAACGCAAGCCCTTGCTGATAGTCTGTGTGTCCTGAGCTGTCTACCAGTCAGCCCCCAAACCAGGTCTGGAATCCCTTGCAAGTAGTGCCTTTGCACCCTGTTCCATCTCTACACCCCCGACACCCAGCACAGAAGCCTCCATTGGATTTGATGTTGAATGGATACAGGGTGGGTGGAAGAAGGATGGATGAATGGATTGATTGAGTGAAGACTTCAATCTCCAAACAGCCTTTCTGGCCCCTCTCTGGTGCTTCCTGCTCTGGCCCCAGGCAGGACAGCAGTGGGACTTGCTCTCTCCTTGCCAGCCCTGATTTGTGGAGTCCCTGAGGTGGTGAAAGGAGGCTGGGTCCCTTTCCCCTTCCTGCTTGACCCATGTGAACCTCTTAGGAGTCTCTGCAGCAGAGAATGGCCCAGGGAGGAGCCATCTCTCAACAGCATTAGGGAAGGGACACAGTCAGCTCATTTGTCAGCCTTGTGGTTGACACCTGCCCACCTCACAGGGGAGAGACATGGGCTCTGGTCTCCCCTCCTGTGGGCTGTTTCCCTTAGAGCCATTTTCCAGAGCTGTCTGCTCTCCATGAGCAAAACCAGCTCATTTCCTTCTGAAAATACAAACCACTTCCTGGCTTACATAGAATGGCCCAGGTGAAATGGGCCATGGTCTCAGAGTAGTCTGGACGTCCCCTCCCCACTGTCCAGCTGGTTAGAGATATGCCCTGCTCCCTCCCTGACATGCTCCACAAAACACACACACAATGAGCCTGTCCGTAGACTTGACCCAAGAACTTCTGCCTACTCAACCCTACACAAAGGACTAGGGCAGCCACAGAAGGTTCTTTCACTCAAAAGACTTCAACCAAGCAAACACCTCCACTGGGATAGCAGGTGAGCACCAGCTGGGCCTGGAACAGGCTTTGCCAGTTGGGATGGAGCCCTGAAGTATGGAGAAAAGAAGCCAGATTCTGTAACCCCAAATCTAGATCTGCATCCTGACTGAGGATACATCAAGGCTGGGGACCCCCTGAGGGCAGACCTAGGTAGGAGCAGATGTAATCGGTGTTTCTGGGTGGAGCTTGTACATTATAATGTGCTCTGCAAGCATGAGTTGATAAGACTTTCACTGTGAAAAATGCTGTTGTTTTAAGTGTCACTGAGTCAGTTCTGACTCATAGGATCCTGTTTGGAGTTTCTGAGGAACAGCTGATGAATTTAAACTGCCAGCCTTGTGGTTAGAAGTCCAGTATTTCTCCTACAATGCCACAGGAGATAAAAAAAAAAAAAAAAAAAGGATGATATACAAGGACTTCCGTCAAGGTAGCAGACTAGGGAGACACACTATACCCTCTACAACAAACATACAAGAAACCAAATAGACAGACACAGATAAAATTTCTGGAGCTCGAACTTCAAAGGAAAGTTTAAAGAAGTGGATTGTGTGCTTTCTGGGAGAAGAGGCTGAGCAGGTATTATGAGAGAGAGAGGATGACTGGTGAACAGCCAGCCAGAAGCAGTGTGACTATCTTGTGAGCATCTTTGACTTGCATAACAGATTCACACAGGAGACAGGAAAGGAGACATAACCACGCCCATACAGTCCAACCACAACCATATCCTCTGCAACTCCACCCTCCAGGAAAGAGCTAATACCAACTCCTAGATCACCTGATCAACGACAGACAGCAGCCCAAACCACCATAAACTGAAGTGTACAAACAGCAAAGAAAAGCATACACACTTCCATTCTCTAACTACACCCACAAGAGTCAGCTGGTGAGAGCCTATGAACACATCAACATACAATCATCAATTAAAAACAAATACAACAAACCACAGTGCCCTGGAGACAACAGACAATGTAGCTCACACAAAGAAACAAGAGAGAATGGAAATCACCAAGATGCATAGCTAGAAAACATTTCTGAGATAGAAAAGGTAATGGAAAAATAATTCAAAAGAATAATATTTAGGTACCTTCAAAGGATTGACAGAAAGATAGAGGGAAACAAGGAGAATACGGAAAAAAACTTTAGAAGAATTCAGGAAAACACTACAAGAACAAATAGACAAAATAAATGCAAATTTTGAGACAATACAATTAGAAATCCATACAACTAATACTAAGATTTCAGAAATGTACAGGACATTGAAAGGGCAAAGGAATAGATTTGAAGCAATGGAAGCCCAAATTTGGGAGCTTGAAGATAAATCTCTCAATACTAGTGTGCCAGTAGAACAATCCAAAGAAAGCCTAAGAGTTATTTATGTAGGACACCATGAAGAGGAACAATTTACAGGTGATCGAAATTGGAGAACAGGAAGACACAGTTTAAAGCAGAAAAAAATTGTTGAAGAGTTCTTGGAAGAAAACTTCCCTAACATCATGAAAGATGAGAACACACACATACAAATAGCTGAACGAACCCCAAACAGCGTAAATCACCAAGAAAATCAAACTTTCTAAGACCAAAGACAAAGAATTCTGAAAGCAGTTCAGGAAAAATCTACAAAGAAGAGCCAATAAGACTAAGCTCTGGTTTTCTCAGCAAAAACCATGAAGGCAAGAAGGCAATGGGATGACTCTCACAAAACTCTGAAAGAAAAAATTGCCAACCAAGAATCATATACCCAGCAAAGCTGTCCCTCAAATATGATACTAAAATGATAAACAGAAATGAAAGGAATTTTTAATGATCAGACCAATTTTACAAAAAATGCTAATGTTTTTATAAAAAACTAAGATTACATGACAATACCATCCAGAACTCAATCCAGATGCAGAAATATTTAAAATAAAACAAACCTACAAGACTGAAAATAGGGAACCAGAAAGATCAACTTAAAATGAAATCAATTACAAAGCAAAAAGAAGGAATTGTATAGATATAAAACTTCCAAATGGTGAGGAATTCAAGTAGATTTCAAGATAAAACATAGTTTTTTAAATAAGGAAAAAAATTTACAACTTACAGTGTAACCTCAAGAAAATTAATATGCCTGCACATCAAATTTTTTTTAAAAAAGAGGAAAGTCAGAAAAATGTGGTAAACATTAACGTAACAGAAATAAAAATGGAAAGAAAACCCACAAAAAAAATGAACTCAGTACAAAAAATAATGTGAAACAAAGAAACCAGCAGCATTACAAAAACACACAGTAAAATGACAGCAGTCAATTCATGCCTATTGATAATTACTCTGAATGTAAATGGATTAAATGCATCAGTCAAGAGACAGAGAGAGTAGAATGGGATAAGAAACGGCTGTCTACAAGTTGTTGTTATGTGCTGTGGAGTCGGTTCCGACTCATAGCGACCCTATACAGGGTTTCTGAGGCTGTAAATCTTTACAGGAGCAGAAAGC
>NW_006408844.1:2930775-2943377 GCF_000296735.1 Chrysochloris asiatica
TACAGGGTTTCTGAGGCTGTAAATCTTTACGGGAGCAGAAAGCCTCATCTTTCTCCTGCAGAACAGCTGGTAGTTTCAAACTGCTGAACTTGCGGTTCGCAGCCCGATTGGTAAGACACATCAAAAAGATGGAGCCAGTCTAAATGCTCATCAACAGAAGAATGGTTAAACAAACTTTGGTACACACACAATGGAATACTAGGCAACGTTGCAGAATAACAATGAATCTGCGCATGGATGAACCTGGAGGACATTATGCTGAGTGAAATTAGTCAATCACAAAAGGACAATTACTGTATTTGACCAATGTTGTAAAAAGTTAAGAAAAGTTTTTCTTAATAAAAGAAACAATTTATGATGGTTATTGAAGGAGTAGGGGGGTATTATTCATGGGCTAGAGGCTAGACACATGTTAACATGGGTGACAGGTCCGCAATATACAACATGAGGGAAGTTAGGAGAGGAACAATGAAGGTAGCGTGAGACACAGGGAAGACGCCAATAATTAAAGTAAATAGAGATAAATTCTGTTAACTGTTGGTAGCTGGAGGAGATTGCAACCACATAATGAAGTAAAGTATATGATTTGTTGACCATAAAACTGATGATCTGCTCTGTAAACCTTCACTCAATTCACAATTAAAAGTTAAAAGAAAAAAAAGAGGGTGATATTGATGAGAACTGCAGCCAAGAGGTCCACACCTCAGTACCTCCAATAAGGTTTTTGAGCCCAGATTTCCCATTGTATAGAAGAGGACACTGAGGACCAGAAAGGAGCAAGACTTTGACCCAGGTCTCATATTGAATTGTGGCAGTGACTAGGGTGGGAGAGGCTTTGATCCCAGGTTTATGGCATGGTGTCCATAACCCTAGATGAAGGATAGGAGGAAGATGGAGGGAGAAGACGTGGAAAGGACTGGAAACAGTGGACACATAAGGATGAAGTCTGAGGAACTGATGATGAAGGGTTGAGGGGAGCAAGAGAATGGATTTGTGATATACTCATATCTTCAAACACCCTATCCCTCACTCCAGCTGGCACACACATACCAATCCTTGCACATCCCACAAATCCTGCAGATTGAACATGCCCAAATCTCTACTCAACATGCCCAAATCACTCTCTACTCCCAAACCCACTCTCCCCCTGTGTTCTCTCACCTAGAGATGATATTCCTGTCCTCCAGAAGCCAAAAGCATGGGCTTCCCTGCTCGTCCTCCACTCCCTCCCTCCCTGACCACAGGTCTGGTGACTGTACCTCAGGGCATGTACTCTCCATGATAAGGATCTGGAATGCATGGAACTTTCACAGACTGCTGGGGGCAGTATAAATTAGGACAAACACTTCAGAAAACCGTGTGGCAGCTAAAACTGAACATATTCTATGAGCCAGCAAGCTAATCCCAAGGATATACCCAGTGGTGTGCTGGTAAATGTTTAACAACAGTCTCTTGAAAACAAAACAAAACCTGATTTGTAGCATTTGCCAATTTCTGTGGTATAAATATTCCCACTATGGCCCATTTAAGGAGCTCCGGTAGCTTAGTGAGTTACAAGTTGGGTTGCATATGTCAAGGTCAGCAGCTCGAGCCCACCAGTCACTCGGTGGGAGGAAGATGAGGCTTTCTGTGCCTATAAAGATTTACAGTCTCGGAAACCCTCTACAGGGTCACTATGAGTTAGAGCTGACTTGATGGCACCACCAGCACCATGGCCTATTGAAGCTACCAACACACTGGCACTGAACATGGAATTGGGAAGGGATGCCTATAAAGCCAATGCAAACCAGCTCTAGCACATCCTTAGATAGATGTCCCCCAAATTTGTACAAATGTATACCAACAGACGTGTACTAGAATGTTTATAGCAGCATTATTCCTTCATAGTAACCTCAAAAGGAGCTCTGGCAGTGTAGTGGTTACGAATCAGGCTGCAAACCACAAGGTCAGCAGTTCGAAACTACCAGCTGTTCCATGGGATGAAAATGAGTCATTCTGCTCCTGTAAAGATTTAGAGCAGTAGCAGCAGTAACCTCAAACTGGATGCTACTCAAATGCTCATGGGCAGTAGAAGGCTAAATCAATTGTCCAACCCTACTGAGTAATGAGAGTGAACAAGACACTGCTGCCGTGTGCAACACCATGGCTGAGCCTCACAGGCATGAAGCTGAGCTGAAGAAGACAGACACAAACAGGCACGGCAGGAAAACGTCATCTCTGGTGACAGGAAGCCGGATAGTGGCCACTTTGAAAGCACGTGGTGAGGAAGGGCATGAGGAGGGAGGCACTGTTCGGTTTCTGGACTACTGGTGGACCCAAATGTGGTCACTTTTGATAATTCATTGAGCTGTATTTTTATGATGTCTGTACTTCTCTGTATGTATGTAATACTTTGAAACAAGATGTTTTCTTTAAAAAGCAAAAAAACACAATTATCCTCCCAGCGTCCTCTTTTCTTTCCCATAGCCCTTACCCTGTCCAGACCATAATTCCTCTGACTGGACCACTGCCCTGGTCTTCCTCCTAACTCCTCCACCCCAATTAGAGTTACCAGAGTTAGCAAATAAATGTATTTGACCTAGCTTGGATGGCTTGCTGACCAGAACTCGATCAGATGAAGATAACGAAGTTTGATACAGGGAGCAAGTGTAAATTGCTACAAATTGATGAGCTGGACCTTTGCTTATGGGTGAAGTTGACCAAAATTCCAACCTAAAGGGAAGGATTCTTCATATCAAGGGTCAAGCTTGATATGAAATACTGGGTTGATAGAGAGGGGCAACTTAGACTTCAGCTATCAAAATTGGGGAGCTATAAAGGAGCTCTGGTAGTGTAGTGGTTACGAATTGGGCTGCAAACCGCAAGGTCAGCAGTTTGAAACTACCAGCTGCTCTGTGGGAGAAAGATGAGGCTTTCTGCTCCCGTTAAGATTTACAGCCTCGGAAACCCTGTACAGGGTCGCTCTGAGTCGGAACCGACTCCACGGCACATAACAACAACAACAACAAAGACACCCAGTGGCTGACTTACAAGATTTCATGAGGGTGCTTAGTATTAGAATGAGGGGGGTAAGATAGAATCCCCACTGAATAGGTCTGGTGAAAGGGGATGGGGGACAATGTGGATAGGATTTTATGATTCAATTGTGGGTAATTGTTAACAAGACTAATGGAGATTGTCACAATTGTAAATGTAGTAGAGGTGCAATTAAAAGAGGGGAGCAGTTAATCTGCCATTTCAGGAACAGAGGGCCATCAAGAAGGACGAGCATAGAGGAGCGAAGGATTCTAACCAGAAAAGCGGCAACAACAGAGATGGTGACAGAGGCAATGGCATGGAGAGATAGAGCAGCAGAGGACTGTAGGCCCATGGACTGAGAAAGGCTGTATGCCTGTGGGCAGGAGGCTGGCTTGGTAAATGTGCCCTTTGGACATTTAAACAAGTATATATTTTCAGAGTGGCATGTGTACATTAAAAAAAAAAAAAAAAAAAGGCAATAGAGGTAAATACTGTTGGCTGATGGAGCATTGAGGGGATTGTAATCATTGCAATGATTTATTGAATGTAAAACTGATTATCTGCCCTTTAAACTTTCACTCACTCAATTCACAATAAAAGCTTAAAACTAAAACAAACAAAAAGGTACACAAGGGGCTCTAATACAGGGCATATACAAACTACCAAATATTTTTAAAATTATACAAACAAAGGTAGACAAAATAGATGATTGGAACATACTGAAAATTAAAAACTTATGTGCATCAAAAGACTTCACCAAAAGAGTAAAAAGAGAACCCACAGAATGGGAAAAAATATTTTGCAATGACACATCTTTTACAATAGCAAAAAGATGGAGACAGCCTAAGTGCCCATCAGTGGAAGAATGGATAAACAAACTGTGGAACATACACACAATGGAATATTATGCTACCTTGATGAATAACAAGGAAGCTGCAAACCACTGCATAACATGGATGAACCTTGACGACATTATGCTGAGTGAAATTAGTCAGTCGCAAAAGGAGAAATATTGCATAGGACCACTACTATAAAAGATTAAGAAAAAGAGCCCACCCTAAAAGGAGAAAAAATTTTTTTTTCTTTGCTGGTTACCAGGATGTATGGGGTAGGGTGAGGGGAGGGAGGGGAAGGCAGAGCACAGGGTAGAGAATAGACACAAGATAGTTTGGGTGCTGGGGGCGGGGGTGGTGGCAATACACAAGAAGGGGGAAGGGAATGGAAAACAAGGCAGATGGGAGAACAGCAGTTAGGCAAGTTTGCATGGGCTAAGTGGGACAGAGGTAAATAATGATATATGCACAAACTTGGAACATCAGGGCTCTGGGATACAGGGATTGAGGCATCATTTGAATTGGGGAAATAATGTTAAGATGCTTGACTGTCTTTTGAATCTTGGTTTCCCTTGCATACCATTGTAAAATAGACAGTTGGGGAAAGAAAGGAATAGCCGGAAACATCACCATAGAAAGCTTGTAAGTCCGTCTTCAGCCTACAACTGATTGGAATACCTAAAATGGGGCTAGAACTTGCCCAGTAGAAGGAGGCTTCCTGCAGAGCCTTTGCATTGCATAAGACTATAGGTGGAATCCTGAGCCCCATCCAGAATCTTCTGAGGTGGGAAATCTCCATATGAAAGGACAAGCAGACCAGCCTGGAGTGGTTAGAAGAACAGAAGATACTTCTTGAAAGAAACACCAGCAGGAAAAAACAATAACAGCAATATGATTGACTGCTACAAGAACAAGCAAGTTGTTTGCCTGGGAGCCATCAAGGCGAGTGATTAGGTCCCCTCAGAGCAAACCCCCTTCCAAGACTATGACTAAAGGGGAATACATGAACAGACATGTGGTCTTTCTGGTGATCACATTGGTCAGTGATAAGGGGAAGTGGGAGGAAAACAGCAATGAAGTTGTGAGCTAAGTCTGACCACATTCAATAGACTCCTGTGAACTCAGTTGAAACCTGGTTGGCCAGCAGTATGGCAAGACCTGGGGACTCCTGGGCCCAGAGACAGTGACATAGCCACAGAGGACTAGAGTGGAGAGTGAAGTGTCCAGCTGATAAGAAGTGAGGGGAGATGCATGCACAAGAACACCCACACTTGCTGATAGTACCCATTTGACCTGGCTTCAATGGCTGGATGATCAGAACTCGATTAGAAAAAGAAAAAAAGGGAAAAAAAGAGTTATCTGATACAATTTGATGAACTTGACCTATACTTATGGATGTTGTAGCTCAAAAGAGGGAACCAATCGTTACAGCAAGGATCACTCCCACCCCCCTGGTACACAGGATTGACAGGAATGGGCAACTTGGACATTGGCTACCCAAAATGGTGGGCTACAAAGGCAAGAAGTGACTGGTTTACAAGCTTTCAAGAGGGAGCCTAGTTCCAGAGGGTACGGGGGAAGGCAGAATTTCCACTGAGTGGTTTCCAATTTGTCGGGATGGGGCTGATGAAATGAGATGGGGATAAGACTCTTGTGGTGAATAATTGGTATCAGGACTTACTGTGAGGGTTGGAAATGTAAAGGTAGACATTTTGTAACAAAAGGAGAGGAGTGGTTGATTTTGCAGTCCAGGAGTGGAGGTCCCTAGGACCATCAAGGGAGAAGAGCGGAGTGCAGGACCACCCAGAGAAGCAGTAACACCAGAGATGGAGGCAGAGACGATGATGCGGAGAGATGGAGGGGCTGGAGACTCTGGACTCAGGGAGGAAGAGGGGCTGTGGGCTGACGGGACGGGGGAGGGGGGGCAGGCTTGCGGAGTGTACCCTTTGGTTGTTTGCATGGAGCGGATTGTAATCATTGTGCAGTGAAATGAAATACAATAGGATGAATGTAAAGTTAATGTTCTCCCGTGTAAACTACCACATAATTCACAATAAAAACTTAAAAAGAAAGAAAGAAACACGAGTACTAAACATTATTCATTATCTGAAATTCCAACTGAACTGGTGATCTGTTCTTTATCTGACAACTCTACGTTCAGTATACCTCCGCCCCCAGCTTCCTGATAGATACTCCTCAAAGGCAAATGTTCCTCTGATGCTTAAACGCTTTCCCCAGCTCCCTCCTGGCCAAAGGATCCACCCAAACATTCCACGTGAGAACATTTTCTAGACTTTCTTAGTTTCTAGACTTTCTTGCCACCCAAAATCTACCTCCCACATTCCAGCTAGAGCAAATTTATTAACATTCATTCATTCCAAAGTTGCTTATTGAGTGTTTACTCTGTGGCAGACCTTCTTCCCCAACCAACCATACTGCCCTCTTGAGAGGACCGCCATTTGTATGTGCTGTTTTCTCTGCATTGGATGTCTTCCCATAGCTGAGCTGCCTGATTAACTCATCTTCAGAATTCAGGGCTGGCCTCACTGCCTCACCGCCCCTTCCCCGGGGCTTCCACAGCCCCTGAGCATCCCTTTGTCCCAGCATGGAGCACACTTGTTTGTCACTGTCATTGCCTGTGTCCACACCTGTCTTCCTACCAGACTGTGACCTCATCCTGGATGTAAGCCAGGTCTGACTCAGCTCAGGGTCCCCAGGCCCAACTTGAGCCTGGAGTGGAGCTGGCATTGGGAAAGGTGTGCCGAGTGAGAGGGTGGATTGATGATAAACGAGCACAGTGAAGGGAGTCCTGGAGTTTTCAAGATGATTCTTATTTCTCTTCTGTTCTGGTTATTCCCATAAGAATGCAGATATTGTCAGAATATGTGTCTCAGCTGATGTTTTAGGAAACATTGTCCCTACCCATGGGAAAGGCAGAAGGGCCTGTGGAGAGAAGTACACAGTGGGTTGGGAGGCCAGGCATAGGGTTTGAACACTGACCCTGCCTCAGCTGGCCTCTTTCCAGGTCCTCAAGCCCCTCCAGATCCACAAGTCTCAGTCCCCTGCCTCTGTGAATGGGGGTGGGAAACTGCACAGTGTCTAAGAGCTCTGGCCTTGCAGCCATTTCTGCCCTTGCAGTGTCTTCCCCAAGCTGCCCTTGGGACTCATGCTCCAGCGCCCATGGCTCTGAAGGGTGGGGCTGACAGCAGCAGAGGTGAGAGCCCTGGGCGCATTAATTGGGCCCAGTGTTTATCTAGGCGGGGTCTATAAAATGCCTCAAGCGGAACTGAGCTCTGCTCAGAACTCTTGGGCATTGTCTGTTCCGGCTGCTGAACCTTGGAATGGACCACCTGGGTGGACATCTCATTCCCTGGACACTCCAAAGGCTCCCAAGAGAAGCTTGGGAATTTGTTGGGTTTGAGAACCTGAGAGATCAACTTGTCCAGCCTCCTGGCCCAGGGGAGGATTCCCTGCAGGCTACTTTATGGCCTAAAGGTAGAGAGACTTGGGCTTTTCTTGCATGCTGCCTCTAAGCAGAACCCCTAGTGACAGGTAGACGTGACTCTGCAACATGTCATCTCTGCTGGGTCTATGGCTTCTTTCTTCACATTGTCACTGAGCTCCTAAAGACAAGGGCCTGGGTCTCCTTATGGCTTCGTCCCCAGGCTTGGTCCCTTTCCTGGGTTCCTCCTCTATGTTCTTCCCTGTGCTGTGTTCTTGAGATCAGGGAGGAATCAGACTGACCCCAGCCTTTGGGGAGTAAGGCAAGAGTTCATGCATCTACCAAAGTACCATGAGTCAGGGAGAGGTCCATGCTGCTCTGGCCCAAGAAGAACGGCAGGTCCCTCCTTGGGACCTCACTCCCTCTGGAGATGCCCCTCCCAGCTCTCAGGACTCTATCCTTTATTTCTTTAGATACCAGTGAGTGGGGGCCAATTCTGTTCTGTCTTTATATCTGGGTACCCAGCCTCTCACATGGGAGAGGCCTTGATGACATTCCATCTACATAATGAATCAAGATGTAAATGAATGAGGTGTTCGGATTTGTGTGGCAAAATGATGGCTTTGGAGCAAGGAGATAGAAGACTAGTTAAAGGCTGATACAAAAGACTAGGTCATAGGGGGAGCTGAGGGCAGGGACTTAAATGACAGTGATTATGGTCAGATCAGTGAGGACTTTGATGCCAGGCCAAAGATTTGCTTCAAACGACTCTCCTCTCTACTCTGTCAGGCAGAGGTATGATCGAACTGAAAGGCCCATCTTTCAACCCACCTCTTCTAAGAAGTCATCACTGACCAAAGATGCAGATCTGGATCATTCACCCACTAAATCCTGAGGGATTTGGTGCTCCAAAAGTTAATGGGAAAATTCCATTTTTCCACAAACTTTTTGGAGCCACTTCAAATCATGGGCTAGGATAGTGGTGAAAACTGGACTCAAGTAGCCAAACTGTCTGGCTTTGGATTCTGGCCTCACCTTGTACCAGCTATGGCCTTGGGCAAATTACTTCACTTCTGGGCCTTAGTTTCATCACCAGTAGAGCAGAGACTAGAATAGTACCTACCTCATTGGATTGTTGTGAGAATGAAATGAATGATTGCATATAATGCTTTGAGAACCTTGCCTGGCAAGGCATCCTAGTTTTTCCACATATAGCACACCTACATAAATGTCATGCACATATAACGTGCATAGCATGCATAGGAAACTAGCACATGAGGGGATTGTGTGGTTTGCAAAAACCATTTAGCATTCATTTGCATAAAAACTGCAGCAAGCACACAGTGTCTGCCATGATGGTTCTTTCCCACATAGTCACAGCAATTATCCACATGACACTATCCTGAAGATCCCAAATGGACCACATGTGCCTTTTTGTTTCTATTACAGAGGCTGTTTCTACTTATTCAAGCAAGACCTCAGCCCTCTCCAAAATGTTCTCAAGAGGCCTCATAGGTGTTCCACAGCCCAGGTGCCCACTGCAGCACCACGCAGCCCTCCTCTCTGCCCAGCTCCCACACTCACCGCCTGAGAAGCACTGTGACTGTCCTGCAAAGGGGAATGCCAGTAGACCAGCAAAGGGTGCAGACTCCTAGCCCCCAAAGACCAAAGATCCTAGGTCTCAAGCAAAGCTGGATGGAGAATGTTCTATACTTGGTCCCTGTGCATGGAAAGAATTTTGCTTGCACCTCAAGGTCTCTTGAGAACAGTTCTGTTGTTAATGTGTTGTCCAGTCTATTCAGACATACCTTAATCATATAGGACAGAGTCGAACTGTCCCCACAGGGCTTCTAAAGCTTCAGTCTTTATGGAAGCACACAGCTACATCTTTGTCTCACGGAGGGGCTGGTGGCTAAGTTTTGAACCATTGTACCATTAGGGCTCCTGAGAAGCGTCCTACCAGCTGATAAAAAGAAAAGGCATCAAGACGGGTTCTGGGATCAAATCGTTCTGAGTTTAAAGATATCCCCCACCATATGACATTTGGCCTCTCTGTCTCTATAGGCCTCAATGTCCTAAATTATGAAGATTCACTGATACAACGTTTGTAATCTGATTAGAATAATCCCTGGCATCCAAGGGAAATTTACCAGGAGGCTAATGAAGGCTATTTTTCACAGCCCTTACTTGTATTGAAGGAGTCCTGGTGACACAGTGGTTAAGCACTTGACTGTTATCCAGAAGGTTGGCAGTTTGAATCTGCCAGCCATTCTACAGAAGAAAGATGTGACAGTCTGCTTCTGTAAAGATTTACAGCCTTGGAAATCCTACGTGGCAATTCTACTCTGTCCTGTAAAATTGGTTTTAATCAAAATTGATTTGAAGTACTGTTGAATGATGATGTGTGGAAGGTATTGTAATCACTGCAGTGAAATGAAATACAATAGGATGAGTGTAAAACTGATGTTCTCCCATGTAAACTATCACTCAATCCACAAGAAAAACTTTAAAAATGAAAAAACACACACACACAGGAAGAAAATAGGAAAAGTGTTAATACACACACACACACACACACACACAATTGATTTGAAGACAGCTTGGTTGTGGTTTTTTTTGTTGTTGCTTGTTAAGTTGCCATTGAAGTCCTGGTTGGTATGATTAACACATTCTGCTGCTAACCAAAGGCTGACAGTTCGAGTCCACCGAGAGGTGCCTTGGAAGAAAGTTCTGGCAATCTATTTCCAGAAAATCAGTCACTGAAAGCACTGTGGAGCATAGCTGTAGTCTCCAACACACATGAGGTCACTGAGTTCTACAACTTAAAAGTAACTGGTTTTGTTTTGTCTTTTTAATTTGTATTTCCCTTCTCCAGGATTGTTGTTGGTGTTGTTATTAAGTGCCTTCAAGTAAGTTCTGACTCATAGCAATCCTGTATAGAATTTCTGAGGAGCAGCTGGTGAATTTGAACCAATGTGTTTAAATGGTCATATGTTTTTGTAAAATTTTGCAAAAATAAAGATATAATTTTAGCCATAAACGGTTGGTACCATTGCTCTTCATTCTGACTCCCACTTATTTTCTTGCTGGGAGGTGTTGAGTGACTGAGGCATTTCGAGGATCCAGCTAAAAGGAGGTTGAGTTGTAGATACATTTCATTTGGTATTAGTAACATATATTTCTGTGGTTCGTGGTCATTTATGGTATAGTTATCGCTAGGTGTCTGGTGTAGGAAAGGTTTCCAGAATGTATACTCTTGCATGAATACGATGTGAGATGAGTTGGTCCATTTTGGCAACTTATTTGTCAGAACTGTCAGCACTGAGAGGCTGTGGACAGTGGGAGAATAACAAGGTTTGAAATGTATGGATCCAGAACTAGTCTGTGGAAAATTCTTTCAAGCATCAGATGTGTGAAATTGTAGGCAAAGACTATGTTGTTGTTGTTGTTAAGTACCGTGCAGTCGGTTCCGACTCATAGTGACCCTACACAGGGTTTCCGAGGCTGTAAATTTTTACAGGAGCAGAACGCCTCATCTTTCTCCCACGGAACTGCTGGTAGTTTTGAACTGCCAACCTTGAGGTTAGCAGTCCAATTCGTAACCACTACACTACCAGAGCTCCTTCAGGCAAAGACTATGGCTCTTGCCAAAACAGAAGCTCTCTCCTATCAGGAATATGTTGTTGTTGTTAATTGCCATCAAGTAGGTTCAGACTCATAGTGACCCTGCATAGGGTTTCCGGGACTGTAAATCTTTACGGGAACAGAAAGTCTCACTTTCTTCTGTGGAGCTAGCTACTGGTAAACTCGAACTGCTGACCTTTCAGTTTGCAGCCCAGCTCATAATCAAGTATGTGCCAGGGCTTTGTTTTGTTGTTGTTAAGTGCCATTGAGTCATAGTGACCCCGTATAAGGTTTCCGAGGAGCAGCTGGTGGGTTTGAACCACTGGCTTTGCAGTTCAAACTGATTTTGTGGTTCAGTGCTGATCCTACAGAGCCACACCAGGACTCCTCTAGCAGGGCTATTATTATCGAATCATATTTAAGGAAGCTGGTGGCACAATGGTTAAGTAATTCTTTGGGAGAGGCTCCTGTAAAGATTCAGCCTAGGAAACCCTGCAGGAAGTTCTACTCTGTCATGTAGGATCGACTGGAACCCCAATCAAGTGGATGGCACATAGCAAGAACAACAGCAAACACGTAAAAATTCTAAGTGCATCTGATTTTATAAATACATAAGAATAATATGAAATAGAATTGATCAGAAGTTCTTCTTTGTAGGGTATAAACAGGTAGTGATACCACAAACAGAGAGTTTATTTGTGTCTGAATTTGGATATTATATGAATCCCAACTATCAATAATAACAGGCTAATCTTAAACACTCAAATGAGAGAAAAGGTTCTGTAAGATAAGAACTGGACTGCAAGGTCCAGTTTGAACTGTAATATTGCTGTGAGTCAGAACAGACTCAAGGGCATTTAACAACACAACAACAATTGAAAATAATGCAAAATTATTGCAATGAGGCAAATAAAGAATATATAGCGAAAATTAAAAGAAAAAAGTAAAAAAGATGTTTCTGACACTTAATTAGAAAAAAATTATTTTCTTGAATTTGGTGAGGTTTATGATATTTGTCAGCTTTTAAAATGTTTCAAAGGGGTTTCAGGAGTACCTTAGAAGTTCAAAGGAAGGCTGAGGGGCTGGGGTTCCAAATATTTTACCTTCCTTTCCTTTTATCTGATATATGAATTAGGGTTCTGTTAAGAGTTTGGGGTCTTGTTTTTTGTTTTTTAAGTGTAAAGCAATACTGAAATCTAGATTTAAAGCAAACCACTGGTGTATTACCTGCTATGTGTGGGCTAATGGAAAGTTCAGAACTGTATTTGTGGTTCACATCTAGTAAGAAGGATGAACCAGTAGGTATTTGTACATTGATCTCATCTCTTGCCTCCTTAAATTTTATTCTGCTCTTATTGATTCATCTCCCTTTGAAAACGAGTTGTCTAAGAACAAAAATACTACATACCAAAGGCTTTGGAACACAGAAAAAGCAGTGTTCAGAGGGCAATTTATTGCAATAAACGCACACATCCAAAAATAAGAAAGAACCAAAACCAACACCTTAACTCAACATCTCCAATAATTAGAAGAGCAGCAAAGTAAGCCTACAGTCACCAGAAGAAAAGAAATAACAAAGGTTAGAGCAGAAGTAAATGAAATAGAAAACAGAAAAACAATAGAAAGAATCAACAAGACAAGAAGCTGTTTCTTGGAAAGAATTTATAAAATTGACAAAACACTGG
>NW_006408844.1:2947262-2961118 GCF_000296735.1 Chrysochloris asiatica
TGACCCTACTGGTATTTAAAACACCGGTGGCATAGCTTCCAGAATCACAGCAATTCACAAGCTACCACAGTACGACAAACTGACAGACATGTGGTGGTAGATATATAAATGATACATCATGATCAAGTGGGATTCATACCAGGTACACAGTGATGGTTCAATATTAGAAAAACAATCAACATAATCCACAACATAAATAAAAGAAAGGAATAAAAGCACATGATCATATCAATTTATGCAGAAAAGGCATTTGACAAAATTCAACATTGATTCCTGACAAAAATACTCAACAAACTAGGAATGGAAGGAAATTTTCTCAACATAATTAAGGGCATATACACAAAACCAACAGTCAACATCACTCTCAATGGAGAGAAACTAAAACCATTCTCTTTGTGAACAGGAACCTGACAAGGATGTCCTTTCTCACCATTGGACTGAAAGTTTAATGTTCAAACCTACAAGCTGCTGCTCAGAAACCCTTTGGAGGGTCACCATGAGTTGGAACTGGACTTTTTTATTGAACATAATTTAATTGTTGAATTATTGAACATAATTCAATATTATGCTGGATATCTTAGCCAAAGCTATAAGATAAGAAAGGAAATTAAAGGCATCCAAATTGGCAAAGATGAAGTAAAACTCTATTTGCAGTGATATGATCCTGTACTTAGGAAATCCCAAAGATTCAGCAAGAAAACTACTGAAACTCATTGAAAGATTCAGCAAAGCAACAGGATACAAGACAAAATACAAAAATCATTTGGATTCCTTTATACTGAGAAAGAGAGACCTGAGAAAGAAATCAGGAACACAATACCATTTGCAATAGCCATCCAAAAGATGAAATACTTAGGAATAAATACAAACAGAGAAACAAAAGAGCTACATAAAGAAAACTATAAAACACTAAAGGAACCAAAAGAGACCTACAAAAATGAAAGAATACATTATACTCCTGGATACTAAGCCTTAACATTGTGAAAATGTCAACACCACCCAAAGCTGTCTATAGATATAATCCAGGTTCCAGCAACATTCTTTAAAGAGACGGAAAAACTAATCACCAACTTTATATGGAAAGGAAAGAGACTCTAGATAACTATAGCACTACTCAAGAAAATAAGAACAAAATAGGAGGCTTCTCATTTCCTGATCGCAAAGCCTACTGCACAGCTACAGAAGTCAAAGCAGCCTGGTACTGGTCCAATGAAAGACACATAGATCAGTGGAGCAGAATTCAGAACCCAGAAGTAAGTCCATCCATCTATGCTTTAGTTGACCTTTGACAAAGGACCAAAACACATTAAATGGGGAAAAGATAGTCTGGAAAAAATGGAAACTTATTTACAGAAAAATATCTCATACCATCTACAAAAACAAACTCAATGTGGATTAAAAATCTAAGTATAAAACCTAAAACCTAATGAAAAAATAGGGACAAATTTAGGGGCTGTGAAAAATGGTGTAAACACACTATCAAACATAACTGAAAACACACAAACAGCAGAAGACTTGTTGTTGTTGTTGTTGTTAGGTGCCATCAAGTCAGAACCGACTCCATGCACAGCAGAATGAAACAATGTCCGATCCTAGGCCAACCCCACCACTGCTGCCACACTTGACACCATCAATGATGCCACCTGGCAATCCATCTCGTTGGGGGTCTTCCTCTTTTTCTCTGACCCTCAATCTTACCCAGCATGACATCCTTCTCCAGCGACTGCTCTCTCCTGACAATATGTCTAAAGTATGAGAGACGAAGCTTAGCCATCTTGGCCTCTAAGGAGCAGTCTGGCTGCACTTCTTCCAAAACAGATCTATTGGTTCTTTTGGCAGCCCATGGCACTTTCAGTATTCTCCTCCAACACCACAACTCAAAGGCATCAATTCTTCTACGATCTTCCTTATTCACTGTCCAACTTTCACATCCATAGCAGAAGACTGTTGTTGTAAAGTGCCGTCGAGTTGGTTCCGACCCATAGTGACCCTGAACAGGGTTTCTGAGGCTGTAAATCTTTACGGGCGCAGAAAGCTTCATCTTTCTCCTGCAGAGCAGCTGGTAGTTTCTAACTGCTGACCTTGACTAAAACCTCCTAAAAATTAGACACTTATGTGGATCAAAAGAACTTACCAAAATTGTGGCAATGACATATCAGACAGCGGGCTAGTGTCTAAAATTTATAGAACACTTTAATGCCTCAATAAGAACACAAATAAGACCAGTGAAAAATGGGCAGAAGACATGAACAGAACAGACACACTTTACCAAAGAAGACATTCAGGCAGGCAACAAACATACAAAGAAATGCTAATGATCATTAGCCAATAGAAAGATGCAAATCAAAACAAGAGAGCTTCTTACCCCAGCATTAATAACAAAGTTTAAAAACAAAAAACAACAAATGCTAAAGAGGGTGTGGAGAAACTGGGACCCTCCTACATTGCTGGTGGAGCTATAAAATGGTGTAACCACTGTGGAAAACTGTATGGCACTTTCTCAGAAGGTTGGAAATACAAATACTATATGATCCAGCTAACTCTCTACTTGGTATATCTCCTCAAGAAATAAGAGCCATGACACGAATAGAAAATCTGCACACCCGTGTTCACTGCAGTGTCATTCACAATGGCAAAAAGATGGAGAGAGCCTAGATGTTCATCAGCACAGGAATGGTTGAACAAACTGTGGTGCATACACACAATGGAATATTATGCAACATTGAAAAATAAAGATGAATCTGCAAAACATGGAGGATCCTGGAGGACAATATTCTGAGTGAAATTAATTGGTTGCAAAGGGACACAGATACTACTACTGCTATGGTTAACAACAATAATAATTAAATGTATGGGGTGCTTGCTTCCCATACATGTTATATATAATGAAATATATATAAAAATACTAACTCAGTTAATCCTCTCAACCATCTTATGAGGTTGTATTGTTAAGTACTGAAAAGTCAATTCCAACTATAGTAATTCCATGTGACAGAGGAGAACTGACCCACAGGGCTTCCTAGACCCGATCAGGTCTTTCTCCCACAGAACCCCTGGGCAGTCTCACACTGCCAGCATTTCAGTTAGTAGTCGAGTGTACCACCAGGGCTCCTCCTGATAAGGTACACACTGCCATCTTGTCGATTTCGACTCATAGCAACCCAAGGAAATCTTTACAGGAGCAGAAAGTCCCATCTCTCTCCTGAGGAGCAGCTGGTGAATTCAAACTGAGGTTAGCAGCCCAAGGAGTATCCCACTACACCCCCAGGCTCCTTCTTTATGGGGTAAGTACCAACATTACCCTAGATTACAGAATGTTACAGATGAGGACAGAGGCACAGAGAGAAGTTACACAAGTAAAGTAGAGCTGCGATTCCAATTTGTGAAGTCTGGCTCCACAAGTTAAAAACGGCTATTCTTGGCACATGCTATACGTTTGTTCTGGAGATATGAATGGAGCCTGGAGGGTAGAGGAAGTGTGGATATCACTGCTCTGGATATCCAAATTCCAAAATGCAAATGTGTTCCTCAAATACTGAGCACCTACTAGGTGTGGTGCTATAAGATAAGCACTGGACTGCTAACCACAAGGTTGGTGGTTCAAACACATCAGCTACTCCTTGAAAACCTTATGCAGGGTCTCTATGAGTCAGAACTAACTCCACATCACTTAAACAACAACAACAACAGTAGTATCCCCATTTTCACATGAGGGTGCTGGGACCAAGAAAGGTGAAGGGATGGGGTAGGGCCCAGGAGGCCTTCTAGGTAGCTGGAGTCACCCAATGACCCAATGACCTGTAATATCATCCTTTGCCTTAAAGAAACCAAGGGGAAGGTGCTGTGTCTCAGGACATGTCCTCAACCATACCAGAGCCTCCCAAGTGCTAGTAAAATGCGAGTCCTTGCATCAGAAATGCAGGTTGGGTCCCAAGTCTGAGAAGAGATGCCAGGCTAGAAGGAACCCTGTCCAGGTGTTCAAACCTGGAACCAGGAACTTGGGCAAGTTACTGAATTTCTCAGGCCTCTGTTCATCTGTAATTTGGGCATGATAAAATGGATTCCCAGGATGATTGTGTGAGTCAGCGAAACAAAGTGACACACTCAGCAGGCTGGGATCCGGGGGCTACCACCATCTTCCAAGCCCACCCTGTTGGATTTCCTTCCCACCCCTGAAGGGCACCCAGTGGGGAGCAGCCTTCCTGCTCTATCTTAGGAATTAAGGAACTGGCTCATTTTTCAGGTGGTAACAGGTCTACCCCATCTAACCTCAATCAATCAATTTCCCACCCGGTTCAAAGTTCCTCTACCCCTACGCCCTCAGTCCCATGCCCAGGTATAGTTGCTTCCACCATTCCCTCACCTCATTCTTCCACTTCTCTAGGCCCATCTTGTGCCTATAGATCAGGTCTGGGGTTCTAGGGTGGGGTGGAGTAGCACAGTAGATTTAAAAGAGGTGACAAGACCTTACCTGGGGCTGTTGGCATCTGGCAAAGGGGACAGTGTTGGAGAAGGAGTGGATGGAATGTACAAATTCTCAGGGCAGAAATGTACAAATAGAGTTCTCTCTGGGGTGTACTGTAGGTTTTGCAGTGATTTCCTCCTTGCTGAGAACCTTCAACCTACAATTCCTGGTCATGGGTGATATCTCATCCTCCAGCTGATATTTCCAACCTTCCCCTCACCCTCACATAGACTCTTTCTGTTGGGGTCACCTGATACTGGCAGCTAGCAGACCCCTTGGACTGATCCTTTCTAAATGATCTGAGCCCCACTATCTGCTAACTAAGGAGCTCTGGTAGCGCAGTGGTTACGAATCAGTCTGCTAACCTCAGTGTCAGCGATTCAAAACTGCCAGCTGTTCCGTGGGAGAAAGATGAGGCGTTCTGCTCCGCAAAAGATTTACAGCCTCGGAAACCCTGTACAGGGTCGTTATGAGTCGGAATCGACTCCACGGCACACAACAACATTGCTAACTGAAAGGTTGGTTGTTCAAACCCAACAGCCACTCATTAGAAACCCTATGCAGAGTTGCTATGAGTCAGAACCGACTTGACACTTAACAACAACAACATTCTACAGTGTCCACTTGGGCCCACAGAAAGTGTGTTTCCTTTCCCGCCAAACTCTGTTAGAGTCCCTTCAGTGCCCTCTCCTCTCCCTCCAGCCTCAAGCACTTGGAGTAAGCATCAGACACACAGCCCTCTGTTCTCAATCTCACAAGGCTTTTCCTTCCACCTCTTGCCTCACCTCATACCTGGGCAGGAAATGGGTGAAGGTCACAGGACTGATTTGGGGTCCTCCTTTTTTCCAGTCCTTTGAGTCTTTAGAATGTGGGGTGCTAGGCATTTGTGGTATATAGTCTGGGGTATCAGCACTTCATACAAAGGAAGTCCATAAAGAAGTCCAGACCCTTCTCTTTGTCAAACAAGGAAAGGTGGGGGTTCAGAGGAGGAAACAAAAGAACAGAAAGCAGGTCTACACAAAGCATCAAGCAGAGCAGGGAGCCTCTGTAGGCTCCTGGAGATGGACATAAAACCAGGGATTGGGAGGGATTCGTTTTTAATTAAAAAGCAATCGAGGCCCAGATATAAAGTATCATGACACTAATGGTCCAGGAAATCTGGAATTTTAAATCACAGCAATTTCTCCCCAGGGAGCAGGCCTGGGACCCCAGGATTAGATAGGAGGTTTGGCGTGTGCCAAGGCAGGAAATGCTAACTGTAAGTGCAGATTTCTCCCTGCTAAAGCATTCAGAGACTCAGGTGAGAGCTCAGAGACCTGAGAGGAGTTTGGCATTACCATTTTACAAATGGAGAAACTGAGGCCGAGAGAGGGGTGGGACCTGCTTAGGGTCAAGCAGACAGCAAAGGCAAAGGCCTTCTCCTCCCTGTGCCTGGCTGATGATGAGGCCCTAGGATGGAGTACTTTCCCATAATCCCCTGCCACGGTCCTCCAGTGAGGTCTAGTTAAAAGGAGTCTACCAGGGTCATGAGTCAGAGCCTGGGTGATGGTGGTGGATGAGATTAACTTGAAGGTCTTGCAAATAGAGTGAATTAGCTATGTCCAATGGGGCAGAACGTGCCTGCACTCACGCTATCCAGCAGGATCCTCGCCATCTGCCTGTGCTGCCTTTCATCGGGGACTTGCTGATGTCACCTTGCCAAACTCTCTCTACTCTAGTTTCAGTTTCACTGTCTGTTTGATGAAGAGGTTGAATTGGACTTCGGTAGAGGTGACAACCTGTGATTCTATGAGTCTATTGACCATCCTCCAAACAGGGAGGTTGTGAAAGCAGAAGATAATCAGAAGAGCAGAGGTATAATGTATTATAGAAAGGCAGTAAGTATTTTGAACTCCCAGGGAAAAACTGCAACACCAGTTCCAGATGCAATGATCCCTCTGTGCCCCCTTATTTTCTGGATTCCCCCCTCAGCACTGGCCTGAGCCAGTCAGACACTTCATCCATTCATCCCACAAGGATTTATCACTTCCCTGGAATGCTCTGTGATTCTTGTGCAAATCTTGAAACGAGAGAAGCTAGACAAAGAGGGTGGGTCTCCCTGCTGCAACTGAGTGAAAAGCAGGCTGCCAAACAACCATTAATCACTTTGGCCACATCAATAGTGATATTGTGAGCAAACTCAAGGAGGTGATTTTCTCAATCCACTCCATATCGGCTAGATTCCTGGAGAGTGGCAACACTATGGGAGCTAAATTTTGAGTGTGGTAAGAGAAGGTAACCAGGGAGGTGAGCGTTCTGGAGTTCTGAAGAGGAACAAACTCAGGGACAAGGGTGCTAGTTCCAAACCTTTGTTAAGGCTGTGTTGGGACAAAAGCCTGGATATTTTTAGTAAAATTATAGGTCAGAGAGCTGGAAGATCTGAGAAATTTCTAGTTCAAGCCTCCTCGCCATGCTCCTCCTGGTAGGTAAAAGCTAGTCCTGCTCAAAAGGCGCCATGGTGGTGCAGGATTAAGCACTTAGCTGCTAACTGTAAAGATTAGTGGTTCAAACTTACCCAGTATTCCACATGAGAAAGAGCAGGTGATCTGCTCCCATAAGGATTGTTGTTGTTGTTGTTGTTGTTATGTGCCTTGGAGTCGGTTCCTACTCATAGCGACCCTGTACAGGGTTTCTGAGGCTGTAAATCTTTATGGGAGCAGAAAGCCTCATCTTTCTCCCATGGAATAGCTGGTATTACAGCCTAGAAATTGCTATGAACTAGAGTGGAGAGTGAAGCATCCAACTGACAAGAAGAGAGGGCATATGCATAAGAACACCCACACTTGCAGATAAGACCCACTTATCCTGGCTTCAGTAACTGGATGATCAGAGCTCAACCAGAAGTAAAAAGAAGAGGGAAAAAAAAAAGTATTGTCATACAATTTGATGAACTTGACCTACACCTATGGAAAAAGTAGCTCAAAAGAGGGAACAAGTCCTTACAGCAAGAATCATTCCCACCCCCTCCACACGCAGAGTAGACAGGGATGGGCAACTTGGACATTGGCTACCCAAAATGGGGGGTGGGGGGCTACAAAGGCAAGAAGTGACTGGCTTACAAGCTTTCAAGAGGGAACCTAGATCCAGAGGGCCTGGAGGAAGGTAGAATCTCCTGGTGAGTAGTATTCAATCTGTCTAGGCGGGGCTGATGCAATGAAATGCAGACAGGTCTCTTGTGATACAATAGTGAATAATTGTTATCAGGACTGATTGTGAGAGTCGGAAATGTAAAGGTAGACATTTTATAGCAAGGAGGGGAGTGATTAACTTTTCAATCTAGGAGCGGAGGCCCCTAGGACCATCAAGGGAGAAGAGCAGAGAGTGGGACCCTACCCAGAGAAGCAGTGATGCCTGAAATGGAGCCAGAGATGATGACGTGGAGCAATGGAGCAGCTGGAGACTTTAGATCCAGAGAGGGAGAGTGACTGTGTGCTGAAGACCTGGGGGGGTATGGAGGAAGGATTGCATGGAGGGGATTGTAACCATGGCAATGAGTCGATATATACGATAGAATGAATGTAAAACTAATGTTCTCCCATGTAAATTATCACATAATTCACAATAAAACATTTAAGAAAAAGAAAAAAAAATTGCTATGGGGCAGTTCTACTCTATTACAAGGAGTTGCTATGAATCAAAATCAGCTCCATGGCACCTAACAACAACAGTCCTGCTCGCACACTTCCTGTGATGGAGAGTTTACTCCCCACCTATGGGTTACTTCCACAGTAAGGATACTTTGGCTGTGTTTATTTTAGATGGCTCCAGTAGTTACATCTGGACTGACCTCTGCCAGACAATGCACTGGAGATTTTACCTAGCTTCTTGCACTTAATTCTTACAACTCTGAGAAGTAAGAACTATTTCCCTATTTTCTAAAGTATCTGAGGCTCAGACAAGTCAAAAGACTTCCTTAATATCCCATAGCTAGTAAGAGCAGAGCTGGGATTACAATCTTCTGCTGTATCTGGCTCTGAATCCAGGTACACCACAGAGCATTTGCCTCTTTCTTTTTTCCCTGCTTTGGCCACACAGAATTTGTCGTTCTCCAAATCCATAATGCTCCTGCAGAAGTGTTCCTTCTGCCTGGATTCTCCTCCCTCCATGTCCATTTGAAAGCGTTTCTTCTCAGGGCTGTGTCTGTCATTCATTCATCATTGCTATTTGACATACAGAATCCCTGGATGGTACAAATAGTTCATGTGTTTAGCTGCTACAAAAGACTAGAGATTCGTGTATACCCAGAGGCACCTCAGAAGGCAGACCTGGAGATCAACTTCTGAAAAAAATCAACCCTTGAAAACCTATGACGCACAGTTCTACTCTGACACATCATGAATCAGAACAACTTGAAGGTGGCTGGATCTAATGTCTGACACATCGTCAGTACTCCATGTTTGTCTAATGAATATATGAAGGCATCAATAATTTCAGTCCACAACTCAACTCTCACCCACGCTGGGAAGTTTTCCCTGCCTCCTGCCTCCAGAATGGTTCTGAGTTCCTGTGGCCTCATCCGGGTTCCCCTACCCCAACATTAACTAAATGGCACTGTTTACCTGACAATCTCTCCCAACTAGGGTCCAGCTTCCCAAAGGTCTGGCATCCCAGCACCCAGGCCAGCAGTGGCAGAGAGGAGGGGCTCAGGAAAAGAGCGTGGAAATTGATAAAGATGACCTTGTCTAATCCTCTATTTTTACAGAAGAGGAAACTAAGGCCCAGGGAAGGCAGAGCTGGGAGGACTGGCTTCCAAACTCCAAGCCTCCATCCCATTAGATGCCCTTGTGGGGAGTACACAGGACCAAAGGAAGAAAAAGGAGGCCAACAGGACAAGGGGAGGCTCAAGTCAGCCGACCCTGCAGGAGGACTCGTAGGCCTGCTGGGGACGCTGGAGAGGTGAGCTGAAGGTCATGGGGAGTTCCTCATGCTCCCCTTCCAGCACAGCCCACCTCCCCCACCCTCCCAGGCTCCCCAAAGTCAGTCAGGAAAGGCCCCCAGTGGGTGCTGAGTGTGAGGCTGAGGTTCAAAGGCAGCCTCCAGCAGGCGCCAGCCTTCAGCTTCCGCCATAAATTTACAACCCCAAAAAGGCCCTACATTCTCCGGCAGGCAGGAAGAGGGATTTTCCAAGGTTGGCCCCATTGCCCTACAGAGTCAGCAGCTTGTTGGAAAATCTGAGTGAGAGAAAGTGGTTCTTCCACATGGGGGTAGAGATCACCGGGCCTTGGGGAAACAGGACCTGCCCACAGGTCCCTCAGAACTGGCTTGTTAACCCTCACTCCCTCATTCTCCACACAGTGGCTGGAGAGCTCTAACCAGGCCACTTCCTGCTTAGCAAAGTTCCGACATTATCTTACTACGAAGTTCAAGCATCTTGGCCTGGACTCAAATAATAAGGGACTGACTAAGGGAGGGACAGACGTGGATGCCTTACCACTGGCCCAGGAGGAAGGTTCTATGGGGCCCAGAGCCAAGCAGACCTGGCAGAAACTCCCTGTTCAGCAAATGGCAACCAGGACCCCAAGGCGTAGTGCCCTCAGCAGAAGTGGACTAGGGTCAGACACAGTGAGCTCTCAGTAAATGTGTGTGGAGTGAGTCCTGAAGGAACACTGAAGAAGCACTCACTCAGGCTATGGGAAAATCCCTACTCCAGTAACTACTGGGACTTACCTCAGTTGGCCCACCTCTGTCATCTTCAGCTTCATGGTTCTCAGAAGCCAGTATCAACATGGCCTCAGTTGGTGGAGCGGGACTTTCGCACCGGAAATTGTTGGACTCCCAGAGCATCAGGTGCAGAAGGGGTACCTAATACTAAGTTCCCTTCTTGCAGAATGGGAAACAGAAACTTCAGTAAAGGAGGTAACTTGCCTCAGTAGGTTGCCACACAGTCATTAACTGGGTCCACAGCAGCCTGATACAGCTAAGTAGTCGAGGGCCTGGACCAGAGACCGTGACAGAGTCTCCATATTAGAGCAGCAAGCGACACTCAAGGTTATCCACCCACCTTGATGCCACCTCTGTGCCAGGCCCTGTCTTGGCTTAGGGACCATGGGGTGATTAGAACTGCCCCTATCCTCTGGAAGGTCATTTTCTGGGAAGACAGGCCCTGGGGCAGACAAATACGTTCGGGAGTGTGAAGTGTAGGGTGAGGGAAAGAATTCGGCTTGCTCTAGGGAAAGTGGGTGAAGAGGACATCCTGGCAGAGGCCCAGAGCACCCCATCAGGAACTGCAGGTGAAAACAGTACATCTAGTGTAGGGTGGGAGTTGGGGTGGGCCGAAGAAGAGTGTCAGGAGATAAAGCAGGAGAGGCAGGCAGGAATGGGTCTGGAGTCAGGTGAAGGAGGTGGGCTTTATCTGGGGTCTCAGAGGTTCAAGTGTGTCCTCCACACAGAAAGTCATTGTCAACAAAGTCTAGCTCATCATGGCCCAGACATCCATCTCGCTCTTGTACTCCCCACTCCCCACTCCCCACTCCCCACAAAGAGCCACACCTTCCCTTGGTGTGTGAGGTGAGGAACTGAGGCCTGGTTACACCAAATAATCCCTCAAGATCCCTACAACAGGACCTTAGGTACCCCTTTCCTCAACCAGGCCCCGCAGTCCCCACCTTCTGTAACTAGGAATTAGCTTCCTGAAGTGGGATTTAATTAGGGTCATTTTCTCCCAACCTGCACATCAGAATGAAAATAAAAACAAAACAACAAACCAGCTCCAGAACTGGTTTACCCACCAGGGTGGGAACAGCCCCACCCAGTCCCAATTGCTGTTGTCTACCCGAGAACTAGCACTGTGGTCTGGGCCCATGGGTCAAGGTGCGGTGGGTCAGGCCTGTCCCACCATTGGTCAAGGAGGGGCCAGAGTTTAAAGTCCATATAAATTAATTTAATTGGACCCTATTATCACTTTGCCTCAAGCCTGCAAGTCTAATCTAGTGTTGAAGTAATTCATTGGGTGTGAAATGTCCTGGAGCCAAGATTTCCCTCTACTCACAGAATAAAACTCTCCATTTTTGGCCCAGGCCCCAGGGCCACTGCAGCCCGGCTCTGCAGAGCCTGTGTGGGGAGCAGGGGGAGCAAGAGAGGCCTTAAAATAACTCTTTGCCTCGGCTGCGTAGAATCCTGACTTTCCCAGAACAAGGCGCCTCCCCAATGCATACATACACTCAGCCATACACCCAGATGAGGGGTGTTCATAGGCCTAAAAGATGGTTGAAGAAGTCCCAGGAGACCTGGGTCAGTCCTAAATTACTGAGAGTTGGACAAGCTTTGTGTTCTTTCTGTGCCTCAGTTTCCCTTCCTGCAGAATTTCCTGGTTTCTCACTTTATGAGCTGTGTGACCTTACCCACTGCCATTAAGTCCATTCCAACTCAATATTGTCTCTTGCGTTCTGGTTTTTGTTGTTAGGTTCCATTGAGTCAGTACCAACTCATAGCGCAATAGAATGAAACACTGCCCGATCCTGGGCCAGCCTCACTATTGGTGCCACACTTGAGCCCATTGATGCTGCCACTTTGCCAATCCATCTTGCTGGGGGTCTTCCTCTTTTTCTCTGATCAAACATGATATCCTTCTTCAGTAACTGGTCCCTCCTGATAATATGACCAAAGTATGAGAGACAAAGTGTGGCCATCCTGGCCTCCAAGGAGCATTCTGGCTGCACTTCTTCCAAAACAGATCTGTTGGTTCTTTTGGCAGCCCATGGCACTTTCAATATTCTCCTTCAACACCATAACTCAAAAGCATCAATTCTTCTATGGTCTTCTTATTCATTGTCCAGCTTTTGCATGCATATGAGGTTACTGAAAATACCATAGTTTGGGTCAGGCGCACCTTAGTCCTCAAGCTGACATTTTTGTTCTTCAATACATTAAAAAGGTCTCGTGCAGCAGATTTGCCTAATGCAATACATCATTTGATTTCTTGACTGATGCTTCTATGAGTATTGATAGTTGATCCAAGAAGAATTCTTGAAGTTCTGTTAGCGTAGTGGTTATGAGTTGGGCTGCTAATCTCATGGCCAGCAGTTCAAAACTACCAGCGATACCATGGGAGAAAGATGAGACTTTTTCTCCCCGGTAAATATTTACAGTCTCGGAAACCCTGTACAGAGTCACAATGAGTCAGAACCAACTCCACAGCACATAACCACCACCACCATCAGGATTTCTGAAGCTGTAAATCTTTATGGAAGCAGTCAAATCTTTCTCCTCCAAAGCAGTTGGTGGGTTTGATCTACATGCCTTCTGTGCTGTGTTCATGTTTTTTGTGCTATTTCTTTTCGGTTTCTTCTTTGTTTTAATGTTTCCTTGTTCTGCTTGGATTTTCATTTTCGTGGTAAGTTGTGAAGTATTAATTTTCTTTGGGGTTACCCTATAGTCTGTTAAGTTTTCCCTGTGTTTAAGACAGTCTATTGTATCCAGCCATCCTCTCGAACTCCTCACCACCTGGATCTCTGTTCCTATATTTTTCTCTTCTTTGACATTGTTAATATTTTGATCTTTGGTTGGCCTCACAGGTCCTATGAATTCATTGTTGTAATTTTGTTTCTTTCTGAACTCTGCTATCCATCGACCGAGTTCCAGGCAGTGTTGCCACGTCTGTCAATCTCTGGTTGTTGTCTGTTCTTGCTGGTTTTCATTCCAAAGAACTCCCTTTAAGATGTTTTGAAGCGCTGGATTGGCTTTGACAAAATCTCTTAGCTTCTGTTTATCCTGGAATGTTTTGATTGCACCATCATATTTGATTGACAGTTTTGCTGGATAGATGATTCTTGGTTGGTAGTTTTTTGGGGTTTTTTTTTTCTTTTAGGGTTTTATATATGTCTCTCCATTGTCGTCTTGTCTGCATGGTTTCTGCTGAGAAGTCAGAGCTTAATCTGATTTGCTTGCCTTTTGTAGGTGACACTTCTCTTTTCCCTGGCTGCTTTTAGGATTCCCTCCTTGTCTTTGATTTTTGGACAGCTTGATTATTATATGTCTTGGTGATTTTCTTTTGGGGGCTCTCCTTCCTGGGGCTCTTTCAGCTTCTTGAATGTTTATCTTCAAGATATTGGGAAAATTTTCTTCCAGAAGCTCTTCAACTATCTCTTCTATGGACTTCCTTGATTCTTCCTGTTCTGGAATGCCAATTATTCTTAAGTTATTCCTCTTCACATTATCCAGCATGAATTTTAGACTTTCTTCAGGTTTTTTAATCCTTTTTCCTGCTTGCTCTTCTATCTTAGCAGTATCGAGTGATTTGTCTTCCAGATCACTGGTTCTTGTTTCCATCTCTTCCATTCTACACCTTTGCCCTTTCAGTGTATTGTCCATTTCTGATAAGTTATTATCAATCATCTGAACTTCTTTTTGCAGG
>NW_006408844.1:2989479-2990546 GCF_000296735.1 Chrysochloris asiatica
TACCAAAAGGAAATAGTTAATGTTCAACCATTTCAAGAGGTAGCATATGATCAAGAGCCAATGATACTGAAGGAGGAAGTCCAAGGCGCACTGAAGGAATTGGCAAAGAACAAGGCACCAGGAATTGATGGAATAACAATTGAAATCTTGCTTATTCTTGTAGTAGCCAGTCATGCTGACATTTTTGTTTGGGGTTTTTCCTGATGATCTTTCTTTGAAGATGTATCTTCTGTTGCTCTGGCTGTTACAGGCAGGTCTGCTTGTCCTTGTTAATGGGAATGTCCCACCTCAGAAGGTTCTGGATAGGACTCAGGATTCCACCTAAGGTCCTATACTCTGTAAAGACTTTGCACTAAGCCTATTTCACTGGGAAAGTTGTAGACCACCCCCCCCCCTTTAGATATTTCAATCAGTTATAGGCTGAAGACAGGCTTATAAGTTTTCTGTAATCATGTTTCCCAACATTCCTTTCTATCCCACTCAAGTGTCTATTTTACAATAGGAGGCAAGGGAAACCAATACTCATAAGACAGTCAAGCATTTTAATATTATTTCTCTTCTTCAAACTATGCCTAGATCCCTGTATCACAGAGCCCTGTTGTTCCAAGGTTGAACATGCATCACTATTTAGCTCTGTCCCTCTTAGCCCACGCAAACCTGTCTCAGTGTTCCCCTATCTATCTTGTTCTTCCACCTCCTCCCCTTTCTTGTATTGCACTCCCCAAAACCCAAACTAAACCCCCAACCCCAACCCCACTATTGTGGTTACCTTATATTCCATTAGTTCTTCCCTCCATTTAAGACAGTCTATTTTATCCTGTAATCTACCTGAACTTCTCACCACCTGGATCTCTATTCCTCTGTGTTTACCTTTTTTCACATTGTAATTGTTTTGATCATAGACTGACCTCCCAGATCCTCTGTTCTTACAATTTTATTCTGTTCTTGACTCTTCCATTTGTCAACTGAGTTCAGGGTGATGCTGCCACATATGTCATTCTCTGGTTGTTGTCTGTTCTTGTTGGTTCTCAGTCCACAGAACTTCCTTTAGGATGTTTTTCATAGCA
>NW_006408844.1:2991396-2994643 GCF_000296735.1 Chrysochloris asiatica
CCATCTTCCAGTATGGAGTGTAGGTCTACTTCCAGCTCATTTGCCTTAGTCACTTTATCTCCTGTTTCTGGACATGTGCTGATATGGTCATCTGTTTCTGGGTTTTGAGCATATTCAGGAGTTATCTGTGGCCTTAATACTTACATGGGTGCATATTTTTGATATTTTTTATGCTTTCTGATTGTGTACAGGTAGATGTGATCAGGAGATGGGCTTCCCTTTTCATTCTTCTTCCTGATAAATTTCAAGAAGACACTGTTAGTTGTTGTAACGTAACTAGGATTTAATTTTCAGCCTATTTCCTTTTTAGTCTGCCTGACCCACTCCACAATCCCCATTCAGGCCTTTTTCTTAGTGATAAACAGTTCAGGGCCAGCTGTGGCCGTTTTGCCCTGCCATTTGGTTTTAAGTGGAAACTGTCATTTTAAATTTCGAGGAGATCTGTGTGCATGTGTAGTAGAATACTCCAGGGATTGGGGTGGGGTGTACACTTGCTCAGGCACCCCCTTTAGTCACCAGAATGTAAGTGTGCAGACAGCAAGAGACCAATGAACAGATATTAAAAAAAAAAAAAAGCAAAAAACCAGTGTCCACACCTTTGTCTCCGTGGTTCTGTCAGGTGTCCGTGGCTGCTCTGACCCTTCCCTGTTGGTGTCTCCCAAAATAGTGGCTCCGGGAGCAGCTGAGCATCTTGAATTAGAAAGCAGTGGATTTCTTGCTTCTGTTATAAATTCCCCTAGCTGTAAGCCTTCCAACCTTCTAAATATTCCTTTATATGTGGTTCAGAGTTCTGGGTCCATCCCCTGAACCTGCTTGATCCGGTATTCCATGTTGTTGCTGATAGAGCTCCTCACTGCACTGCTACCCGATCCACCATCTTGTTCGTTTTCCTAATGTGATCTTAAACACTAAGTGAGACTTCAGGTACCTGAAGGCTTATGCACAAGAATGAGTTCCAGAACATCATAAGACAACAAATAACCAAACACAAACTTGATGTTGTGTTCTACAATACATGAGGGAGCAGAGGCATGCTGCAGGAGCAGTGGCAGGGCACTGAGTGAGGCTTTGGATAGACAGGAAAGGAGGAGGAGTTTCCAAGTGGTAGAGATTGTGTGCAGAGCCACCATTCCCCACCCCTTGTTTCCTATGGAGGGAAAGGTCCATCACCTGGACATGGCCCTTTTCCTGACCCAGCATCCAGTCTACCATCACCAACTCCTACCCATTCCGTCTTAGGAACTGTCTCTCCTTCATACATTACTTCTGTTCATTCTCACTGCCCCTACAATGGCCAAGACTCCATGAAATTTGTATACAGCTCCTACATCCAAGACTGTTGATGTTTTCAGGTGCTGTGGAATCCATTCCAACTCATAGCAACCCCGCGTAAAGGAGCAGAACTGCTCCACATGTTTTTCTTGGCTGTCATCTTTGCAGATTTGCAGATTGCCAGAATTTTCTCCTGCAGAATGGCTGGGTGGGTTTCAAACCGTCAACCTCTCGGTTCACAGCCAAACACTTAATAATTGTGCCACCAGCACTCTTTGCTACTTCTCTAGTCAACCTTTCACACCAAGTAAGGATGGACTTCCTCAAACCCAAATAGTCTGGCAAAAGTACACTTCCCCCTTGGAACCCTTCATGTCCTGCCTCCATCCTTTCCAGCCTGGTTTACAAGGCCTGTTTGGATTGTCCCCTGCCACTACATCTTGAATTCAATATTCGGTGACCCGCATACTTGTTAAGTCTCCAAAAGCTTTCTTGGCCTTTGCATACTTAGTTCCTCTGCCCATCATAGCCTTTCATCATCTTTCAGAGACAGCTCAGCTTAAACGTCTCCCTGACCCCTAGATTGAGTGAAGTGCCACACTCCAGGCTCACCCAGTGGGTCTGTGTTTACCTTCCCCCCTCACCTGGAGCGCCCCCTCCTCTGGGAGTCTGACAACGGGGCCTGGGTCCTGCGCATGCGCCGGCACCGGCATTGGAGCTGAATCTTGTCCAGGTTATTTTCTCCACAGTTCCGCTGGGGAAAAGGTGGTCCGGGGCCAGAAGACACACTGGAAAGTCCGTTTCCGCCCCCTCGGGGTCCACGGAATATTTATGGGCAGTTGGAGGGCCGTGCATTCGAGTCCCCTGCGGTCCACAGCGGGAGGCCGGCGCGTGCGGAAAGCGCCCGGAGCCCTCAACCTCAGCGCCAGGCCGCAGCCCCTGTGGAGCTGACCGCAGCCTGGAAGCGAAGAGCCCCCAGCTGTTTCCTTTTGCCCCTGGGGTGGGGGTGGGGGTGGGGTGGATGGAGGCGGGGAGGAGCCTGGGAAGTGATGAAAGAAGGTGTGGGGTCTCGGGTCTAGTAAGCTCCGCAGCCTAAGGCGCTTTTCCTTCCGAGCCTCTGGTGACCTGCCCCACTTTACAATCGGGAGATTGAGGCAGTGCCAAGGCCAGAGCTAAGAAGGACGCTGCCCACTGTACCATCCAGCATCACCGTAAACCATGGAGTGTAGCTCATCGGGGAGAGGAGGGGCGGGGCGGGGCGGTGGTGGAGACTAGAATTGATTCTAGGGTCCCACTTCCCAGAGGTTTGGTAGGTCAGGGATGAGACCCAATAATCTTTTTTTAAAACAAGCGGGAAGCACACATGCTACACTTTGTGGAACGCTGGTGAAAAGATACTTTGGATCAGGAAGTCACCTCTCAGCTGATGGACTGGATAAAGGTGAAGTGGAGCAGGATGGGAAAGCAGTCAGCTCTGCACTTGGCACAGACAGCTCTGCACTTGGCATTGATAAAGTCCTATCTTGAAGCCAACCCTTGCTACTTGAGTAACAAGGAACCCGTGATTCGCTCCTCTGTGCCCTGATTTTTCTCTTGCATAAAAGAGAGATACTATTCAGCCCACAGGGTTCTGTAATATCGAGGAGATCTGTGTGAAAGTCCTTTGCAAACTTAACCACTAGCATTATGAAAATAGGTTCACACCAAGATATTTCAGAACCCTCAGAACAAACAGAAGACCACAAAAGCTTCCAGATAGAAAAGGCATAGGACTTCCTACCTTTTAGTTTAGTTCTCAGTGGTAAAATAGGAACTAGAAGACAATGGCAATATGCCTTCAACATTCTGAGGAAATTGTTTCCATCCCAGAATACTGTACTCAGCCAAATGTGAATGCAACACGGGAAGATATATGCACACCAATGTTCATAGCTGCACTATTTACAATAGCAAAAAGATGGAGGCAGCCAAAGTG
>NW_006408844.1:2995938-2998873 GCF_000296735.1 Chrysochloris asiatica
CAGAGCTCAACCCTAAGAAGAAAGAAGAGGGAAAAAAGCGTCATCTGATACAATTCGATAAACATGACCTACACCTATAAATGCAGTAGCTCAAAAGAGGAAACAAGTCCCTGCTGCAAGAACTATACCCAACCCCTCCACACAAAGGGTAGACAGGGATGGTCAATTTAGACATTGGCTACCCAAAATGGGGGAAGGGATACAAAGGCAAGTGAGTGACTCACGAGCTTTCAAGAGGGAACCTAGATCCAGAGGGTGTGGAGGAAGGTAGAGTCTCCAGTGAGTGATGTCCAGCCTGTCCAGGAAGGGCTGATGAAACGAAATATAGATGGGTCTCTTGTGATGCAATAGTGAATAATTGTTATCAGGACTGATTGTGAGGGTTGGAAATCTAAAGATGGACATTTTGTAGCAAGGAGGGGAGTGATTAATTTATCAGTCTAGGAGTGGAGGACCCTGGGACCATCAATGGAGAACAGCGAAGAGCGGAATCCTACCCAGAGAGGCAGTGAGGCCTGGGATGGTGGCAGAGAAGACAACATCAAGAGATGGTGGGGCTAGGGGCTCAGGATCAGGAGAAGGAAAGGGGCTGAGGACTGTGGTGGGGGGTGGTGGTGCAGGTTTACAGGGTACACCCCTTGGTTGGGTGAGGATGCATGGACAGGATGATAACTATGCCAGTGAAATGATGGCTGATGGAATGAATGTAAAGCTGATGTTCTCCCATGTAGACTATCACACAATTCACAATAAAACATTAAAAAAAAAAATGTGAATGGTGAAAATTAATAAAGATGAAGTTGGATAAGCACTCAACCTCAAGGTCGGTTTGAACCGTAAGAGTGACTGTTTCAAACTCAAAAATTGCTCCTTGGAAACCCTATACAGGGTGGCTATGAGTCGGAACCAACTCAACAGCACATAACAATCCAATAACAATCAAGGGTAAAGATAAAGATATTTCAGTCGTAAAAGGACTTTTAGGAGCTCTAGTAGCGTAGTGGTTACGAATCGGGCTGTGAACCTCAAGGTCAGCAGTTCAAAACTACCAGCTGCTCCGCGGGAGGATGAGGCTTTCTGCTCCCGTAAAGATTTACAGCCTCGGAAACCCTGTTCAGGGTCGCTATGGGTCGGAACCGACTCGATGGCACTTAACAACAACAACAGTAGTCTAGTGGTTATGAATCGGGCTGGTAACCTCAGGGTCAGCAATTTGAAACTACCAGCTGTTCTGCAGGAGAAAGATGAGGCTTTCTGCTCCCATAAAGATTTACAGCCTTGGAAACATTACACAGACTCGCTATGAGTCGGATACGACTCCACGGCACATCACAACAACGATATCAGGTCTTTTACATACGTTTCCAGGAAAAATTAGTGAAATAAACCAAGAGGAAGACATGGGATCCAAAGAATTGTTAGATGCCATTGAGTCGGTACCTACCCATCATGACCCCATGAACAACAGAATGAAACACTGCCCGATTCTGGGCCAACCTCACAATCGTTGCTACACCTGAGCCCATTGCTGCTGCCACTGTGCCAATCCATTTTGCTGGAGGTCTTTCTCTTTTTCTCTGACCCTCCACTTTACCAAACATGGTATCTTTCTCCAACGAATGGTCCCTCCTGATAATATGTCTGAAGTATGAGAGATGAAGTCTGGCCACTCTGGTTTCCAAGGAGCACTCCGGCTGCTCTTCTTCCAACAGATTTGTTTGTTCTTTTGGCAGGCCATGGTACTTTTCAATAGTCTCCTTTGACACCATAACTCATATGCATCAGTTCTTCTATGGTCTTCCTTATTCACTGTCCAGAGAATAGGAGTTGCAAAAAAGCAGAGGGGCAAAGAATCCCCAGGCCGATGGTTAGATCATAGTAACTAATCCAGCCTGGAACCAGATGGAGGGCTCTGGAAGAGATTCTTTCAGGCAGATGAAATTGGTAGACTATCCCATGCATTTTAACATATTGAGAGGAGCTTTACACAGCTGTAATTGTTAAGTGGGAAAGGAAAAGTAATCATAGAATATTACATGGCTCAGTTGTCAACCACATTTACATAGCATAATAATGCAAACAGTGAATACTGTTCCAGCTATACTTACAATGTAATTTTACTGGAAGGAATGACGGCCAGGGAATGTACATGTGTGTGTGGTAAGTGCAAGGAAAAAGTACCTAAAACTAAAAAAAATCAAGAAGTAGCAACATAAGCAAATAATTTAGAGTTGAAAGCATTTGCCGCAATGGAGTGGAAATATGTGTGTGTATGTGTGTGTTCTTGCTTGAGTGTGCACACACGCCTACTGAGGGGTAACTGATGTTTTTCATTACAAGCCTTGTAGACTTTCTAAAACAGCCACAAAAATAGAATTGAATATGCTGACAACTGTGAGGGTGACTCAGGACTGGACAATGTTTCATTCTGTCCAACATAAAGTCATCATGAGTGACAGTCGATCTGTAGATTAGACAGTAACTGTGGTGCTGTGGGTTAATGCGCCAGACTGCAAAGCTGTTTGAACTGCAAGGTTGGCAGTTCAAGCTCACCAGCTGCTCCTCGGGAAACCCTATCCAGGGTCACTATGGGTCGGAACCAACTCAATGGCACTTAACAAAAACAACATCTCATTATCAGTGTCCTGGTGTGGCACTGTGGGTTAATGTGCCGGACTGCAAAGCCATTTGCACTGCAAAGTCAGCAGTTCAAACTCACCAGCTGCTCCTTGAAAATCCTATACCGGCTCACTATAGGTCGGCACCAACTCGACAGCACTTAACAACAACATGTCATCACCTATCTATCTAGACTTTCTAAATGATGTATATATACAACTAAACTTTTTTTTAATTGAGTGAAAAAGCCCCATACTAGGGCCACTAGTGGCAGGAAATCACTTTTTTGTTTTTAAATTATCTATTTTTGTTGTTG
>NW_006408844.1:2999243-2999818 GCF_000296735.1 Chrysochloris asiatica
TATTGTTTGGTTTGAAGAAGACTTTGGGATATTTTTAGTTTAAGATTTAAATCATCTCAGAGCAATTTAGGGTGTTCATCCACCCTCAATGGCTCCAGAAAGTCTGGACACTAAGAGAATTTGGAATTCTGTACTACATTTTCCCCCCTGTTGATCAGAATTATGCTACAGAATCTTGAATCAAAACATTCAGTTCTGGTAGTCAGACACTGTGCAGTTGTTCTGGTTTCATGATAAAATGAGGCAGTTATTCATAGAATTCCAATTCCTCCTCCTGTTCCTGACGACTCTTCATCTGTTGCTCTAGGTGAATAAATAGAGATGGACAGGAAGGCATTTTCAGCAGAAGGTTTAACCTAACACTGACCAATTCTGCAGTGCTAGCAGGAGAGGAACATTCTGGGATGCTAACCTGATTAGAAGTCCTGGTGTGGGGCTGCGGGTTAATGTGCTGACTGTAAAGTCAGTTTGAACTGCAGGTTGGCGGTTCACGCTCAACAGCCACTCCTAGGAAACCCTGTATAGGTTTGCTATGAGTTGGAACCAACTCTATGGCACATACACACACACACACA
>NW_006408844.1:3000258-3001709 GCF_000296735.1 Chrysochloris asiatica
GTTGTTGTTGTTAAGTGCCTTCGAGTCGGTTCCGACCCATAGCGACCCTGTACAGGGTTTCCGAGGGTGTAAATCCTTACGGGAGTAGAAAGCCTCATCTACCAAACAAAAGGACTGAACCAGGGAGGGGCTATTCTGGATCTCAAGGGGAGAAAGAAGGGGCTATGTTTGGAGTCTGGAGAATGAATGGGAGTAGGGATCTTCAAAACAGAAAAATCCTTTGAGAGAAGCTAGAAAGGAATAAGGAATAGGATTGTGCAATATGTAGGTTTAAAAATACAGGCATACCTTAGATATATTTTGGATTCAGTTCCAGATCACTGCAATGAAGTTAATATCTCAATAAAGTACATCAGATAAATATTTTGACTTTGCAATGCCTATAAAAGTTATGTTTACACTGTAGTTAAAAGTTATGATTATACTGTAAGTATGCAGTAATAGCCTTATGAAAAAGTTTGAAATATTGTGAGGATTACCAAAATGTGACACAGAGACACAAAGTGAGCACAGGCTGTTTGAAAATGGTGCAGACAGACAGACTTGCTGAATGCAGGGTTGCCACAGAGCTTCGATTCAGTCTGTTAAAATTTTTTTTTAAAAAAGCAAAAACCTCCCACGGTATCTGTGAGTTGCAATAAAGCAAAGTACAATAAAACAAAGTATATGTGTAAGTAACACACTACTGTTTCTCACTTCCTAATCCGTAGCAGGCATTGCTAGTCAATCGCAGTACTGTTTCTCAGAACCTTTCTAGGCACTACTATTGATTAACCTGCACAGTTATTAAAATCTATTTGTTATCTCAACAATAGGCTCAAATAACAGAATCTTGGCACCACAGAATCTTAAGATCATAAAATTTTAGAATAATAGTATCTTTTGTTGTTGTTAAGTGCTGTTGAGTCAGTTCCGAATCATAGCAACCCTGTATAGGGTTTCCGAGGAGTGACTGGTGGGTTAGCCATGTCGTGTGTATCCTACAGTGCCACACCAGGACTTGGAATAAGAAAATGAGTTCTTCAAACTATAGGGACCTCAGAAGCTCTCTCTCCCAAACCACACCCTAAATAGTAAATGCTCAGCAAAAGACAAAGAAGAACAGCATTTTAAACTTTCCTGGTGGCTCTTGTTGTTGGGATTGGTGTACCAATTCCAATTCATAGACCCCATAGCAACCCTATAGGACAGAACACAACTGCTTCATAGGGTTTCCTAGACTGAAATTTTTACAGGAGCAGATCACTACGTTTTGTCTCCCATGGAGCAGTTGGTGGATTCCAACTGCCAAAAGAACCAAGAGATCCATTTTGGAAGAAGTGCAGCCAGAGTGCTCCTTAAAGACCAAGATGGCCAAACTTCGTCTCTCATACTTTGGACATATTGTCAGGAGGCACAAGTCGCTGGAGAAGGATATCACATTTGGTCAGGTGGAGGGTCAGAGAAAAAGA
>NW_006408844.1:3003809-3004470 GCF_000296735.1 Chrysochloris asiatica
TTCCATCTTCTTTTGATGCTTTCTGCATCATTCAATACTTTGCCCAGAGAATCCTTCAATAATGAAAGTCAAGGCTTGAATTTTTTCTTCAGTTCCCCCAGCTTGAGAAATGCTGAGCATGTTCTTCCCTTTTGGTTTTCTGACTCCAGATCTGCACATTTTGTTGTAATATTTGACTTTGTCTTCTCGAGTTGGCCTTTGAAATTTTCTGTTCAGCTCTTGTACCTCCTCATTTCTTCTATTTGCTTTAGCATCTCTACACTGGAGACCAAGTTTCAGAGTCTCTTCTGACATCCATTTTGACCTTTTCCTTCTGTCTTGTCTTCCTAATGACTGTTTGTTTTCTTCCTGTATGATGTTGTTGATGTCATCCCACAACTCTTCTGGTCTTCGTTTTTTAGTGTTTAATGTATCAAATCTTCAGCTGATCTCTGAATTCTGGTGAGATATATTCAAGGTCATATTTTGGCTCTTGTGGACTTGTTTTCATTTTCTTCAACTTCAGTCTGAATTTGCATATGAGCAATTGATGGTCCTTTCTACAATCTGCCCCTGGCTTTGTTTTTACTGATGATATGGAGCTTTCCCACCGTCTCTTTCCACAGATGTTGTTAATTGATTTCTGTGTATTTCATCTGATGAGGTCCATGTGTATAATCAT
>NW_006408845.1:0-2313 GCF_000296735.1 Chrysochloris asiatica
AGCCCTAGCCCTAGCCTTAAAGTCCTATCCCTAGCCCTAGCCCTAACCCTAGCCCTAGTCCTAAAGCCCTAAAGCCCTAAAGCCCTAAAAACCATAGCCCTGGCCCTAAAGTACTAAAGCCCTAACAGCTCTAACCCTAGCCCTAGCCCTAAAGCCCTAACAGTCGTAGCCCTAACCCTAGCCCTAAAGCCCTGCAATGTTCAATAGACTCCTGTGAACCTGGCTGAAGACCTGGCTAGCCAGCAGTGTGGCAAGACCTGGGGACTCTTGGGCCCCGAGTCAGTGATATAGCCACAGAAGACTAGAGTGGAGAATGAAGCGTCCAGCTGATAAGAAGAGAGGGCACATGCATAAGTACACCCAAACATGCAGATAATACCCACTTACCTGGCTTCAATGGCTGGATGATCAGAGCTCAACAAGAAGAAGAAGGAAGAGGAAAAAAACAATAATCTGATACAATTTAATGAAGCAGTAGCTCAAAAGAGGGAACAAATCTTCACAGCAAGGATCATTCCCACCCCCTCCACACATGGAGCAGACAGGATGGGCAACTTGTACATTGGCTACCCAGAATGGGGAGGCTACAAGAAAGCTTGACTGGCTTACAAGTTTTCAAGAGGGAACCTAGATCCAGAGGGTGTGGAGCAAGGTAGATTCTCCACTGAGTAGTATCTAATCTGAATAGGCGGGGCTGAGGAAAGGAGATGCAGATAGGTCTCTTGTGATGCAATGGTGAATAATTGTTATAGGACTGATTGTAAGGGCTGGAAATGTAAAGGCAGACATTTTGTAGCAAAGGGAGGGGAGTGATTAACTTTGCAGACTAGGAGTGGAGGTCCCTGGGACTATCAAGGGAGAAGAGCAGAGAACAGAACCCTACCCAAAGAAGCAGTAATGCCAGAGATGGAGACAGAGACAACAACTAGGAGAGATGGAGTGACTGGGGACTTTGGACCCAGAGAGGGAGAGGGGCTGTGTGCTGACAACCGTGGAACAGACTTGTGGGGTATACCCTGTTTGGTGGATGATGCATGGAGGAGACTGTAACCATGACAAGGAAACCATGTATGATGGGATCAATGTGAAGCTAATGTTCTCACATGTAAACTATCACATAACTCAAAAAAAGCATAAAAAATTTGAAAACATTTGAAATCAATGAGTCCAATGGACTAATGGAAAATGTAAACATCAGTCTCCAGGACCTTGAGAGCAAAAGAATTAGATGGTACCTGGCTGCTACTATCAACTGTTCTAAAAGGGATCGAGTTAGAAGGTCCTGAATGGAGTAGAAGAAAATGTGAAACAATACCCAAAATTATAAAAAAGTCTTTTTGGTCAGAAAAAGACTGGAGGTACCCAGTACTATAGTCTTTGGTCACTCTTCCAATCTGCAACGAAACTCACTCTTGTGGCTCAATTTTCAGTCAAGTAGTATGTAGGTCTATAGGGGAACAACTAGTAAGGTATGCTCACCATAGAATGGTGAATTATTCATGATAAAGCATGCAGCATTTGTCTAAGGACAATGTCCAGAGGACTAGGAAGAAAGGTGAAATGGAAATAAGAATCACACAGAGAAAAGGTCAGATAAGGTAATCAGCAAGCATAATTTCCAGAATTAGATAAATAACTATATTTAAAGTCAAGAGTTGGTTGTAGAAGAATAGAGAGTGGGACCCTACCCAGAGAAAGAGTGACACCAGAGATGGAGGCAGAGATGATGACATAGAGAAATAGAGCAGCTGGGGACTTTAGGCCCAGAGAGGGACAAGGGCTGTGTGCTGACAACCAGGGAGCAGGCTTGTAGGGTATACCCTTTGTTTGGTTGATAATGCCTGGAAGGGATTGTAACCATGGCAATGAAATGAAATGAAATATGATAGGATGAATGTAAAAGTAATGTTCTTCCATGTGAACTATCACATAATTCACATAAAAAAAAGAGAGAGAGAGAGTTAGTTGTAAAGAATAGTGAAAAGAAATGTTTTCTAGAAAGGGAAGGCCAAGTACTAAAGGGTTTTACGAATACAAAGCATACTTCAGAAATTCTCCTCTCCCTTTCTTATTGTCTCTGTCTCTCTGCCTCTCTCTCTTTAACACACACAAACACACGTTATCTTTTTTCAGCTTTACAATAGTTCACAAAAGCTTGGACCCTATGCAACAATTTTTTTTAGTATATTTAAAATCACATATTGAAATGTTGTTGTTGTTGTCAGATGCCATCGAGTCGGAACCGACTCATAGCGACCCCATGCACACAAGAATGAAACAATGTCCGATCCTGGGCCAACCTCACTACCGCTG
>NW_006408845.1:3303-4620 GCF_000296735.1 Chrysochloris asiatica
GCCTCTTCTGAATCCAGATTGAACCTCTGGAAGTTCTCTGTCAATGTATGATTGTAGCCGTTTCTGTATTACCTTGAGCAAAACTTTACTCACTTAAGATATCAAAGAGATTGTCCGATGATTTCCACATTCTGTTGGATCACTTCTCTTTGGAATGGGCACAAACATTGATCTCTTCCAACATATTTACTTATTAGGGAAAATGGCTAAATAAATATATACATTCTATGACTAAGCATTCAGCTCCTGAGTTGGAAAATGATAGAAATGTAGTGTTTGTGTTCTACATATGGCAATTTAAAATGTCTTGAATTTTTTCCCTTTCATGTTATAGAAATATTACAGTAGCAACTAACGTATGTTCTTACATAAAATAACATCTTGAGAAATTAGACCATTTAGACTTTATAAGAGTTTTAAAACCAGCATCTAATCAATGCCACTATATCCATCCAATCTTTATTTGAGGACAAGTATCAATGATTCTAATATAATGCTCATTTCTTAAACAAAGAAAAAAAATTATAAGGACAAAGGCAAATACTTGGAATTTAATAATTTTATGTTAGATCAATGATAATTCTCTTTAATAATCTATATATAATTTCAAAGAAAGTAAGCACGTAGTTTCTATATATTTCGAATTATGTTTCTAAACAATACATAAAGAAAATTGCAAAGACAGAAACCATCTCTAATGCATCTGGAAAACATCTAACACCCCCTACCATAAAAATGAGGAAGTGTTGTCTAATGGGATGAAGACTGAGGAACCAGATGGATCTCATCAAGAGTGGAAACCATCAGTTGTAACTCTGACAAATCTTGCAACTACACATCTATTCCCAAAGTAATAGTACCTGCTGAGAGGTGAACAACAGGATGTGATGCTAGTGAATAACAGGATATGTATGGGCCAAGTACTTTGTTCTAAAAAAAAAAAATACTACTAGGCATAAAATATTTCACAGGGAAATTCTAAAAATCATCCTTGAAGAAACTGACAACTTTTGCTATAGAATCTATTCCAAAGCAAGGAAGAAAAAAAAAAAAAAAAGATACTTTTATTAATGACACTAATACAAACCACCCAAAAATTAGCCAAAGGGGAAAAATGTGGAACATTATCATTCATGAATATAGATGCAAACACCCTACAAATATTGGCAAATACAAACCAGAAGCAGAATAACAAATAACAAATAAAACCAAATGAGAATTGAACCCCACAGGAATCTCAGCGTGGCTCATTACTAGGAAATATTTTCATTTAAATTTACTATTTGCTTAAATTAAAGACAAATTATATACATATAA
>NW_006408845.1:6115-17445 GCF_000296735.1 Chrysochloris asiatica
GGTGCCTTGTTCTTTGCCACTTCTTTCAATGCACTTTGGACTTCCTCTCTGAGTATCATTGGCTCTTGTTCATATGGTATCTCTTGAAATGGTTGAACATATATAAAATATAAAATCTACAGTGCAAAACTGTAACCCTTGAAAAATGTGGAAGACTTATATGTTTATCAGAAGAGAAATGCATCAAATATCTACCAATGAAGATGCTATAGCTAAATTATAGAAAATTCCTATAATGTAATACTCATAAGCTAATTAAATTAAATAATGCAGCCCTGTATATACTGATAAAAGGCAAGCTAAGTAAAAAAAAGTATAGAATTTATATATGTGTACATACACTCCTCAATATATATATCTATATATCTATATAGATATATATATACTGTTGTTGTTAAGTGCCTTTGAGTCAGTTCTGATCCAAAGAGACCCTGTATAGGGTTTCCAAGGAGCGGCTGGTGAGCTTGAACCACTGACTTTGCAGTCCAGTGCATTAACCCACAGTGCATTACAAGGATTCCATATAAATATATATGCTTTAAATAGATAAACTATTATGAAAGAATACACAGAACACACATAACAATGGAGGAGAAACCGGAATTGAGAAAAAATATACTTTACACTGTACATTCTTTCTTCCTTTCTAATTTTTATAGAATTGCATGTATTATCTATTAAAAAATAAAAGTTTACAAAAATTGCATTTGTCCCAAAGTGGGGGTGGGGAGGGGGTGACTACAAAGGCAAGAAGTGACTGGCTTACAAGCTTTCAAGAGGTAACCTAGAGCCAGATGGCGTGGAGCAAGTTAGAATCTCCACTGAGTAGTATTGAATCTGTCTAGGAGGGGCTGATGAAAGGAAATGCAGATAGGTCATTTGTGACACAATAGTGAATAATTGTTGTCAGGGTTGGAAATGTAAAGGTAGACATTTTGTAGCAAGGAGGGGAGTGATTAACTTTGCAGTCTAGGAGCAGACGTCCCTGGGACCATCAAGGGAGAAGAGCGGAGAACAGAAACCTACCCAGAGAAGCAGGGATGCCAGAGACAGAGGCAGAGATGATGAGGTGCATAAATGGATCAGCTGGGGACTTTAGACCCAAAGAGGGAGAGGGGCTGTTTGCTGACAACAGGGAGGGGGGGCAGGCTTGTATAGGGTACACCCTTTGGTTGGTTGATGATGCATGGAGGGAACTGTAACCATGGCAGTGAAACGATATACGATAGGATGAATGTAAAACTAATGTTCTCCCATGTAAACTATCACATAATTCACAATAAAATATATATTTTTAAAATGCATGTGTTTCTAGAAGAATAAGAAAAAGGTTAAGGCAATTTTGTTGTTGTTGTGGCTGTTATGTGCCGTGGAGTCGGTTCCAACTCATAGTTATCCTGAACAGGGTTTCCGAGGCTGTAAATCTTTACAGGCACAGAAAACCTCATCTTACTCCCTAGGGTAACATCTGGTAGTTCTGAACTGCTGACCGAGACATTAGTGGCCCGATTCATAACCGCTATGCTACCAGAGCTCCTTAAGGCAAGTTTATTTACAGGCAAAAGGGAAGTTAGAAATAAGAATGGAGAGACCATTGAACCATAAGCATATTGGGATAGCCTGCTACTAGATTCCAAATATCAGTGCTACCAAGGAAACTTCCTTGGGCAGTTTTAATTTGGAATAATCTGTGTTTCTTCTACAGGCCAAAGCACAGTCTCTACTTGTGGTATACTTCATACTTGTTGTTGTTGTTGTTAAGGGCCGTTGAGTCAATCCCGACCAATAGCAACCCTGTATAGGGTTTTCAAGGAGTAGCTGGTGAGCTTGAATCGCCAACCTTGCAGTTCAAGTGACTTTGCAATCAGATGCATTAACCCACAGTGCCACACGAGGTCTCTAATTTGGAATAATATGTGTTTCTTCAACAAGCCAAAGCACATTCTATACTTGTCGTATGTATACTTCAAATGTAGTATTATAGTAATTAATATGCATAATTTAATTGTTCATACCTTAGTCACTTTTGTTGTTAGCTTTTCTTGAGCTGATAAGACAATATCCATTCTTCAGAAGTTTGGGCTCAATCATTGCTTCCTCTAGAATGCTTTCTCAATCTTAACTTCCAGTTTTCTGAGAACTCTTTCATTTTTCTATAAAACCTTCTATTTGATATGTTACACCCACATTACTGTTTGTAAGACTCTTTACTCCTCCACATCCTTTATTCTCAAGGAACATGAATGATTTGTTTCATATCATTGAATCTTTGCCACAACCATCTGAGACACTTTACACTTCTACTGAGGAAAAACTGAAAGCACAGAGAGATTCAGTAACTTGACCTATTGAAAAGTAATCAAAATTAGATTTGATTCACAGCGAAGTTATTCTATGGGTTCCATTTAGCTGATACTAACTTCCAGAGTTGTGGGCCAAAGAAACCTCAGATGTCTTCTGCTTTCAAGTAGAAAATCCTTAGAAATGTTTATTTTATTATTTCTATTCCTTTCTAGACTCAATCTATCATATCAGATTACCATTGAGAATAATGATTAGTATTTCTAATTTTAGTATAAATTATGAGCACATTAAAAGTCGATTATTGTTTTTGTTGTTGTTAAGTACAGATGAGTTGGTTTTGACTCATAGCAACCTTGTATAGGGTTTCCAAGGAGTGGCTGGTAGGTTTGAACCACCACCTTGAGGTTCACATATCTCTTGAGTCTCAGTGAGTTATCCTGCAGCACCACACCAGGACTCTAAAAAGTCAATTAGAACTTGTATATTTGGCTTCAAATTATATAATAAGCAGGAAAAAATTTATATCAGGAAAGGAAACTATTTGTCAAATATATGCACAGCTTCCTAAAATGGTAAGGATATGAAAATAACAGTAAAGTTTAATGATCCATTTTCTCCTTGACTATGCCAATTAAAAGAGATAGTCTAGTGCCTTAGTATACCGACTTAATGTGAGTGTATGAAGGATTGTATTAAAGTTAATTAAAAAGAGATCACCTAATCTATACTTTTTTATCACTCACTACAACAACTTCAATCAGAATTTAATTGTTTTAAATCATTTCAAAAATAATCCTGCTATATCAAGATGGGGGAATTAAAGGCATCCAAATTGACAAAGAAGAAATAAAACTCTCTCCATTTGCAGACAATATACATAGAAAACCTCAAAGACTCAGTAAAAATGTTATTAGACTTCATTGGAAGATTCAGTAAAGTGGCAGAATATGAGATCACCATACGAAAATCAATTGGATTCCTCTATAGTGACAATGACAACACTGAAAAGAACATTAGGAAAGCAATACCATTTACAATAACCACCCAAAGGGTGACATATGTAGGAATAAGTGAAAACAGAGAAACAAAGGACCTAGCAAAAAAAACTACAAAACACTACTACAAGAACCCAGAAATGACTTACAAAAAAGGAAGAACATGTCATGCTCTTAGATAGGAAGACTCAACATTGTGAAAATGGCAATAGTGCCCAAAGCAATCTACACATATAATGCAATTCCAATTCAGATTCCAACAACATTGTTCAAAGATATGGAAAAAACAAATATAAACTTTATATGGAAAAGAAAGAGACCAAGGATAAGCAAAGTACTGCTTAAGAAGAATAAAGTTGGAAGCCTCTCACTCCCTGATTTCAAAACTAACTACATGGCTACAGCGGTCAATACAGTTTGGTACTGGTACAATGAAAGATACATTGATCAATTGAACAGAATAGAGAATCCAGAAATGAACCCATCCACATACAGCCAAAAGATTTTCAACAAAGGGCCTAAGTATATTATATGAGGAAGAAATAGTCTCTTCAACAGATGGTGCTGACACAACTGGAAAACAATATGCAAAAGATTAAAACAAGACCTTTACATCATGCCTTATACAAAAACCAACTCAGCATGGATTAAAAACCTAAATGTGAATCCTAGAATTAAAAAGGCCATCAATGAAATAGTGGAGACAAATGTGAGGGTTGTAACACACAGACAACCAAACATTTTCAAAATTACAGAAAAAACAGTAGACAAAATAGATGATTGGGACATACTAAATATTAAAAACTTATGTGCATCAAAATACTTCACCAAAAAAGTAAAAAGGGGATCCACAGAATGGGAAAAAATCTTTTGCAACAACACATCAGACAAGGAACTAATTTCTAAAATATATAGAAAACTATCACCTTTGTACAAGAAAAAGACAAATAGCCCAATTTAAAAATGAGGACAGCACATGAACAGACACTTCATCAAGGAGGAGATCTCGGCAGCCAACAAACATATGAAGAAATGTTCACGATCACTAGCCACTAGAAAGTTGCAAATCAAAACAACAATGAGATATCATCTCATACCAGCAATAACAATGAAGATCAAAAAAGTAGAGGAAAATAAATGCTGGTGTGGAGAGACTGGGACCTTCCTACATTGCTGGTGGGATTGCAAAATGTTCCAACCACTCTGGAAAACAATATGTGTCTTCCTCAGAAGGTTGGAAATAGAAATAACTTATGATCCAGCAATTCCTCTTCTTGGTATTTATCCACAAGAAATACAAGCCATAACATGAGTAGATATATGCTCACCACTGTTTATAGCAGCACTATTTACAATAGCAAAAAGATAGAGACAGCTTAAGTGCCTATCAATTAAAGAAAGGATAAACAAACTTTGGTACATACACACAATGGAATATTATGCTACCTTGAAGAATAACGAGGAAGCTGCAAGCCAATGCATAACATGGATGAACCTTGAGGACATTGTGTTGAGAGAAATAAGTCAGTCACAAAAGGAGAAATACTGCATAGAACCATTATTGTAAAAGCTTTAAAAAGAGTAGTCACACTAAAGTGGGGGGGGGGCATTGTTTTGCTGGTTATTGGGTGTATGAAGTGGTTGAGGGGAGGGATAGAAGGTGGAGCACAGGGTAGGGAATAGACACAGGATAGCTTGGGTGCTAGAGGAGGGTGCAATACACAATAAGTGGTAGGGCAATGGAAGAACAAAGAGGATGGGAGAACAGTTAGGCAGGTTTGCATGGGCTAAATAGGACGGAGGAAAATAATGATGTAAGCACAACCTTGGAAAAAAACGTTCTGGGATACAGGGATTTAGGCATGGTTTAAATGGATAAAAGAGGATAAATAATGTTAAGATGCTTGGCTGTCTTTTGCATCTTGGTTTACCTTGTCTACTATTGTAAAATAGACACTTGAAGGGGAGAGAAAGGAATAGCCAGAAACATCATCATAGGAAGCTTGTAAGTTGGTCTTCAGCCTATAACTTATTGGAATACCTAAAATGGGGCTAGAACTTGCCCAGTGAAGGAGGCTTCCTGCAGAGCCTTTAATTGCATAAGTTCATAGGTGGAATCCTGATCCCCATCCAGAATCTTCTGAGGTGGGAAATTTCCACTTGAAAGGACAAGCTGACCAGCCTGGAGTGGCTAGAAGTAAAGAAGATACTTCTTGAAAGAAAGACCAGCAGGAAAAATAAAAAAACAATAATGGCAGTTTGATTGACTACTACAAGAACAAGCAAGTTGTTTGCCCAGGAGTCATCAAGACAAGTGGCCGAGTCCCCTCAAGGCAAACGCCCTTCCAAGACTGAGACTCAAGGGGATTACACAAGCAGGTATGTGGGCTTTCTGCTACCACGTTGGTCACTGATAATGGGCGGGGGGAACAGCAATGAAGTTGTGAGCTAATTCTGATGATGTTCAATAGACTTCTTGTCAATCCAGGTTGAAACCTGGTTAGCCAGCTGTACGGCAAAACCTGGGGACTCCTAGGCCCAGAGACAAGGACATGGCCAAAGAGAACTACAGCAGAGAGTGAAGCATCCAGCTGATACAAAGTTAGGGGAGATGCACAAGAACACCCATACTTGCAGATAATACCCACTTGACCTGGCTTTGATGGATGGATGATCAGAACTCGACTAAAAGAAGAAAGAAGAGGGGAAAAATTAAAAAAAAAAAAAAACAGTAACCCGCTACAATTTGATGAACTTGACCTATACTTATGGATGTATTAGCTCAAAAGAAGGAACAAATTTTTACAGTGAGGCTCATTCCCACACCCCTGGTACACAAGGTAGACAGGGATGGCAATTTATAGATTAGCTACCCCAAATCGGGTGGCTACAAAGGCAAGAAGTGACTGGCTTACAAGCTTTCAAGAGGGAGCCTAGTTCCAGAGGGTGCGGGGGAAAGTAGAATCTCCACTGAGTGGTTTCCAACCTGTATGGACAGGGCTGATGAAAGGATATGGGGATAAGACTCTTGTGGTTTAGTAGTAAATAATTGCTATCAGGACTGACTGTGAGTGTTGGAAATATAAAGATGGACATTTTGTAACAAAAGGAGGGGAGTGGTTGATTCTGCAGTACAGGAACAGAGGTCCCTGGGACCATCAAGGGAGAAAGGCAGAATCTGGGACCCTATCAAGAGAAATATTGACTCCAGAGATGGAGACAGAGACAATGATGTTGAGAGATGGAGTGGCTGGGGACTCTGGACTCAGGGAGGGAGAGGGTCTGTGTGCTGACGGCCATGGGGCAGGCTTGCAGTGTGTACCCTTTGGCTGTTTGATGATGCATGCAGGGGACTGGAATCATTGCAATGAAATGAAATATGATAGGATGAATGTATAGCTAACATTCTCCCATGTAAACTATCACTTAATTCATAATAAAAACTTAAAAAAAATAAATAAATCCTGCTACTTTTATCTATCATCTTAATAATCCAATTTAAAAAATAATCCCTTTTTTACCCAAGAGAGTGACAAAAAGTGTAATTTGATTCTGTTTCCCTATAATGGGAAAGACTATTAAAAAAATCAATTAATTATTTTCTCTTTGATTTGAAGAACCACATTTCTAAAACCTAGCTTAGATGCTTGGCATCATTTTGAGAGTGGAAAAAAAATAGCAACTGAAATTGAAAATAGTCTTTATTCCTAAAAATCCTCATTTGTCTGTAAAATAATATTGAAATTTTAAAGACAAGTCATTAAAGGGACTTTATTTCTAGGTTTCCATGGGACAGTGCATTTACTTTATATGGTTCTTCTCTCCATAGCCGCTTTATCTTCTTCTAAATGATTAGGTGGAGTCCTGGTGTGGTGCTGTAGAATAAGCACTCAACAGCAAGGTGGGTTTAAACTGCAAGCTAAGAGGTTCAAACCCACCAGCCCCTCCTTGGAAACCCTATACAGGGTCAATATGAGTTGGAATTGACTCAAGAATACTGAACAACAACAATAAATGATTGGGTTCTTGTTATTGTTAAGTGCCATTGAGTCGATTCTGACCCATGGCAACCCTGTATAGGGTTTTCGAGGAGCAGCTGGTGAGCTTGAACCACCGACCTTACAGTTCAAACAACTTTGCAGTCGGACTCATTAATCCACAAGGAGCATGCAAAAAGGTTGTATGGGAGTCTAAAGCAAGGATTGGTTGTTTTTGCCATTCTGCTGGATTTAAAATGAACCATCTCAGATGCGGAAAGAGGTCTTACAACCACTAAAGAAGAGAGTCATGGGTGGAGCAAGTCCTTGGCGATCCCTGTGTGGAGAAACAGTGACTGTGGTGGCATCAGAGGCAGCAGCACTGAGAGCTTGAGACATAGAAGCAGCCTTCCCAGTCCACAGAATGTGCAAAACTGAGTTCTTTCAATCAGGAGGCCGGCATGCAGAATGGGGTTCCCTTTGGGCATTTTATCACTACTGTTAAGGAAACTTGTAACACTTGCTTGAGCAGGGTTAAGATCAAGGGACCATGTGGCTACAGAGACCAGAAACAAATGAAAGACTTGCCTACAGTAGAGCTGAGAAGAGACTCTCCTGAACAAAGAACTACTACATCCTAAAATGTTTCAGATCCTGGATTGTACCTTGTTAACTGCCCTAATAAATCCTATACTAACAAGTATTGCCTGCGAGTTTTGTGTGATCATTGAAATGGATTGTTGAAACTAACAGAGAAGCCAAAAAGGGGTTGCTGATGTCAGAATAGGATGAAGAAGGTTGCAGGGTGGAGGCAAGTCTGATTTCCATCTCTGCCTCACAGGAATTAGTATTGGGCTGAAGTGGAGTTTGATTCTCTTTCGTCTTTCTGTAGTCAAAGGAGCTCAGAAACTGCCTACACACCATATTTGAAGTTTGATTTTGAGAAAGTTATGACATTGAAAATTTTTTGAAAAGCTTCTGAAAAAAGATTTAAAGTGTTTTGTCTACATTGCTTTGGTTAAATCAGAGAAAAGATTACACGGCTTTCCAGGATTCATTAGTTTTGGGGTTTTCTGCCAATAAAACAAGCCAACAAACCATAGTATGGCAAATGCTATATTTATGACAGCAAATTATGTTAAGGATATAGTCTGTTTACAAAATAAATTTTAACGTACCAAGCACTGACGGGAGTTCACTAGGAATCTCTTTGAGTCACCAGGGCATTACTCCAAAATAGGATGTTCAGTCTGTTCTCACAGCACTTAACATGCGCAAGTGCCTAATCTTGAAGCAAGAATGTTTCATAACGCGTGTTTCTGAAAGAGCAGCTGGTGTGGAGTTTTAAAACGCAGTTCAGTATCAAAGGAATAAGATTAAGGCAAACCCCAGTGGGACTTCTAGCTTCTGTTGATTACCAGCTGTCAAGAGACCAAACTTCAAGATTGTATACAGTTTCCTGTCCTTAAAAAGATTCACTAGTTTGAAGGAGAACATATGTTTTTGTTTTGTTTTATTCTAGCACAAAAAGTTTGCTCCAATTGAATTGTCTATTCAATAAGAATTATCCCAGATCCTTGGAAAAATAAGATAAATAGAATGAGAGGCTTTTAAATAATGACTTTTTTTTTTCCTGGTATAGCTTGGTTGATTATCCCTAAATTTTAACTCAGACTTGTATAATATTTTAAAAGCCTTACTTACATAACTAGGAATCTAAAACTATGCATTATGCAAACTAGGATGAAGTGTATCCCTCAAATAAATATCCTCATTTCAGAGTAGAAAGCCAAAACACTTGTATTAAGAATCAGCTATATAGACTGACATATTTTACACTGTTATCATTGAATGAGAGTGATTTGAATTGAGTAACCAACACAACTGTTGCATTCCATATGAATATTTTATTTTAAAATTTGTGTGGCTTTCTTGCTACTTCTAATAGTTTAATGTTTATCACAATCTCATATCATTCTGACAGATGGTAAGAATTACTCTCTCACATTATCTTTAAGACAAAATGTAACCTGTGGCTATTCTTAGGTGGTGATGGTATGTGCTGTGGAGTAAGTTCCGACTCAGTGACCCTGTCTAGGTTTTTCGAGGCAGTAAATATACGGGAGCAAAATGTCTCATCTTTATCCAGGAGCTGTTGGTATAATTGAACTGCTTACCTTGTAAACCAATTTGTAAACCACTATGGATTCCTGATGTGGCACTGTGGGATAATGCACTAGACTGCAAAGTCAGTTTGAATCGCAAGGTCATTGTTTCAAGCTCACCAGTTGCTCTTCAGAAACCCTATGCTATGGGTCAGAACTGACAAGGCAGGACTTAACAACAACAACTGTACCAAAGTTAAATGAAGAATAAAGCATCAAAAGACGATGCAAAGAATGCAGTCACTGTATCATAAAGAAATGGTTAATATTCAATCACTTCAAGAAACAGCATGTGATCAAGAGCCAGCGATCCTGAAGTAAGAACCCCTACATTCATTGAAGGCACTGGCAAAGCACAAGTCACCAGGAATAGATGGAATCCAAACTGAAATATTTCAACAATCTGTTATGACACTGAAGGGACTCATTCATCTATGCCAAGAAATTTAGATTGTACCTTGTTCTTGTTGTTGTTGTTGTTAGGTGCCATCAAGTTGGTACTAATTCATAGTGACCCTATGTACAATAGAACAAAACACTGCAGATCCTGGGCCAACCTCACAATTGTTGACACGCTTGAGCCCATCGATGCTGCCACTTTGCCAATCCATCTAACTAGGAGTCTTTCTCTTTTTCTCTGACTCTCCTCCTTTCCAAACATGATATCCTTCTCCAGCGACTGGTCCCACCTGACAATATGTCTGAAGTATGAGAGACAAAGTTTGGCCATCCTGGCCTCCAAGGAGCACTCTGGCTGCACTTCTTCCAACACAGATATGTTGATTCTTTTGGCAGCCCATGGCACTTAAAATATTCTCCTCCAACACCATAACTCAAAAGCATCAATTCTTGTATGGTCTTCCTTATTCACTGTCCAGCTTTTGCATGCATATGAGGTTATTAAAAATACCTTAGTCCTCAATCTGACGTCTTTGCTCTTCAACATTTTAAAAAGGTCTTGTGCAGCAGATTTGCCTAATGCAATATGTCATTTATTTCTTGACTGATGCTTACATGAGTGATAGTTGATCCAAGAAGAATGAAGTCCTTGATGACTTCAATCTTTTTTCCGTTGATAAGAATGTTGTTTATTGGTCCAATGGTGAGGATTTTTGTTTTCTTTACATTGAGATGCAATCCATACCGAAGGCTGTGCTCTTTGTTCTTCGTTAGTAAATAAGTTTATGTTCTTTAAGTTCTCTTCACTTTCAGCAAGCAAGGTTGTATCATCTGCATATCGCAGGTTGTTAATGAGTCTTCCTCCAACCCTGATGCCAAGGTTTTCTTCATACAACCCACCTTCTTGGATTATTTGCTCAACATATAGAAAGAATACAATTCTATGACACACCTTTATTAATTTTGAACCATTCAGTGTTCCCATGTTCTGTTCGAACAACTGCCTCTTGGTCCATGTACCGATTCCTCATGAGCACAATTATGTGTTCTGGAACACTCATAATTCTCAATGTTGTCCATAGCTCGTCATGATCCACACAATTGAAAGCCTTTGCATAGTCAATAAAGCACAGGTAAACATCTTTCTGGTATTCTCTGCTTGTACTCTAATAATTCCCCTTATGGACCTCACAATCATGAATATTGCTTGTGAGGTCTATGTTGCCATTGAAATGGATTATCGAGCCTAGCAGAGACATAAAATGCAGTGCTGGGGATGGTTGGTGTCTGAATATCTGGTCAATTGACTATAAGAGATCCATATTTGTACCCTTTCCAAAGAGAGGTGATCCAATAGAATGTGTAAATCATCAGACAATATATATTATTGTTATCCCATGTGAGTAAAATTTTACTAAAGATAATACAAAAATGGCAACAACCATACATTGACATAGAACTTCCAGAGTTCAAGCCAGATTCAGAAGAGG
>NW_006408845.1:19338-19746 GCF_000296735.1 Chrysochloris asiatica
CATGCTATTTAATATATATACCATTGATAATATGTCATTCATTATATTAGTCCAGTAGCAAGTCTAAAACTACCTCTGCCTCTATGCTTTTCCTTGTCAGTATGCTGGGGAGACTTTCCTTGATTAACAGGTATTCCCTTTAAAGTTGTTCTCTTACAGCCACTGGATGACTGACTATCTTTCACAGTCAGTAAATTCTACTTGGCTAGTCTTATTACTCACTGAAAACAAAGCTCTAGGTTGTATCCTTTTAGATCAATAATTTTGCATTATATTTACTATGTTATTCAGAAGGTTCTATGAAAGATTCTACAAAAAGTATCTGAAACCATTTACCAAGGAAGCATGGTAGTTTTTATTTCATATTGTGTATTACTTGTTTTAGCACATAAAGGAAACTATAATAGC
>NW_006408845.1:21115-28744 GCF_000296735.1 Chrysochloris asiatica
TTCATGCATTCTATGTTATGATTATTAATGGATGTTTACAGTTATTTCTCCTCATTTTGAGTTGTGCCCTATCAGCCAATGAATGTCCTGAAAGCCTAACTTCATTTGCATCATCACAGTCAACTCTAGTTTGAGGAGGCAGCTCTTTCCCTGCCACATTTTGGGATCCTTCTAACCTGAGAGGCTCATCTTCCAGCACTATATCTGTCACTATATTCTGGTGCTTTTCATCATGTTTCTGTATTCAATATTCTGTTGCTAATTGACAGTGTTCCACTGCTTTCATAAGATTTTCAGTGACTAAATATTCAGAAGTAGTCTGTCTCTCCTTCTTCCTCATCAGTCTTTATCTGGAAGTTCACCTGAAACCTGTTCACCATGGGTGACCCTGCTGGTATTTAAAATATCTACTGCATTGGATTCCAAAATCATAGCAACACACAAGCCACCACAGTATGACAAACTGACAAATGAGCGGTGGTGAAAAACCTATGCAAAGCTGAAAAAACAAAAACAAAACTAATGGTATTCCCTAGTTGTGACTGCAATATTTATACATATAGTTTTCATGTTTAACATATAATAATATTAATTAATATGTAATATAATTACATATTAGTCCTAGTGTAGAATTGTAGGCAGCAATGGACTATTAATCACAAGGACGGTGATTCAGATCTGCCCACCGGTCTTTGAAAACCTATAAAATATTGTTGTGAGTCAGAATTGACTCAAAGGCACTTAACAACAACATAAAAATAAGAATAGTACTAGTGTGGTGCTAAAGGATAGGCACTGGATTGCTAACTGCAGGGCCTATGGTTCAAACCCATCAAAATCTCCTCAGAAACCCTATACAGCCTCACTAGGAGTCAAAACCGACTCAATGGCAATTAACAACAGTAACAACAACATAGATATAAGGAGTTCTGGTGGTGCTATGGGTTAGGCATTGGGCTGCTAAATGCAAGGTTAACGGTTCAAACCCCTCAGTCACTCCTCTGGTGAAAGATAAGGCTGCCAGCTCCATAAAGATGAACAGTATCTAAAATCTAATCTAGGGTCACTATGAGAGAGAATCGACTCAGTGGCAGTAGATCTATGGTTATAAGGAAAAGTGACAGGGTGGCACAAATGGTTAAATGCTTAACTGCTATATGAAACATTGGTAATTTAAACCCACCAAGAGTGCCTTAGAAGATAGGCCTGAAACCCTAATGAGATTAAGACAAATGTATTACTGAGAGAAATTGTCTGACGCCATTCACTGATAGTACAGACATGTTTAAACACATTTTGTTTGGAATAAATCTTTGCATGTATAAACTAGAACTCTAGTAATAGTACTTTTTTACTTACCCGAGTAATCATTAATGTTGCTTGTGGTAACATCAGAAAAATAATATTTAATAATTTCTATTCTTGCTTCCACCACCTGTCTGTCAGTTTGACACACTGTGGAGGCTTGCATGTTGCTATGATGCTGAAGCTATTCCATTGGTATTTCAAATACCAACCAGCTCACGCATAGTGGACAGGTTTCAGTGGAGTTTCCATACTAAGATGAACTAGGAAGAAGGCCTGGTGGCATATGTATGAAATTATGATGATACATTATGGATAGCAACAGAATATTATCAAACTTACTTATTTTGGATATGGACTGATCTGCCACTAGAGGAACACAACATGTTTAATGATGGTGAAGCGAAGGTGAAAGCCATCCATGGTAAGATGGATTGACACAAGAGTTACAATGATAGACAATAACAAGATGGCAATTTGAGAATGATGTACAATGAGGTAATGTTGCATTTTGTTCTACAAGACATTGTCATGAGTTTATCTTTAATTTTTCTTATGAATATTAATCTTCCCCAAACGGAAATTAAAATTTTTGATTAGGTAAAGTAAATAGCAAGAAATAGGCAATTACAAATTGTTCTCAATGACACTACAGTTCATTTAAAAAAATAATAGATTTAAAATGTCAGCATATTTCTATATACACTCAGGAAAAATAATGGAATGAGATTCATATTATGTTACAACTTTTCCATTAATTAGCCTTGTGGTTTCCTACTGTAGCACTGTAGGATAAGCACTGGATTGCTAACCATAAGGCTGGCATTCAAACCTACCTGCTGTTCCACAAAAACCATATATGGGATCGTTATGAGTTAGAACTGACTCAATGGCAATTAACAACATATAACTTCACTTTGTTGCTCAATCAGTGAAATAATATAATAGCTGCCTCAGGGACTCCAAAGGATAGTCTAGAATATACAGCAAAGTAATTTTGAAATGAAATTTTACACTCAACTATGGTAAAACTAGGGACCATTTGTCTTGAAATTCATGAAACCTATTAAGTTATTGCCATCCAGTCAAACACAACTCATAGAGACCCTAAATGACAGATGGGAACTGTTCTTTACAGTTTCTAAGACTGGAAATCTTTATAGAAGCAGACCACCTCATCTTTCTTCCAGAGTGCCTGGTGAGTTTGAACTACTGACCAAGTGGCTCGCAGTGCAACACCTAAACCACAGAACCACTAGGACTACTTTGGAAATACATAGTATATAACAGAACCTATGTCTTTCATTATTATAATTATATTCAAATATTAACAATTAGAGAAAGCAAGAGATTGCATAGATGGGGTTCATATAGGGAAAAGGGAATCAGCAATTTGCATTTTGAGTATGCTTAACCTGAAGAACAGAAGAAAAAATTCAAAAACTCAGTTTATAATACTGACAAATTCTATGAAGAAAATATTGAATGACATTAAAAACATTGTAAGATGATGGAATGAACACACAGTCACTGACAACTGGTCAATGTTCAGCCAACTCAAGAGGTAGCAAAGGATCCAGAACCAGTGGTACTGAAGGAAAACCTTCAAGTGGCACTGAAGGCACTGGCGGAAAACAAAACTCCAGGAATGGACAGAGTACAAATTAAAATGTTTTTACAAACTGAGGCTGTGCTAGAGATACCACCCTCTATGCAAAGAAATTTAGAAGACAGTTAGCTACCTGTCCAGGTGATTGCAAGATCCATATCAGTGCTCATTCTAAAGAAAGGTGACCCAATGGATTGCAGAAATCCTCAAACAATATCATTAATAACACACACAAGTAAAATTTTGCTGAGGATATGCTGTAAATGGCTGCAGCAGTACATCAGCAGAGAGCTGTCAAAAATTTAAGCCATTTTCAGGAGAGGACGTGGAGCCAGGGATGTGACTGCCGACATCAGGTCGATTTTAGCTGAAAGAAGAGAAAACCAGAAAGATGCTTACTTGTGCTTTATTGACTGTGCAAAGGCATTGGATTGTGTGAACCATAACAAAGAATGGATAATATTGCAAAGAATGGTATTCCAGAACACTTCATTGTGCTCATGACGAACATGTAACTAGACCAATAAGCAGTTGTTGGAGATCTTCCTCTTTTGTACTAACCCTCCACTTTACCAAGCATGATATCCTTCTCCATGCACTAATATGTCCAAAGTATGAGAAATTAATTCTGGACTTCTAACTTCTAGGGAGCATTCTGGCTGCACTTCGTCCACTCAGTTGGCCAGGTAGCTAGCTGTCTTCCAAATTTCTTGACATGGATGAGTGAGTGCCTCCAATGCTGCATCAGTTTGTAGAAAGATTTCAATTTATATTCCTTAAATTCCTGGAGTCATGTTTTTATGCTAATGCCTTCAGTGCAATTTAGACTTGTTCCTTCAGTATTTTTGGTCCTTGATTAAATGATACCTCTTGAAATGGTTGAAAACTGACTTTTTTTTTTTTTTTTTTGGTACTGTGACTCTGTGTATTTCTTCCATCTTCTTTTGATGCTTTCTACATCATTCAAAATGATACCTATGTTGTTGTTGTTGTTGTTGTTAAGTGCTGTCGAGTCAGTTCCGACCCATAGCGACCCTGCACAGGGTTTCCGAGGGTGTAAATCTTTACAGGAGTAGAAAGCCTCATCTTTCTCCCGTGGAGCAGCTGGTAGTTTCGAACCACTGACCTTAAGGTTCGCAGCCCGATTCGTAACCACTACGCTACCAGAGCTCCTATAGAATCCTTCAAAATCTCAAGTTGAGGCTTGAATTTTTTTTTCAGCTAGAGAAATACAAACCAGATGTTCGATATTAGAAATACTAACACTATGTTCTTCCTTTGGTTTCCTAACACCAGGTCTTTTTTTTGCACATTCCTTTATAATAATTCACTTTGTTTTCTCAAGGTATCCATTGAAATTTACTATTCAGTTCATTTACCTTCTCATTTTTTCCATTTGCTTTAGCATCTCTGTGCTGGAGAGCAAGTTTCAGAGTCTTTTCTGAAATTCATTTTGATCATTAGTTCTTTCTTATTGTCTTAACGCTCTTTTGCTTTCTTACTGTATGATATTCTAGATGTCATTCCATCAAATCTGTTCTTGAGATAAAATCAGGTGGTATATGTTTAAGGTCATATTTTGGCTATCATGAACTCAGTTTAATTTTCTTCTGCTTTAGTCTGAACTTGCATATGAGTAACTGATGGTCTGTTCCACAGTCTGCCCCTGTCCTACTTTTAGCAGCATTTCTACCAGCTCTTTCCACAGCTGTAGTCAATTTTATTTCTGTGCATTAAATCTGGTGAATTCCAAGTGTATAGTTTTCTTTTATGTTGTTTAAAAAAGGTATTTTCAATTAAGAAATCATAGGAGTTGCAAAATTCTATCATGCAATCTCTAGCATCGTTTCAATCACGAAGGCCATGTTTTCCAAGAACGGATGCTTCCTCTTTATTTCCAACCTTTGCATTCCAATCACCAGTAAATTATTAATACAGTTTGATCGCATGTTTGGTCAATTTCATACTGATGAAGCTGGTAGAAATCTTCATTGTCTTCATCACTGGCTTTAATGGTTGGTGCGTAAATTTGAAAAATAGTGGTATTAACTGGTCTTCCTTGTAAGCGAATGGATATTATACTCTCACAGGCAGTGTTGTATTGTACTTCAAGATACATATTGAAATGTTCTTTTTGATGTCGAATTTAACTCAATTTCTCTAAAACTTGTCATTCACGGTGTAACAAATCATGTGAGTCTCAGATTCAAATTGGCCAAAACCAGTTCATTTCAGCTTACTAATGCCTAGGGTATTCATGCTTATGAATTCCATTTCTTCTTTTTTAGTTTTTATTGTAAATTATGTGGGTTCACATGGGAGAACATCAGTTTTACATACATCCTATCGTATTTTGTTTCATTGCAATGATAGCAATTCCCTCCATGCATCATCAAATAACCAAAGGGTACAACCCACAGGCCTGCCCTCTCCCTCCCTGAGTCCAGTGTCCCCAGCCACTCCATCTATCCATGTCATTGACTCTGTCTCCATTTCTGTTATCACTACTTCTCTGGCTTGGGTCCCACACTCTGCTCTTCTCACTTGATGGTCCCAGAAAACTCCGCTCCTGGACTGCAAAATCAATCACTCCCCTCCTTTTGTTAAAAAACATCAAAAACATCTATCTTTACACTTCTGACCCTCACAGTCAGTCCTGATGGCAATCATTCACTATTGTACCACAAAAGTCTTATCCCCATCTCCTTTCATTAGCACCGTCCCAACAGATTGGAAACCATTCAGTGGAGATTCTACCTTCCCCTGCCCCATCTGGAACTAGGCTCTCTCTTGAAAACTTGTAAGCCAGTCACTTCTTGCCTCTATAGTCCCCCCATTTTGAGTAGTCAATGTCTAAGTTGCCATTCCCTGTCAACCCTGTATACCGAGGGGGTGGGAGTGATCCTCGCTGAAAAAAGTTTGGTCCCTTTTTTGCTCCCATAAGTATAGGTAAAGTTCATCAAATTGTAGCAAATTCTTCTTCTTTTTTTGTTTCTCCCCTCTTCTTTCTTCTTCTATTCGATTTTGATCATCCAGCCACTGAAACAAGGACAACTGAGTATTATCTGCAAGTATGGGTGTTCTTGTTCATCACCCCTCACTCATATCAACTGGACACTTCACTCTCCACTTTAGTCCTCTGTGGCTATGTCACTGCCTCTGGGTCTTGCCATACTGCTGGCCAACCAGGTCAATGCCTGGGTTCACAGGAGTCTATTAAATATGGTCAGACTTAGCTCCCAATTTCATTGCTGTTTTTCCCCTCTTCCCCTTATCAGTGACCAAGGTGTTCACCAGCCAGACCACATGCCTGCTCCTGTATTCCCCTTGAGTCTTAGTCTTAGAAAGCAGTATGCCCTGAGGGGACCCAACCACTTGATTTGATGGCTTCCAGGTGAATAGCCTGCTTGTTCTTGCAGTAAACAATCAGACTACTGTTATTGTTTTTTATATTTCCTGCTGGTCTTTCTTTCATGAAGTATCTGCTGTTCTTCTAGACTCTCCAGGCTGGTCTACTTGTCCTTTCAAGTGGAAATTTCCCACCTCAGATGATTCTGGATGGGGTTCAGGATTCCCCCCATGGTCTTATGCAATGCAAGGGTTCCACAGGAAGCCTCTCTCTCTGGGCAACTTCTAGCCTCCTTTAAGGTATTCCAATCAGTTATAGGCAGAAGACATATTTACAAGCTTTCTATTGTGATGCTTCTGGCTATTCCTTTCTCTCCTTCTTAAGTATCTATTTTACAATGGTAGGCAAGAGAAACCAAGATTCAAAAGATAACCAAGCATCTTAACATTATTCCCCTCTTTTACCCATTAAAATCGTGCCTCAATCCCTGTATCCCAGAGCCCTGTTTTTCCAAGGTTGTGCATACATCATCATTTACCACTGTCCCACTTAGTCCATGCAAACCTGCCTAATTGTTCTCCTATCTGCCTTATTCTTCCATTCCCCAACCCCTTCTTGTGTATTGCCTCTCCCACCCCACCCTCCAGCACCTAAGCTATCCTGTGTCTATTCCTTACCCTGTGCTCTATCTTCCCATACATCCCACCCCTCCTGTCATCTCATATATCCTGGTGATCAGCAGATATATATATATATATAATTAAAATGTTTTCCCTTTAGGTTGGGTTCTTTTTCTTCGTCATTTACAATAATGGTCCTATGCAGCATTTCTCATTTTGTGACTGACTAATTTCACTCAACACAATGTCCTCAAGGTTCATCCATGTTATGTGTTGGCTTTCAGCTTCCTTGTTGTTCTTCGAGGTAGCGTAGTAGTCGATTATGTGTATGGACCAGTTTGTTTATCCATTCTTCAGTTGATGGTTACTTAGGCTGTCTACATCTTTTTGCTATTGTAAAGAGTGCTGCTATGAACATTGGTGTGCATAAATCTACTTGTGTTAAGGCTCGTATTTCTTGTGGGTAAATACCAAGTAGAGGAATTGCTGGATCATAAGGGATTTCTATTTCCAACCTTCTGAGGAAGAACCATATTGCTGTCCAGAGTGGTTGGAACATTTTGCTATCCCACCAACAATGTAGGAGAGTCCCAGACTTTCCGCATCTGCACCAGCATTTATTGTCTTCTACTTTTCTGAACTTTGCTGTTATTGCTGGTGTGAGATGATATCTCATTGTTGTTTTGATTTGCATCTCTCTGATGGCTAGTGATCATGAACATTTCTTCATATGTTTGTTGGCTGCC
>NW_006408845.1:30631-67317 GCF_000296735.1 Chrysochloris asiatica
CTATGTTTTTGAGGGATATTGGTCTATAATTTTCTTTCTTAGTGATGTCTTTCCCTGGTTTTGGTATGAGGGTTATGCTTGCTTCATAAAAAGTATTAGGAAGTTTTCCATCCTCTTCTATAATTTGGAATAATTTGAGTACAATTGGTGACAACTCTTCCCTGAATGTTTGGTAAAACTCACCAGTGAAGCCATCTGGGTGTGGACTTCTTTTGGTTGGGAGTTTTTGATGACCTGATCAATTTCTTCTTTTGTTTTGGGTCTGTTCAAGTTTTCTACTTCGCTCTGTGTAACTTTAGGTAGGTTGTGTTTTTCTGAAAATGTATCCATCTCTTCTAAGATTTCAAATTTGTTGGCATACAACTCCTTATAGTATTCTGTCATTATCCTTTTGATTTCATTTGATTCCATTGTGACAACGCCTATATAGTTTGTAATGCAAGTTACTTGTGTCTTCTCCTTCTTTTCTTTTGTTAGGTTTGCCAATGGTTTGTCAATTTTGTTAATCCTTTCAAAGAACCAGCTTCTTGTCTTGTTGATTCTTCTTATAGATTTTTGTTTTCCATCTCATTTATTTCTGCTCTTATCTTTGTTGTTTCTTTTCTTTTGGTCGTTGTAGGTTCCCTCTGTTGGTCTGTTTCAAGTAGTTGGAGATGCTGTGTTAATGTGTTAATTTTGGTTCTTTCTTTTTTTTGGAGGTGTACATTTATCACAATAAATTGTCCTCTCAGCACCACTTTCACCATGTCCCAAAGATTTTTGTATGTTGTGTTTTAATTTTCATTTGTTTCTAGGAACTTTCTGAATTCATGTTAATTTCTTCTTTTACTCAGTCACTTTTCAGCATGGTGTTATTCAGTTTCCATGTTGAAGGACCCTGCTCCTGATCAACAAAATGGCATTGCAGCTACACCAAGTGATGCTGAATAAAGTCCTGCTTAAACTTCAGGTCTATGGAAAGCTTATGTCTTTATTACACCAAGAGACCTTTCCCTTGGTAGTTTCAGGTTTCAGGAAAATCTCCATAACCCCACCCATTGAAAACTTGCCAGAAATGTGCCCAGGACCACACTGCCTTAAATACCTCAGTCTGTAAGAAACAGGTAGGTTCTTGGTCTCTCCTGACTGAGCTACCCCAGGTTTACTCTCAATAAACCTGCCTTCTGTTTAAGCCATGTGTCTCTCCTTGTCTCTTTTTTCTTATTTCTTACAAAAACTTAGCACACAGCTACAGTGCTCAAAACAGCCTATATTGGTACAATGAAAAGCACATAGATCAATGGACCAGAATTGAAAACCCAAAAGTAAATTGATCCATTTACAGTCAACTGATCTTGGACAAAGAGCCAAAATACATTAAAGAGGTAAGAAATAGTCTCTCCAACAAATGGTGTTGGCAAACTGGAAATCAATTTGCAAAAGAATGAAGCAAGACTCATATCTCACATCATATACAAAAATTAGCTCAACACAAATTAAAGCCCTAAATGTAAATCTCAGAACTATGAAATTGTTTTTTCATCAATGAAAAAATAGGTTCAAACTTAAGGGGTCTAATACATGGGATACATAGATTAGCAAACTGGGCAAAAAACCCACACAAACAATAGAAGACAAAATAGATGACTGGAACATACTAAAAATTATGTAATTCAAAATATTTCACCAAAAGAATAAAAAGGCAGCTCACAGACTGGGAAACAAAACTTTTTAAGCAACACATCGGACAAGAGCCTAATCTCTAAAATTTGTAGGAAACTATAACACCTCTACAAAAAAAGACAAATGTAAATCATAAAATCATAAAAAAGACCAGACTTACTGGTAAGTTAGAGAACCCCAAGATGAGCATTGCCCTTAGCTACCCTTCAAGTCTGAAAGTGAACTCAGCCCCATGGTACAATTTTCAAAATAGTAGACAGGTCTGTAAAGGTGAGGTATGTACATCTTACCTTTTGAGATAAGAAGGACAATATTTTACTCAAGGAAAAGTTCAGAAGGATTAGGAAAGAAGGAGGAATAGAAATAGGGAACACTTGAAGAAAGTGGAATAAGTGACGTTACATTGAGGAGGTTTTAATCAACGAGATGAAATGAAATGTGTGAGTTGTTGAATGTAAACCTTATGATCTGTTCTGTGTACCTTCACCAATTCACAATTGAAAGGTTTTTTTAAAAGCAATTATGGAAGAAGATATTATAAACAACTCAGAGTTCTTATGAGTGTTCATCTGCATTTTCTGATTTTATTTTCTTTGCTATCTTTTTCTATAAAAAAGCATCTACCTTTATTTTTTTATTAAAGAACAATAAAACAAAATCTAAAGTTTTAACAGAGAAAAAAAGATGTTTAGAGATATCAGTTATTATTTGATGCTCAATAAGATTGTTGTTGTTTTTGTTGTTAAGTGCCATCGAGTTGGTTCCAACTCATAGACCCTGTATAGGATATCTGAGGAACACTTGGTGTATTTGAACCTGTGATCTTGAAGTTCAAACAGATTTTGAGGTTGAGTGCTTATCCTATAGCACCACACCAATTTATTTCTTTGGGATTTAAGGGTTCACTTAAAAAGTTTTAAGAAAATCTGAATTTACATGCAGAGACTATTAAATATTCTTTTTTTTCAGAGTCTCTAAATAACAAGGCACATTCACATGTAGAAGAAAGTACAAGTCTCTTTGACCATCACTAAATATATTCTGCTGCAGTTCTTGTGTGGCACTGTAGTATAAGCACGGACTGCTAATCTTGAGGCCAGTCAAACTCACTAGTCACTCCTTGCAAATCCTATACAGTGTCACAATGGGTCAGGACCAACTGGATGACACTTAACAACAATGGCAACTATACTGTTGTCTCCAAGAGAATCTAATAATTCCTTACATGTGGACTTTTGTCATGTTTTGAGGATTTGAAATTTAAAGATTATATTAAGATTTCTTTAAAACTCTCTCCTTTTATAAATCTTTTTAGCAAACAATATATTAATCCCACTTATACCTCTTGCTACGCAGGAACTTATTGCCTTTATTACCTTATTATGGGTGGTGAAAGTTATAAATTCTATATAATGATAGATATTATTTAAGCAGAATAAGTTATTTCACAACCTTTGTCACTTACTTATGTCTGTAGAAGATAAGCTGATAAGGAAAAGCTTAAAATAGGTGCATAGATTAGTTTTTAGTAATATTATGTTCTATTTACAACAACAAAAAAAATCAGACCTGATAAATAAATAAACGATTCCTTTGAGCATAGCCATAGAACAATTGTTGTTTTGTTGTTGTTAAATGCTGTCAAGTTGGTCCTGACCCACAGAAACGCTGTGTAGGGATTCTGAGGAGTAGTTGGTGAGTTTGAGCCGCTGACCTTGCGGTTCAAACTGACTTTGCAATCCAGTTCACTAACCCACAGTGCCACACCAGAACTCATAGAACAATTATGTTGGTGCTGTTGTTGTTATGTGCCGTGGAGTCGGATCCTACTCATATTGCGACCCTGTACAGGGTTTCCAAGGCTCTAAATCTTTACGGGAACAGAAAGCCTCATCTTTCTCCCGTGGAACAATTATAGGACCAAATATTTCATATGCATACATTTTTATATCACTATTTGACTACTGACCAGATAATATGCCACATAAAATTTTTGAAAAACAGAAATACCACTTGGAAATCAATTGTCTATTCCCCCCACCCCCAAAGTTGGCTTGAACCACAAGTCCAGCCATTCAAGCTCACCAGTCACTCCTTTGAAACACTATACAAGGTCACTATGGATCAGAACCAACTGAACAAAAGAACAACAACGTATCCCTCTTAAAAACCTCCTTCCAAAAATTCCCTTTACATCCCAGAGCTTAATATGCTTCAGTTTTATCTAGAAAAATGCTATGGAAAGACTTAACAAGACATAGGGTAGACTCACATAAATATTATGATGAACTGTTTTTGTTGGGCATGTGATATGAAAGAGAAGAAAATAACAAAACCATTAGAGGAGATCTGGAAAACATCTCGAGGACTCAGTGAAATGAAACCCTGCATTTAAATGTTACTGCTAATAAACAAGAGTTATAAATATATTAGTATGCTGTTTTTCAGGATGTTATAGTCTTGTTTCAGCAGAAACAATGTGCAACCTGCAGGGCAAAACCACCAAGCTAAAAATAACAGAACACCCACAGATGATACCAAATAATCCAAGACTTGTATAATCATCCAACAAAGGATCCAAGGGGGCAGTCTTGAACTGCACTGAAGACCAGCCTTGAACTGCACTGCATAAGCTCCCTTTGAGCTTTTGTATAGGCTAAACTACCCCTCAAGCTAATTACTGGTTAATTTTAATTGCCTGTTTATCAAAATAATACATGCTCATTGAGGAAAACTGAAAGGTAGAGAAAAGTATTTAAAAATAATAAATTTTAGAACAAAATATCACCTCAAACAAGAAATTATTAGTTAGTTATTTCACATATTTTATCTCTCCTTAAGGAGCTCTGGTAGCGTAGTGGTTACGAATTGGGCTGCTAACCTGAAGGTCGGCAGTTCTAAACTACCAGCGTTTCCGTGGGAGAAAGATGAGGCATTCTGCTCCCGTAAAGATTTACAGCCTCGGAAACCCTGTGCAGGGTCACTATAAGTCGGAACCTACTCCACGGTACTTAACAACAAAAGTCTCCTTAATCTTATTGGTTTAAAAAGTTGTTCCATTCCTACTATATTAAAACGAGTCTTGTCTTTCATAAGCAGCTTTTATAAAGTGGCTCTGACGGATGAGCACAGGATTGTGAACCACAGGTTGAAAGTTTGAGCCCAGCAACCACTCCTCAGGAGAAAGATGAGGCTTTCTGCTACGGTACAGATTTATAAGCTTGGAAATCCTATACCGGGTCCATATGAATTGGAACAGACTAGAAGGCACTTAAAAACAACAACATATATGTAAATACATACAACTAACTGGTTTCCTCTATTGTATAGTTGTTGTTAAAGTGCCCTCAAGTCAGTTCTGACTCATAGTGAACCTGTATAGGTTGTATTCACATACAAGGAGCTGTTGGTGGATTAGAACCAGTGACATTTTGGTTCAAACTGACCTTGCAGCACTATACCAGAGCTTTTGTATTACTAGATTATTATCCAAAATAACATTATTAGCTAAGAATTACTTTTAAATATTTGTCACATTTATAAGGGATTCTTGGTGTGGTGCTGTAGGATAAGCACTGGACCGAAAGGTCAATTTGAACTTCAAGGTTGGTGGTTCAAACTCACCAGTCACTCTTTGGAAACCCTATACAGGGTCCCTATGAGTCAGAATGGACTCAATGGCACTTAACAACAACAACAACATGGGCAGCACATATTTATGTGTTCTGGTACTTAAAGTACTTTTCAAATGATCATAAAGATGTACCAAGCAGCTGGTGACTTTGAACTGCTGTCCTTCTGGCTCAAATGACCTTATGGTCCAGTACTTATCCTACAGCACCACACCAGGATTTCCTCAGTGCTACCCTCATTCCCCGGAGTCCTGGTGTGGCGCTGTGGGTTAATGTGCCAGACTGCAAAGCCATTTGAACTGCAAGGTCAGAAGTTCAAGCTCACCAGCTGCTCCTCAGAAAACCCTGTACAAGTCGGAATCGACTTGACAGCGTTCAACAATTACAATAACAACCCACATTCCCCACCTTTCTAACTGAGGCACTCTTTCTCTAAGTTGCAAAGCGTATTGTCTACTTTAAACAAACAGATAAACCATCTCAAGGAACAGCCATTAACGAAAGTAGACTGTTTCACCCTAGTTAAGCCCCCTTCCATGGATGCGAAGACAAATTCCTGGGATTCAGTGTATAACCCTGAAGCATTTTCCCAGCTGCAGAGCTTCCTATGATATTGCAGTTCAACCAATCTTCCTACTTTAATTGTGTCACAGGTCTTTATCCTGAGAACATCTCTCATTGAACTATCTACAAAGAAATTGCTATCTCAAAGTCTATATCGTTGTTGTTAAGTGTTGTGGAGTCACTTCAGATCCACAGCAATCCACTATAGGGTTTCCAAGGAAAGACTGGTGAGCTTGAACCATTGACCTTACAGTTCAAACTGACCTGGCAGTCTAGAGCATTAACCCACAGTGCCACACTAAGACTCTACGAGGGTAAGTTAAAATTGTTGTTGTTAGGTACCATTGAGGTGGTTCTGACACATAACAACCTTACTCACAACAGAATGAAATACTGTCCTCATAATTGTTGTTACATTTGAGCCCATTGCTGTGTCGATGCATCTCATTACCACTATGTCAATCCATTTTGTTGGGGTCTTCCTCTTTTTCTCTGACCCTTCAATTTACCAAGAATGATGTCATTCTCCAGGGTCTGGTCCCTCTTGATAACATGTCCAAAATATGAAAGATGAAGTTTCACCATCCTGGCTTCTAGGGAGAATTCTGGTTGTACTTCTTTAAACACAGATCTGTTTGTTCTTCAGGCATCCCATAGTACTTTTAATATTCTCCTCCAACACCATAACTCAAATGCATCAATTCAACCATCTTCTTTATTCATTGTATGTCGGGGACCCGCCTCGACATTGGGGTTCAGTTCATGAGGAGAGGATACCTGACGGCGATTCATATATATCCAGAATACACAAAAGGAGACAAAGGAGACAAAGAGAGAGACAAAGAGGCACCCCAAAGCCAGGGTGGATACATCACTGAGAGGCAAGCTTGGGACTACAGGCATCATGGCCTCTGCAGGCAGCAACTCACTGCCCTGCAATCTTTACTGCATGCCTTCCAACCCGTAATGCACTGATCTTTACTCCATGCCTGCCAACCAGTAATGCCCACCTGGGGAGGCCAGGGCCTCTGCTTTATTCAGGGGAGGAGTTTCACACCAAGCTGGGAGGGACTTAGGCAAGGTACAGCTAACATCAGTACTTTTCCAGACATTCAGGTAACTTTACATAGTACTTCACTGGTTCGAATCCCAGGCCAGCAACTTGGATTCTCAGGCCCAATTAACATATCTATAGCCCCTGAGCATAGTTGGGGGAAGGTGAGAGATAAAGACAAAAGCTTGGGCGGAGTCCTGCTGCTTTGGCTTCCTGAACCAGGTCTGCAGGAGGACTCCAGACGCCCAAGTGAATGGGCTGCACCTGGAAAAGGATTAGGGAGGATGGGTTCTTTGTCTATAGAACAAAGAGCTGTGAAGTAGCTAAGACATTTTAGTTAATTCTTTGGAGAAAGGCTTAACCTTGCAACCTTCAGTCTCAGCTTTAGGAAAATACCACATTTATCTGTGGATTGTCAAAGGCTCCAGTGTATTAATTTAATATATATACCTGAATATCAATATGAAAGCAATTTGCCATTAACTGCCAGTGGCCTCATTTGTTACACTCGGCCCTAGCGCCTCGAACCTCTGATTAGTCTTACACGGTCTGCAACAATTGTATAATTTTCACATGCATATAATAAGGCTATTGAAAATACCATAGATTGGGTCAGAGACACCTTAGTCCTCAAACTGACATCTTTGCTAACAAAAACACTTTTTTTTTTTTTTTTTAAGGTTTTTATTGTGGATTGAGTGAAAGTTTTCAGGGCATATCATCGGTTTCACATTCAAACAGTCATATACATTGTTTCATTACATTGATTATAATCCCCTCCACATACCATTAGTTAACAGAGCTTCTCTCTATCCTCTTTAGCTTTTTTTTTTTTGGGGGGGGGGAGGAAACTTTGCCTTTTTGGAAGTTACAGTCTCGGCTTTTAGGGAAGGTTTTTACATTTATCTGTGGGTATCCAGGGCTCATGTATGCTAATAAACACTTTTAATAAAAAGTTTTGTGCAGCAGACCTACCTGATGCAATACATCATTTGATTTATTGACTGCTGCTTCCATGAGTGAAGTCTTTGTCAACTTAAATCTTTTTTCCATTTATATGGATGTTATTTATTGGTCTAGTTGTGAGAATCTATGTTTTCTTTACAGTGTGGTCTTTGATCTTCATCAGTAAATATTTTAAGTGTTCTTCACTTATAGCAAGCAAGGTTGTATCATATACATATTGTAGGTTGTTAATGAGTCATCCTCCAATCCTGATGTCACATTCTTCTTCATATAATCCAGCTTCTTGGATTATCTGCTCAGAATACAGATTGAGTAAATATACTAAAATAAAACAACCCTGGTGTACACCGTCCCTAATTTTAAACCACTCAGTGTTCCCTTGTTCTGTTCAAATGACTGCCACTTGCTCTATAAATAGGTTCCTCATGAGCACGATACTCAATCCCCATATAATGTTATCCATAGTTTGTCATGATGCACACAATCAAAAGCCTTTGTGTGACCAAAAAAGCACTGGTATATGTCTTTCTGGTATTCAGTACTTTCACCCAAGATCCATTTGATCTTAGCAATGATATTCCTCATTCCATGTCCTCATCTGAATCTAGCTTGAAACTATGGCAATTCTTTGTCAATGTACTGTTGCAGTCTTTTGGATTATCTTTAGCAAAATTTTACTTGTCTGAAATATTAGTGGAAGTATACAGTGATTTCCCCATTCCATTGGATCACTTCTTTTTGGAATGGACACGAATATGGATCTCTTCCAATTAGTTGGCTAGGTATCTGGCATTCAACTTTCTTGGCATAGATAAGCAACTGCCTTCAGTGCTACATCAGTTTGTTGTAAGATTAAAATTTGTATTCCATCAATTCCTGGAGCCAATGTTTTCAGTGAACCTTGGAGTTCTTCCTTCAGTACCATTGGTTCCTGATCATATGATACTTCTTGAAATGGTTGAACACCAACCAGTTCTTTTTGGTACAGTGATTTTGTGTATACTTTCTATCTTCTTTAAATGCTTTCTGCATCATTCAATATTTTGACCAAAGAATCCTTCAATATTGAAAATAAAGTTTTGAATTTTTTTCTTCAGTTCTTTCAGCCTGATAAATGCTGATCATGTTCTTCACTTTTGGTTCTCTAGCTTCAGGTCTTTGCATATTTCATTTTAATATCTGACTTTGTCTTCTTGAGCTGCTCTTTGAAATTTTGGGTTCAGCTATTTTACCTCCTCATTTCTTCCATTTGCTTTAGCATCTCTATGTTGGAGAGCAAGTTTCAAAATAACATCTGATATCCAGTTTAGTCTTTTCTTTCTTTCTTGTTTCCTTAAAGACTTTTTGCTTTATTCCTATATGATGTTCTTGATGTCATCCCACAATTCTTCTGGTTTTTCGGTCATAAGTGTATAATGCATCAAATCTGTTCTTGTGTTGATTTCTGGATTCTGGTAGAAGGTGTTCAAGATCATATTTTTGTTCTTATGGAGTTGTTTTAATTTTCTTCAGCTTCAGCCTGAACTGCATATGAAGAATTAATGATCTGTTCTACAGTCTGACCTTGGTCAATGATATGGAGCTATTACACTGTTTCTTTTCACATACATACTGAATTTGATTTCTGTGCATTCCACTTGTGAAGTCTATATATATAGTTGTCTTTTATACTATTTACAAAAAGGAATTTTCCAATTTCTGATCCTTCCATTTTGTTTCCAAACTTTGCATTCTAATAATCAGTAATGATCATTACATCTTAATTGCATGTTGGATCAATTTCAGACTGAAGACGTTGGTTGTTAAGTGCCACTGAGTCAGCTACTCTCAATATTGTCATCACTGGCTTTAGTTGTTGGTGCGCATGGATATTATCCTATCACAGACAGCATACTTCAAGATAGATCTTGAAATCTTCTTTCTGATGATGAATTTGATACCATTCCTCTTCAATTTGTCATTCCCAGCATAGTAAACCATGTGACTGTCAGATTCAAAATAGCCAATAGCAGTCCATTTCATCTCACTAATGCCTAGGATATATCGATCTTTATATGTCCCATTTCACTTTTGACAACTTCCAATTATCTTAGGTTCATACTTCATACATACATTCAATGTTCCAGTTAATGGATATTTACAGCTGTTCCTCCTCATTCTGAGTTTTTCCCCCATCAGCAAATGAAGGGACTGAAAGCATTACTTAATTTGCATCACCCTGGTCATTATACTTTGATGAGGCAGCTTTTCCCTAGTGGTATTTTGAATGCCTTTCAAATTGAGTGGCTCATTTTCCAGTATTATATCTGCCAATATTCTGGTGTTCTTCATCAGATTTCAATATTCAAAATTCTGGTCTGATCTGTCAGTATTTCATTGCTATTTATAACATTTTTAGTGTCTAAATAGTCTAAAGTTGTCCATTTCTCCTACCTACTCTGTCTGAGTCTGCCAACTCAGCTGAAACCTGGGTAAACTTGCTGAATTTAAAACACCAGTGGCATAGTTTCCAGAATCACAGCACACATGCCACATTATTGTTGTTGCTATTTTAAAGTTACTAAATTTTATCTTTTAATGCTTTCATTACAGCATTTTTATGTCTGCATCATTTTGGCCATTAAAGATTTTTTTTAGTACTAGTCCATGTTATTTTCAATTGTCTCAAACACAAAGAAAATAGGGCAATAAATAACGAAGGCAGAAGAAAAACTGATGTCTTTGAATTATTGTGTTGGCAAAGAATATTATATATGTTGTGGATTGCCAGAAAAATGAACACATCTGTCTTGGAATAAGTATAGCAAGAAAGCTTCTTAGAAGCAAAGATGATGAGATTATGTCTCATCTACTTTGGACATCTTACCAGAAGGGACCAGTCCCTGCAGAAGCACACTACGCTTGTTAAAGAAGAGAGTTAGCTAAAAAAAAGAATACCCTCAGTGATAAGTATTGGCAAAACTACAACAATGAATTCAAACATAGCAATTATTGTAAGGATGGTAAAGAGTCAGGAAGTGTTTCGTTTTGCACATAGGATCACTGTGAGTCAGAACTGACTCAATGGCACTGAACAACACAACAATGGAATGTGTTTTTGTCAATATAAGAAAACACAACAATAGTTTATACCTAACAGAAATTATCTGGTTGTTTCAGAATATAACAAGGAAAATGTTAAAAACAAAAACAAATCATTAAATAGCCCTCACAATATAAAGAAGGTTACAGAATCAGAGAGAAAGAAAAAGGAGAAATGGATGGCGTTAATGCCTTGATTCCTGACAGTATCTGAATTCCATCTTCATTAAGGTGTTAGTGTATTTAAAAAATGGGTTTCCCGTTTTTTCTTGAGCTAGTTTTTAGTAAGTCTTTGCTCTTTTCCAATGAAAAACTCTTGATATAAACAAATACTCTATTCATGGTAATCTTGTATTCACTCCCCCCATACCGCCCCGCCCCCGGCAAGTTTTTCTCTTCGCATCAAATTCCTACCCTTATGAAAAGATTTAGTTCAAACATTGCTAACTTTGTGATTTCATTTCCTACTTTTAGGGTAAATTTATTTCTGCTCCCAGTATGATCAAAAAGTACTATTTGTTTACATAGGCTATAGAGCTTATTGAGGTGTTTGGATGGTACAATTATTAAGCATCCATATGCCAACTGATAGGTCCTAGTTTTAACCACCAACTATGTGGTTACGAATCGGGCTGCGAACCTTAAGGTCAGCGGTTCGAAACTACCAGTCGCTCCGCGGGAGAAAGATGAGGCTTTCTACTCCCGTAAAGATTTACACCCTCGGAAACCCTGTACAGGGTCGCTATGGGTCGGAATCGACTCGACGGCACTTAACAACAACAACAACATTCTACAGATGATGACGTGGCGGTCTGTTTCCATAAAGATTTAAAGCCTCGAGTCAGAATTAACTCAGTGGCAATGTGCATGGAGCTCTTCACATTTTAATTTTTATCTCTTCAAAAGCACTGGACTGCTAACTAAAAGGCCAGCAGTTTAAACCCACCAGTTACTCCTTGGGAGAAAGATGGTGCTTTCTGTTCCATTAACAATTTATAGTCTCAGAAATTCTATACAGGCTAACCATGATTTAACAATGACCAGATGGCAGTGGGTTGGGGTTTCTGTTCACCTGGCCTGGGTTTAGCTTCTGCATCTGTAAAAAGCAGATAATAGTGGTATTTTCCTTCGAGAATTGTTGCTAGGATTAAATGAATCCTGGTGGCACAGTGAGTTAAACATTGGGCTGCTATCCACAAGATCAGTGGATCAAACCCACCAGCAGCTGTGGTGTGGGAGTAGAGGAGAGGATGAGGCTACCTGCTCCCTTAAAAAGTACAGTTCCAAAACTCTATGGAGCAGTTCTATTTTGTTATGTAGGGCCGCTGCATATCAGAATCAACTGGATGACAGTGAGTTTATTTATTTATTTTGATTTAAAATACTTTATTGTTGTTAAGTTCTGTGGAGTCAGTTCCAACTTGTAGCAACCCTGTATAGGGTTTTCAAGAAGTGGCTGGTGAGTTTGAACCACCGACTCCATGGTTCAAATCACCTTTGCAGTCCAGTGCATTATCCCACAGCACCACAACAGGATTCTGAATTGCAATTATAATACTTGTACCTCTCCTAATTTGCTAGCGTTCAGTCTTCAATTTTTTTTCTTTATCAATTGTTGTTGTTGTTAAGCGCCATACAGAACCACCACCGACTTTGTGATACAAACCCATCTTGTGGACCAGTGTCTATTCTACAGCATTACACCAGGACTCCTAAAATGAACAATATCTATAACCAAGTACAAAGTTTCAACTAAAATTCATCAAGTTGAAAGATTGTTTTTCGATAAAATTGACACCAATAAACTTTTATCATAAGATTACTAGCAAAAAATTTGTTGGCTCAAACCTTGTTTTACAAATCATATAACATGTATGCCATGAGACTTAGCAAAGAGCAAAAATGTGTGGGAGAGATATCTGTCATTTGATATGCAAATGCAAAAGCACTTAGAGATATTTAATAGGGAATAGTGCTTCAGTCATTTATTTGAAAATTCCATTTTTATGAAGTACTAAGCCAATTTGTCATAAACCCAAGTGTAACAGTGTGCAGAATGATATTGTATGATAAATAAGACAAAAACAAAGAATGTTAATACTTGACAATTAGTGCTCTCCCACTGTGCCTTAGCCTTTTGCATATATTTTTAGTGTACTCTGCTGTCTTTTGTTGAGAACGAAGAAATAAACATTTAGTACTTCAATAGAAAGAAGCTTAAAGGAAACAGATCATATTGATTAATTGTTTTTCTGACCTTGATTGGTAGCCGTAGTCATATTCAATGTGAAATGTTTGTAGAATAGTAATAAGATTAAATATCAATTCTGTAGCATACAGAAACTGGCTAAAATTGTTCTATTCAATCTTCAAACAACAATAATGTAAAAGACTTGTAGATATCAAAGCCAGAGAAGTTCTGCATTTTACATGTCACAGACCTTAACACTGCTATGCATTAATTGCCAGTTTCATAAAGGACAGTTTGACTCTCAGTAGCTAGGCTAGAAATTGGTGAAAGGAAATTCATCTCCTTGAAAGTGACGTTAGAAGAGTTTGTACTCAAATATTTCTCAAAATATAAACAGAAATCAGCCAATAGACATTAACAGATTAAGAGTGTTCTCTAGAGCCAAATAAAATAACATTTACTCTCTAGCTAAAACTTGTCTTTCTTCAAAAATTAGGATAACAGTATAATTGTATACAAGAAAAGATTTGTGTTTTCATTTTGCTGTAAACAGTCATCTGTTTGGCAAATGTCTCTCGGTGTGGTGAATTAAGCTCCTCATACATAAGAGATTTATACATACATATGAGGTTGGCCCAGGATCAGGTAGTGTTTCGTTCTGCTATGCATAAGGTCACTATGAGTCGGTACCGACTCGATAGCACCCAACAACAACATAAGTATATATAGCATTGTTGTTGTTAAGTGCCATCGAGTCGGTTCTGACCCATAGCGACCCTGTACAGGGTTTCCGAGGGTGTAAATCTTTACGGGAGTAGAAAGCCTCATCTTTCTCCCGCGGAGCGGCTGGTAGTTTCGAACCGCTGACCTTAAGGTTCGCAGCCAGATTCGTAACCACTACGCTATATATGCTATATATAAGGAGAGAAAGATACATAGATGAAAGTACTGATTTAGCCCCTAATCTTTAATCAGAACTCCCTCCCAGTTATTCTTCAACTGATTATCACAAATTTTATTAGTATTTCAACTCACTTTCTAAATCCAACCCAATCTCTATATGCTATTATTTGAGCTACTCTTAAAAACACTTAATATACACAAATCTATATTCAGTCATTCAACAATTTTATAGAATAATTATCCTATTCCAGACACTATTCTGGATGTAGAAGTATATATAGTTGAAAAGGAAAGCCTAGTACTTATGGCATTTAGCATCTGATGGGGGATGATACAGAATACTTCTAATGAATTAATTAATTAACTATACTCAGTCATGTAGTAGAAAGTGTAACATCTATGGAGAAAAATAAATGATTTCTTTATAACTCTAAAGTGTCAGATGTATTTTAATAACAGTTCAATAACTAAAAATCATTAAAGAAAAATTGAGACATTTAGCTAAAAGAAAAACTTAATTTTTTACATGAGAAAACAACAACAAACAAGTCCAAAAAAAACAACCAACATTTAAATTTTGAAACATTTGCAAGATATATAAATATATAACCTCACTTATAAAATTGAAGTTCAATTTAAAACTATACCAAAGTATTCTTTGTTTTCTCACTTAGCAGACTGGCAAATATTCAAAGTTTTACAATAAATTCAGTTGGCAAGGCTATGTGGAACAAGCAACCTCATGGGTTTCCAGAACGATGCCCTATGGAAGGCTTTTAGGTACAAAGACCAGCCCTCACCTCACAGTTAGCAGGGAAATTGGGACCTCACTTCTACAACCATAAGGAACTAATTTCAGCCAACAACTTGGATGAGGTTGGAAGTAGATCCATTCTAACAGCCTTAAGAAAGGAACACAACCCTGAGAGCATTCTGATTTTAGCCTTTGAGACTCTAAGCAGAGGACCAGCTTAGCCACACCCTACCAAGACTTCTGAAGTACAGTGCTGTGAGATGATAAATGGATGTGATTTAGCCACAACATTTGTAGCAATTTGTCATGGCAAAAACAGAAACCTGATTCTGGTTTGGTGGTAGTATAAGAGAAAACAGAGTAGAAAGACTAGACTTTCCATTCCAGCCAAGTGCTAAAAAGGGCCAAACTCTATGATGTCAGTATAAGTTTGGTAGGTTTGTACTCCAAGGAAGTGTTAATAATATGGAGCACTGGTGTGGTGATTCGGGGTAATGCACTAACCACAAGGTCAGTTTAAACCACAAGGTTGGCAGAGCAAACTCACTAGCCACGCCTCAAAAACCCTATGTAGGGTCACTATGAGTCAGAACCAACTCGACAGCACTTAACAACAGCAACAGTGTTACTGTGGCACACTTCTCTCCCCCTGCCAGTATCAGAGGCTGAATGGAAAACAGGAATGACTCCTGTCTTAGATTCTAGAGTTGCTATAACAGAAACAGCACAAGTGAGTGGCTTTTAAAAGCAGAAATTTATTTTTACAACAGTTTTAGGAAACTCTCTCTCTTTCTCTTTGCCACTGAGTCTTTTCTGACTCATAACAACCTTGTATAGGGTTTCTGAGGCTGTAAATCCTTATGGGAGCAGAAAGCCTCATCTTCCTCCATGGAGCAGATGGTGGGTTTGAACTTGTGGTCAGAAAGAGGGTGAATTTAGGTTCCCAGGTCTAGAAGAAGGCTTTCCTTTTCTGTCAGCTATGGAGGAAAGTAGTTTTCTCTTCTGAGCTTCTTCTCCTGAGAAATCTTCATGTAGCTAAACATCATTCTTCCCCATCTCTGCTTCTTTCGCTTGCTCGTTTAATCTCTTTTACATCTCATAAGAGATTGATTTAGTGACACATCTTACAGTAATATTGTCTCATTAACAAAGCAAATAAAACCCATTTTTAAATGAGATTGCAATCACAGGCATGGAGGTTAAGATTTGACACATAATTTGGAGGAACACACTTTGATACATAACAGCACATATTCCCTTCCCAGTTAAGATGATGTCAGCACTCATCTACATCTAGTTAGAAGTTTAAAGTCCCAATTCCACCCAGAAAAAAACAGGCATTCCTCTTCCCTTAGGATGTCAAAGTAGGCTGAGTTAGAAACATAGACCTTCACCTGGAAACTCCAAGGTGGTGATCCCATCTCCCCACTGGCAAGAAGTCATTTGGGATCTGCTAAAGAAGAAGATTTAAATAAGATCCAGAGTCTCCTAGAATAATACCCAAAATGTCCAGGGTACAATGAAAAAATTCTACATCATACCAAAAAACCAGGAAAATTTCAATTTGAGTGATAAAAAGCAATTAAATATGCTAACATGGAGAATTATCTCACAAGGATTTTCAGTCTGTCACATGAAAATGTCAGTAAATTATTAGAAATATGTTGAAATAAATTTAAAAACAGAATATCTTAACAATGAAAAAGGTGATATAAAAAAGAACCAAATGGAAAAATTTGGTACTGAAAACTATAACCAAAGTTAATGCAGTGAATGGGTTCAACGGCAAAATAAAGACAATAGGAGCATATCTGCACTTGAAGGCAGTAGGGATCACCCATCTGAACCAGAGTGACAACAGGGGAAAAAACAATCTGTTAAGTACTTTTGAAGCTACAGAAAAAAAAAAAAAAAAAAAAGGTGCAAAAATTGTGTCTTCAGTGACCTAGAAAAAGGGGATAATCAAGAACTAGAGTGAACCACCTCATCAAAGTAAATTCAAAGAAATCCTCCACAAAGTACAATAGCCAAACTTCAGCAAAGAAAAGACAAAGAAAAGACTTGATAATTTACCCACAGAAGAAAAAGAATTAGAGTGACAGCAGATTTCTCAATAGATACCATGGAGGTCAAAAGGTGCATTGTCAAGTTCTGAAAGAAGAGATCCATCAACCAAGAATGAATCCCTTATCAGCTGAAACGATAATTTAGGAATGAAAGGGAATAAAGATATTCTTAGACAAAAGAAACTTAAGAGAATGTCTTGCTTGCCAGAAGATCTATCCTAAAAATAGAAAATGAAAAACTGGTAAATGGAAATTCTTAAAAAGAAAGGAAATGATAAAAGGAGTAATCTTGAAACATGAGGAAAAAAGAGCAACATAAAAATCAAGATAGGAATAAATATAACAATGTACTTTCCTTCTGACTTTGAGTTTTCTAAGTTATGTTTGGTGATATAAAAGCAAAGAGTATTAACGTTGTCTGGTGTGGAGCTGAATGTAAGAGGGAATATCTAAGATAATTATATAAAAATAAAGGAGGATAAACAAACTTAAGGGAGACAAGGTTTGCACACTTGATTCACCTGATAAAATATCAACACTAGCCGACATTTCTACTGATGTAATAATTCTGTATCTTGAAGATAATCATGGTTACAGAAAATCTACACAGGTGATAAAATATCACAGAACTGTAGCAATTTCACATTGTGGCATTCTGTTATAGTTGCACAAGATATAGTTATTAGGAAAAAACTAAGGGTACATAGGACCTTTCAATAGTACAACTTCCTATAAAAATTTTAATATGAAAATAAAAATGTAAAGATGTGCTTTAACAGCTGCTTCAATTTTTCTAACTCACTCAGTGTGTGTTTGAGATCCTATTCTTCTTAAGGTTATTTTCATTTTAATATACTAGGCACAAATGGAAATTTGCCTCCTGAATTTTGTACAAAGCAGAATTGAAGTAGATGGTTCTAGATTGTCACATGTAGTTCAATATGTGATAGGTAGTTTAAAAATTTCATCAGCTATTAGGCTATCAAATTGAAATACCTTAGTATTTTAAGTTTTCCATACATGGAAACACATTCAGATCCACTTGTACATAAAGACAACAAACAATGAATGAGAAACAACTGGAAAAATCCAACCCTCAGTTTGCAACTGTTAATGTTAATTTTGATGAAATAATCAAACTTGTGTCCTTTCTTTGCAAATGTTTAATAAAAATAAAGGAATCAACAGAAGAATTCCAAAGATATTTCAGACACATAAATTACATAATGCACTTTAATTGCTTTCATGATATAAAATCAGAGAGTTATTAATTTAGTTTCAAATATTAATTTTACCATGAGGCAAACTGAGCTGAGTCTACCTATGATATGCCCTTTCAAAAGAAAGCCAGTCTGCATCAAAAGAAAGTTATCTATATAAATAGAGAATTTCTTACTCAAACTTGTGTAAATCCCTGCATGCCTATTAATATTTCAGTCAAACACCAAATCAGGAAAAGAAAGGAAATGAAATAACTTAATTAGATATCAAGTATCTAAGTTTAATACTAAGAATTATCTCATCAGCTACTATTTAACTATCTTTAGTTAATCTTACAGGACTATTTGATCAGAGTAAGCCCTGGAAACACAATCTTACCATACCAGATAATACATAGAGATTTATTATATTGCTACAATTTAAATTTCCCCAGGTAATATCAGTTAACAGACATAGATATTATAAAATGAAAATGTCTACAAAATTAAGATGTGACAGCTAGCAAACATACTTACCATACAACTTTAGAAAAGGAACATGAGTGTTAAAATATCATTTTGTTATTATTACTATCTAAAAAAAAAAGTTCTACTATTTGCTTATAATATATCACATGTATTAGCAGTTAACAAGGTTGATAAATAAATCCCTTTTACTACCAAAGAGGTGTGTATCTGAAAAACATAATCTTGAACATTAAAAAAAAAATCAATGTCAGGAAAAATAAGGTTTTCAGAATTTCAGAAGCTTTACATTTACATCTGGTTTCCATCATGCCCCATCAGGAGATGATCATTTTTCTCTAATGGCATATCCCATAAAGTCCATGGTATGAGGGAAAATGAAGCCATTAGAATTTTGGAATTTCAGTTTTATAGCTTAAGTTTCAATAACACTACCAGAGTTGAATAAGTCCCAAGTGTCAGATTAAAGAGTCAGCATAAATGACTAATTCCTTGTGGTTCAAAAGCTGATGGACTTCTTATACCAAGCAATCTAAGAAGACATAGAGGATTGCTTCACTGCACAAGTGGGTAAGTGGAGCATCTGAAGACATGAGTACACAGAAACATTTTGGAAGAAATAATATTGTAGAGAAATTCAGCAGTATTAACTGTTAATATACATGTCAGCTTGACAGATTCCATGAATGGAACAGGGTTTGCAATTAAAAAGATCTTGAGAATACATTGGATAATACAAATAATGTAAGAGTGGGTAAATTAAATTGAAAATCACTGTCATGCCTCTTGTCCCAATAGTGACTCAAGTCTGCTCAAAACAGCCTTCCACTATTCCCTTGGAAATAAACAACACTCAGAGGGCAACTTTGTGATAGACTGGCAAACAGAATACATATTTTACTCATAGTCTCTCCAGGATACTAGATAAACTGTGGCTGACTTATGTTGTTTCTATTTTTCCAGATAGTCATGATCAGACAGAGATACAGCTACTTCTGTGTTTGGTAATAAAACAAAGCTGACACTTCCACCACCAACAACAACAAAAGAAAAAAAATTTCATTTGCAAAAAATCTCAAAAGCTGTCCAATCTTACTATAGGTTTCATGAAGGAAAGGGTGCTGTGAAGATCTAGTATACTTAAGAGAGAGAAAAACTGATGTTGTACCTTGATGGAAGACCAATGTTTAATACTTGTTCTGGGTCACACACAGAAAAGGAATTTCAATGCTTTGTGTACCGATTCTTTGCTTTACTTCTTTTTAGAAAAAATATCTTACTGGGTGATTCAGAAGTGTTTGATAAATTGCTGAATTAGACTTGAGGAAGCACACTCAAGAGTCCCTCTCTGGGAGGTTCTTCTAATCTTAGTTATACTCTTATGAGTGTTATTATGCTTGCACATATTGGTTAAAGCCAGCTAATCACATAAATTGAAGACAATGGATTTTGGATAATTTCCCTTTTTCTAATATAGAGAATGAATTGTCCCAGACAGAAGGAGACAGCATCGCACTAGCAATTCAGCTGAATCATAACCCAGGGTGGACTTAGTGCTACCAAGGGGGAAGTTTGGGTTGATGGTTCTTCGGAGCTGCCCAGCTCAGTAGTTTCTGTGTTCACAATGTCAGCTTTTTCTTGCAAGCTCAGTGTTGTATTAGAAACTTCAGCTAGGGAAAGAACGTTGGGGTGGCATCCTCCCTAACTTTCAGCATTAACTTTATGTGTAATTCTTCCCTATGGTATTATTTCCAATTTGTCATTTATAAAATTTAAAGTTAAACAAGAAAGGTATTAATAAAAGAATGAGTTAAAATATAAAAAGGAAAATATATAAATCTGTTTCTTTAAAAACCTACTCACTGCTGTTATCATCAACTCTAATGGTCAACTACTACAGAGGAGCAATCAGTGTCATAGAGTTCAGCTGGTTGCAGATGACCATGAGGCAGAATTTGTCATTAAATGTGGATATAAAATCCAGGCTAGACAATCCTACGCATTTAGAAAACACAATCCTCAAAGGAGACAGTGGTCTAATCAGATCTCTTTATAACATCCCTAGGCATGCAAAGCTAAGAGCCAGCTTCAGCATGACTGTTTCTCACTATCCACTGGCATTTCAGAAAGCATTTGAAAAGCAACTCTTTAAAAGCAAAAAACTAAATTACTTGTAAAATCATCACCAGATATTTTTTACAAAGATAGATGAAGATTTTCATCAAAGAGCAATTTAGTTGTTTATGTCAGAGTTTTTAAGATAAAATAAAGAAGAAAGCTACAAATCAATCAAATGCTACAAGTGCTATTTTTCCATAATTAAACCCAGAATCTAAGTGCAAACTTTATTTTAACTAAAATTAAAGGCTCCATTTTGGAAATGGCATCAATGACTGTTGTCCCTGGTGGGTAATACAGAAGTGACATATGACAAGAGACAGAGCAGATGCCAGCATAAGAGTCCCCATTTAAAACAATTTTCTTGCTATAAAATTACAGAGTAGTTTAGATTTACAGCATTAATGACATGAAAAAATAAACTGAAGTATAAAATAAATGCTTCTCCTCCAGCTGATATGGATAGGGATGGGCAACTTAGACATTGGCTACCTAAAATGAGAGGGTGATAAAGGCACAGACTGACTGGCTTACAAGGTTTCAAGAGGGAACTTAGTTTAATATTGTGTGGGGAAAGACAGAGTCTCCACTGAATAGTTTTCATCTTGTCTATATGGGTCTGGTTAAAAGAGATGGGGATAAGATTCTTATGATTCAGTAATGAGTAAGTGTTATCATGACTAATTGTGACTCTCACAATTGAAAGGGTAGAAGTTTATTAACAAAAACAAGGGAGTGGTTAATCTTACAGTCCAGAAACAAAAAATCCTAGGATCATCAAGGAAGAAGAGCACAAGCGGAATTCCAGACCTTATCCAGAGAAGCAGCTGACACTAGAGATGGAGGCAGAGATAGGGACATGAAGAGAGGGAGCAGCTGAGGACTCTAGATTCATGGGAAGTGAGGGATTAAGAGATGGCGGCTAGGAGGCAGCTTGCAGAATGTGCTGTTTGGTGGTGTAAATTGTTATATATGCCTGAGCATTTAAAAAAAAAAAGAGAGAGAGAAGAGCTAAAGTGAATAGAGAGAAACACTGGTAACTGATGGTACATGGAGGGGATTATAATCATTGTAATGAAACAAGGTGTAGTATTTGTTGAATGTAAAATTGATGATCTGCCCTGTAAACTTTTACTCAATCCACAATAAAGAAATCTTAAAAATAAATAAATAAATAAAGCAGTACTAGTATGATGATGGTGCTATTGGCTAATGCGTCAGACTGCAAAGTTGTTTGAACTGCAAAGTCAGTGGTTCAAGCTCACCAGCTACTCCTTGGAAACCTTATACAAGATCACTATGTGTCGGAATCAACTTGATGGCACTTAAAAAGTATAATGATGAAAAATAAAAAAGTAAATAAATACATAAAATGCTTCTCTCTACTCTTAATAAAGGAACCCTGATAGCGCAGTAGATTATAAGCTGTGCTGCTAGCCACAAGATCAGTAATTCAGACTCAGAGACCCTATACAGCACTACAGGGCCCATAGGAGTAAAACTGACTCAGTGGCACACAAGTACTACAACTCTTACTATTATTACTACTGATTAGTATTGCATTTACATAGTTTCTGATAATAAGTAAAAGTTCAAAGAAGAATACTAATCTTCTTAAGTCACACATATTCTTTCATAGTTAAATTTAGATAAATGTTTTCAATTTCATAGTGTGATTCAATTTATACCTCTATTTGCTTATAATTATTTCCAAAATATAAATATTCTTGTAACAAGAATATAGCTCGAGAGCTTTACGAGGAGTAATGATGGTGGTGATGCTGCTGCTGCTAATGTTCTCACAGATTTTCTAGATGAAAGTATTCAAATCTTTCATCAAGATGTTAGTTCACAGCACAGACATTTCCTAGATTCAGGAAATAAATATTTACAGCCTCAGAAACCCTGCACAGGGTCTCTATGGGTTAGAACTGACTTGACAACACTTAACAACAACAACGAAAAGAATAGGAGTCCTGGTGTGGCACTGCTGGTTAATGCGTCAGACTGCAAAGCCATTTGAACTGCAACATCGGCAGTTCAAGATCACCAGCTGCTCCTCGGAAACCCTATACAGGGTCGCTATGGGTTGGAACTGACTCAATGTCACTTAACAACAAAAACAAATTAAAAGAATAAATATTGTTGAATAGCAGGGATTTAAAAAGGCAATTTGAAAAACCCCAATAAACTGTATACTTCATAAACTGGTGGTCAAAATAGAGAAAATTCTTTAAAAGGGAAAAATGGAATATAAAATTTAAAGCCAAGTGAACAATGTGAAGGGTGGGTATGAGAATCATATAATACAAAGACTAGAAAGATATTTAATACAAGTGCATTGCATTAGTCAATTTTATAAGAATACAATTTAAATAAAGCCCAAATGAAATGATAAACATAATTGAATGAGGGAAGATGCAAAAACTAAAGAAGCAAATTGAGAAACAAAATACTATTAAAAATAAAATAAAATTGACATTATTAAGTGCCATCAATTCAATTCCTACTCAAAGTGGCCCTATATAGAGTTTCCAAGGAGTAGCTGGTGGCTTTGACTGTCAAACTTGTGATTAGAAGTCCAGTGATATAGTGAGATATAATACAGACATCATTGACAAATGAAAGTCAAATTACTGAGAAAGAGTAAGGCTTGATTTGATCACAGTAAATTAAATATTTTTTAATATTAAGAGATTAATAAATCAGAAATAAATGGGTCAATGAAAAGAAAATCTCCTTAAAATGAGGATTCAGGATTTCTTGCTGTAAGCAAAAACTGCTATATAACAATCCTTGCCCATATCTTGTCTGCATAATATTTTGCCTGCTGATGATGCCCTAACTCTAATTTCTTTATGTTTAAGACTGATCTGTATTTTTCATTTTCCTGAAAAAGTCTTTCTTCCTGGGTTAATAAAATAATGAACTCCAAGACTGTATACATCCTAATCCCTGAAACCTCTGAGTATTTTGCCATACATGGAAAAAGTAAATTTGCAGATGTGGTTTAATTAATGATCTTGACACAAGGAGTATATCCTGAGTTATCTTCAAGGGCCCAGTGTAATCACAAGTTTTTTCTAAATGTTGAAATGGGAGGCATAAAGGGAATATCAGCATAGCACAGCATGAAAATAGACTCTGCCTGTTGCTAGACAATATTAACTTCAAAACTGGAAGGTTGCCATGAACAGGGAATGTTGCATAATCTAACATAGCTGGTAAAGGCAAGAGAATAGGTTACTCCCCCCTAAATGTCCAGAAGGAATACAGCCCATCCAATCAATACCTTGACTTAAGTTCAGCGAGACCTCAGGAATGATTATCATAAAAATAAATTCATATTGTTATAAGCCTCAAAAAAAAAAAAAAAGAGAGAGAGAAATAAATGAATCTGCTATTGGACAGACCACATTGACCTCTAGGCAAATCAGTACTAACTGTTCAATATGAAGACTGTCTCTTATTAAATTATAGAAGTACAGGAAGAAAGAAAGAACTTTCCAACCAGACAAAGTATGGTAGTGGTGGTTATGTGCCATGAAGTCAGTTCTGACTCATAGCGATTCTGTACAGGATTTCCGAGGCTATAAATTTTTATGGGAGCAGAAAGCCTCATCTTTCTCCTGCAGAACTGCTGATCTTGAGCTTAGCAGCCTGACTCATAACCATTATGCTACCAGAACTCTTTAGACAAAGTTTATCACCTGTAATATCTTGGACCTATATTGGCCATGCGCCCTTCTAAGGAAAACAAATAAAACTACTAAAATAAATTCTAGTATATATTGCTCAAAACAGACACACAGAATGAAGAAACCATTTAAATATCATGCTTTTACTAAATAATTCTATGAAGTATTATTATATAACAAGCTGTAAATAAATAAGAAAATTTGGCTATATAAAACTTTAGCATAACTAATAAATCAAAATGTGTAGAAATAATTTGTAGGGGGAGATGTCAGAGAGTAAATCAACTGTATTTTCAAAGACTGAGTTATGTTACCTAAAATTAAGTTAATTTGGTAAAAATGGTTTCAATTTCTTAATTTATTTTAAATACTACAATTTTTTTTAAAAAATACAATAGTTTGTTTTTAGAAGATCACTTTAAAGGGAAATGAGTAATTCCTAAAATTTCATTATGGTCATTGTAGATTCATGCACTGGACTGCAAAGTCAGTTTGAACTGCAAGGTCAGTGGTTCAAGCTCACCAGATGCTGTTTAGAAACCCTATACAGGGTCGCTATGAGTTGGAACTGACTCAACGGTACTTAACAACAACAATATTAATGATTCCTATTTCTGTATGATGGAACCTGAAATAGATTTAAGTTTAGTTTGACTGTATCATAAATTACACTACCGTGACAATACAAAAACAAAAGTATTTCTTTTTAAATATCTTAAATTGTCTGGCAGCACCTATAAAGAACACAGATTAGTTGAATTCTTTTGACTAACCTCACTTTGAAAACATCAAAATATTTGTGTGTGTATTTTTCCTAAATTTTGACAACTTTCTTATTCAGATTTGTGATTATTTAAATACCATTTTCAAGACACAGAGTGTTGAAAGCAAATTTCATTTCTAGAAAGCTTCATTTGGTAAAACTGTGAAATAAACAGGAAGTGTTTTGACTGGCATGACACAAAGAATGAAATATGGCTTAGAAATTAAGCTCCTCTGCTTCCTCTTCTGTGCTGCTTTCTTAAAAATTGGCATTTGCCTTTCAATAACCCTGATGAGGCCTTGTGCTTCAATTTTGTTAATTCTTTTTCCATTTCAATTTTACACAAATTCTACAGGATCTTCAAGATGAGATGATGTACCACTTTTTTCACTTTCTCTGTTTTCACTTTCTCATTAAGGGTAAGCTTTATAATGTAAAAAGGATTCAAAATAATTCGGACATTACATGTTTCACTATCAATTTCATCTAAAGAAAACAAAATGAATCCACTTGCAAATGCAAGTGTAAGTAGATTCATTTTATTTTACCAAGCATGATTTCCTTCTCCAGGGATTGGCCCCTCATGAGAACATACCTGAAATTAGAGGCAAAAATCTCACCATTCTGTCTTGTAAGGAACATTTTGACTGTACTTCTTCTAACACAGATTTGTTTGTTCTTCTGCTAGGCCTTGGTAATTTTAATATTCTTCTCTAACACCATAGTTCTCATGCATTGATTCTTCTACACTTTTCCTTATTCATTATCCAGCTTCCATATGCAAATAAAATCTTTGACAATACCATGATTTTTCAAAACATAACCTCCCTAATAATATGAGTTTTGATAATTTACTTGCAACCAATGAACCTCAGATTTCTTTTTTGTAAATATTAATAACAATGATAAGAAATTATGCATATTTAATGTATTAAATGAGATATAAACATTTTATCAAATCAAAGATAGAATAAATTATAAAATGTCCTCATTATTCCACATTAGCTTTATGGACTATAAAATACAGTCAATTAAGCTATAAATTAAGGTTAAAATACTTACTAATGAAGATCAAAGACCACAGGCTTCAGTATGAGTTGCACCTCGATTTAAAGAAAATGAAAATCCTCGCCACAGGACTAATATATAATATCTAGATAAATAGAGAAAAGATTGATATTGTTAAAGACTTCATTTTGCTCCTCAAATCAACCATCAACAATCATGGGAGCAGCAGTCAAGAAACTAAACAACTTATTGCATTAAGCTAATTTGTTGCCCAAGACCTCTTTAAAGTGTTTAAGAGCAAAGATGTCATTTTGAGGACTAAGGTGTGCCTGACCCAAGCCATAGTATTTTCAATAGCATCATATGCCTGTGAGGGTTGGACAATGAATAAGGAATAACACAGAAGAATTGAATTTGAATTATGGAGTTGGTGAAGAATATTGAAAAGTACCACGGACTGCCAAAAAAATAAGCAAAGTACAGCCAGAATGCTCCTTAGAAATGAGAATGGTGAGGCTTCGTTTCTCATACTTGGCATATGTTGTCAGGTGGGTCTAGTCTATGGAGATTACGATCATACTTGGTAAAGTGGAGGGTCAGTGATAAAGAATAATACCACCCCCAATGAGATGGATTGTCACCATGGCAGCAGGAATGGGTTCAAACATAAGAACAATGATGAAGCTAGCACAGAATTCAGCAGTGTTTCAGGCTGTGGTGCACAGAATTGCTATGAGTCTGAACTGACTTGATGGCAACTAACAACACAATCCAGTCATTTTATTGGAACTCATAGAGCATGCCTTGTTACAAGGACTGTACTGATAATTCACTGCACCACAAGATTAATTAAACGAGAATTTAAAATTCTATCTAAATCCTAAGTAAAATGGATCCCAAATGATATTTCATTTGTTCTAGGTCTTTTAAATGAATTGACCTAGCAGATGTCATTCTTTGTAGAATGGTACAATTTATTTTCTCTTTTTTGCCTACATAGTATAGTACACAAATAAATGACAATGCATACAGAAAGTGACTATTTAAATGTTGTAAGTAATGCATTTATACATCGTAGTGGTGGCAGTGTGCCATGGAATTGGTTCTGACTCATAACAAACCTGTGTAGGGTTTCCGAGGCTATAAATCTTTACAGGAGCAGAAAGCCTCATCTTTCTCCTGTGGAACAGCTAGTAGTTTTGAACTGCTGATCTTGAGGTTAGCAGCTCAACTCGTAACCATTACGCTACCAGAGCTCCTTGCATTTGTACATAACCTTGGTGAATCTCAGAAAAATTATCTCCCTTGCCTTTCATTTATACAATCCCATTATATCTACATTTTCTAACTTTTTTTTTTTTTTTTTCTGGAAGGTTAAAAGACTCTAGTTACCGTAATTACAAGCCATATTTCTCTGTACTGTAAATAATATTAAATGATTATTTGAAAATAAAACACTGTCACTTATTCCAAACGAGATGGATTGGCATGATGGCAGTAGCAATGGGCTCAAGTGTAACCATAATGGTGAGGATGGGCAGGACAGGACAGTGTTTCATTCTGTTATGCATAGGGGCACTATGAGTTGCAACCAACTTGACAGTACCTAGGTACTAGCAACAATAACAACTTATGTCATAAATGATACTTACAAACGAAAAGATTTATTTTAAGTATTTTCATATCAATATATAAATGTTAGTTGCCACGAATTGCAGAAACTGTGATGCAACACATTTCAAAACTAATACCAAATTTAATACTACTTTTTAGTAATGATCTTAATTTTTGGGAAAAAAAAATTTTTTTTACTCCAAAAACAAGTAAGGCAAAAAGCAGTTTCTGTTAGCTGCATGTGTTTGGTGAGTTGTCAGTAAATTCTTAACAGGCACATAAGAAGAAAACAATTTCAATTATATTTATGTGGAAAAGCCTAAACAACTAAATTTCAGAGCTAAGAGCAAAGGCTACAAGATTTACATTAGAAAAAGAACTACTTTGTAATGCAGCAAAAAGGTGCTGAAAGTCTTTTGATTTGGAAATACTCTATAGAGAACTGAGAAGATGCACAGCCAACACATCTCACATTTCAGTGTGTGGTTTCATTTGACATTTTAAATAATTCACTGTTAGAGCTGGAAAGACCTTAGAGAGGGTGTCACCCAACCCCTTCATTTTACAATATGAAATGCATTCAATTTGGAGCCAAAACACCTGAGGTAATTTTCTAATCAGTATGTTCATGGCTTAGGTTTCTCAAGCACATCCATTAAACTCAGTCTCATTTTCCAGAATAGGGACAAGATCAGGACTGTAGGGTAGATAACACAAGGTTTTCCAGTGAAATTCTTGTGGAACAGCCCTTGTATCCCTTGAAGAATAAGCAAGTACACTATCATGATGGAAGAAAATATCCTCAGTGTAATTTTTCTTGGCCTTTTCCTCATGATTGCAGTTTTCAGTTTTCTTAAAACTCCTTCCTAGTAAGCCCCCATGATCATCCTGTGTCCTGTGAAAAAGTCTACCAAGAGTGTTGTGTTGTTGTTAAGAGCCCTCTTATCAGTTCTGACCCAGTATAGGGTTTCCAAGGAGTGGATGGTGGGTATGAACCACCGGCCTTGTGGTTAGCAATCCTGTGCTTATCCTACAGTGCCACACCTGGACTCTCTAGCAATAGTACCCATTAGGAAACTTCAGAAATAGTCACTGTAATTTTCTGGACTGACCTCTCTGCCTTACATTTAACTGGCCTAGCAGATGCCCTGTGAAGCCACTCTTTTGAATGGACTTTTACTTTTGAGGTACCCTATGGGGACTAAGTGTATTACTGAGACAGCTTGTCTTCAGCCATGCCCTGATCACAGATATGTTCAAAAACATTTTGTTTGGAATAAATCTGTGCACATATCAACTGGAAACCTAAAAGGAATCATTTTTAGACTTACCCACATCTATTTGTCAACACAAACAATTCAAAGTATTACTGAATTTAAGAGTTCTTCATAGAATCTGTGGGCTATTTGCATTGCAACTCTCTTTTTCCATTATGTGACTTTTTTGTTGTTGTTTAATGTGATTTTAAAAATATATATATTAACATTTGAAAATCAAATGTCTTTTAACTGGCTGGCCTCATGGTTATCTCCTTTTTTTTAAAAAAAAAAAAAGACTTTACAAATATTCCATATTATTTGTATGTGGGCAGAACGTCTATTCCATGCCCTTTCTGACCCAAAGCACTTGGCCCTCAGTACCTGACTGAGTTTACTAGTGGAAGAGGCAAGCTGTCCAAAGGCCATTTAAAGGTCTCTTCTTCAGGTTGGATCAACTGATGCACATTTTATGTAACTTTGCTACTGTCTTCCAGTGACCCAGAGCCCTTGATTTCTTGAGGTCTAGCCAGTCTCTTCTGTAGGTGCCCCACATCTGTATGTCTACAATGTGATATAAACAGTGTGCTGAGGCGTGACATGAAAAAAAAATGGGCAATGTAGACAGGTAACTGATGCTTATTTGAAGTACAGACAAAGTCAAGGTACTTTATAGTAACAACATTTTGTGCTCCCTAAGTGAACTACTGCTGGGAACTTTTGTTCCTGTTGTTTTGTATGCTTTATCTAAGAGAAGGCCCCTTAGGCTTCCCAAACCTGAACAAATCAGATACTCATTCTAACATTACTAGTGAAGTGGTCCCTCCTTTTGAATTCTGGGTTTGTAGATGATAGAGATGGAAAAAGGGACAAAGAACTTTTGAAACTTCAAGTAATTCTTCTCTCCCTATCTTCTTAATATGTCCTTGAAGAACCTCAGGATTTCTTGCTCTGCAGTGTGCAAAAGAGGCAATAAAAGTAAATGTTTCTGTTTTTCTGCATAAAATGGAATTCTTTTATTCCTTTCTCCCACAGCTACACCAGAGAATGATACAATTTTTTCCTTTTTATTTTTTAATGATGTCTTTGAAGTGCAAAAGTTTATCATTTTGATAAAGCTCAACATATCATGCATAAAATTTATATGCCATGCTTTTTGTGCTGGACCCAATTAATCTTCACATAATTAAAGACAAAAAATTTAACTTTTTAAATAGAAATGTTGTGCTTATATAGTATATTTATTGCCTTTTGCCCTATTTTACATTTTCAAAATTTTTATTGTGGTAAAATATATGTAACAAAAACTACTGCCATTTTATCCATTTGTAAGTTTACAATTCAGTAATATTAGTTACATTTTACTAAGTTGTACAGCCATTACTACTATCTATTCCCAAATGTTTCTCATCATCCTTAATAGAAACTCAGGATCCCTTAAACAATAACTTCACATTTCGCTTCCTCCCTTAGCCAGTAATTTGGCCAATAACTAATAAACAGAAATACATGGGTGCTATATCATCCCTTACCTTCCTTCTTAGTGCTGGAAAGTGTACCTGTAGCATGCTGGCTGTCACTAGGATGATGGAGCAAGAAGGAAGAATGTTTTTGGTTCCTGCATGGAAGAATTGGCTCAATATACCAACCCTAAATGCCAACTTCCAGGCTACTCTCATGCAATAAAATCATATCTTTTTTGTTTAAGCCTTTATAGTAAAGTTTCTGTAACTTGTAGAAGAATTATATCCTAACTAATACACAAATCTAGGAAAAATTATATTTCTACCCCAATCTCTTCTTGAGAAGTCTTAATGAAGTCCTCCACATGTGCTTAAAGAGTGTCTCCTTTTCTTCCTTTAAATTTTGGAAATGCATAATAATTCCAACCTCACTTGACTTTGTGCTTCATTTACCATACAAAGCTGTCTTTGGAAAGCAAAGATATTGAATATCTGCAATATTCCACTCCTCATGGTGCTTAAGTGCTTTATTTTGAAAGATAAACAGCTATATTTTAAATGAATTGAAGAATAAATTACAGTGGAATAGAGTATAGATATATAATATATTAGAAGAGAAAAAAAAAATTTGTATGAAAAATTTCTACTTTTTTTGTTGTTGTTAAGTGCAGTCAAATCAATTCTGTCTCATAAAGACCCCATGTAGGATTTCCAAGAGGTGAAGGGTGAGTTTGAACTGCCGATCTTGCAGTTCAAATCAAACTTACAGTGCAGTGCTTATTCTACAGTACCACACCAGGACTCCACTTTTGTTTTAGGACTGTTAAAATAAGAAAAGAAGCAAAAATCTTTAGGTCACATTATTTGCTTTTCATTTTAGCTCAGATAATAATGATTTAAAAATCTGTGTATTACCAAATGATCAGTGGCTACTGATTTAGCCTAAGGCATCAACAATTCTATGTATTTTTTTTCAGGTGTTATGCTTCATTTGGAGTCCTGGTGTGGTGCTGTAGGATAAGCACAGATTGCTAACTACAAGGTTGGAGGTTCAAACCCATCAGGCTGCTTCTTGGAAATCTTACACAAAGGTCAATTTGAGTTAGAACTGACTGTACCACACTTAACAACAGCAAATGTCTCAATTATTATCATGTAACTCTTGTGGCACTGTAGGATAAGCACTGGACTGTGAACCAAAAGGTCCGCAGTTCAAACCCACCAGCTGCTCTTCAGAAACCCTATACATGGTCACTATGAGTCAGAACCAACTCAACAGCACTTAACAACAACAAACTAAACAGCATATTATATCAACTTTCAAGTTAGAACAAAAGTGATGGAAATACTAAGATTCTTTTGAATTTGCAATTTTCTGGGAGGGGTTGTTTTTGTTTTTATATAGAGATAATACTATACTGGAACAAGAAGAATACATAGGTAAATGTAACTTGCTATTTACAAATGAATTTATTGTAAGAGACATTAAAGAGGACAAGACAAGGAATGTCATTTTTTAAATTATCCCCTCCTTTCATTTAATTTTCAGTCCAAAGTGTAAGTCATGAAGAATTCTGCAAACATTTGCAACAGTGTCTGCCAATATTATAAGCTTTATTAGCTTTTTATACCATCACTTTCATTTATTTAAAAACTATTACCAAAATTCAGCTGGAAGATTGATTGGACTCCTTATTGTCAGTTTCTACCTGCTTAAAGTTAGTTCTCGTTGCTAGAAAGGAAAATTGAGATGTGATTCCTAAGAGTTTATAAATGGTGTGCATTTTTACTGTTGCTTTCCTTTCACTCAGCAAGGACTAAATTGGTGTAATTACTTTTATCTTCAAACTGAAAAAAACCTGACAATTGTTGCAGTCTCATCTTCTGAAATGCAAGGGGTTTGAATTCTCTGGTCTCCACTGAAAAGAAGTAAACATTCAAAACCCCACTTAACAGAGTTAGAAATCAGTTGACTATAAAGTAATAGTATTCTATACTCCATCCCTTTAACTAGTGATGTTTCTTTTAAACTAGCTGACCATCTACCATGGTAGATATGTGTGTTCTACTTAGAGACTCCTCTGCAAGCAAAAAAGCTTGATTCCAAACAACAACAGCAACAAAGAAGAAGGAAGAGGAAATTATGTGTGACTTTTTTTTTTTTTCCGAATTGTTTTTATCCTTCTAAAATTGTTATGGTCAGATATTAAACAAAAATTACATAGTTTGCAAGATCACAATGACACACATAATCTTCAAGGGGAATAAAATGTTTAAATTCTGTATTTTTGACTCTCACCTTAAAAATATTTGAGATTAAAGAGGATCTACAGAGGATATTCATTGTATGACAATTCTGTTTGTTGATGGTGTATGCCATGGAGTCAGTTCCAACTCATAGAGACCCTGTATAGGGTGTCCAAGGCTGCAAATCTTTACGGGAGCAAAAAGCCTCACTTTTCTTTCTGATTAGTGGATGGTAGATTCAAATTGTTGTCCTTGTGGTTAACCGCAAAACAAGTAACCCACTATGCTACCAGGGTTTCCTGTAACAAGTCTAATATTAGGTATCTTAAAGTTTCTATTAGACTGTCTGGATAGCTACTATTGAAATTACACATACTAGACTTCTAAATGATAGATTTTGTCCATATGAAATACAAATTGTAACAAAGAGTTCAAACAATGCTCATACTCTGAATTTTGGGACAGGCCTTCAGCCTCTTGGTTTTCATGACTTATGGAATCGATTCTTCTGTGCAAAACAAATGGAATTCAAGTTATATTTTCTCACTATTTATTTTCACTTTGCATGAAGTAAAACTTGCATTAATTAATTTAAGTCTTCTCATAAGTAAACATTAATACAATATGAACACAATATGCTATCATTTTATTTTTTTTATAAAAAAGATACCTAGACATGTGCTATTTAGTTTGATATAAACATTGTATGAGGTAAATATGAACATTTTTAATTGCACAAGTAAAACAATATCATAGGCAAGAAAATTTAGAAGGTTATACACTTAATAAATGTTGGATGTGAGACATAAAAACAGGTAGTATAGTTTTAGGCCCAGTGTGCTTCCCAGTAAACATTGTCTTTCATGGAGTCATTCAAAAGAGGGAGATGCTGTATCATAACAAAGAGTAAGATATAGAATGATATATATAGTCTCAAAGAAAAAAGATGAAAACTGATCAATACGAGATAGGAACAAGGGCAAGGTGGGGAGAAGAATTAACTCATGTGTATATGCTTTTAAAATAATCAGAAGTCATTGCCCTATTATCTTCAATTTTCTCCTAGAGTTTGGGAAAGAATGAGCACATGTCTAGTTATATTAACCATACCTCCTCTCTGACAGAAACTTTCACAGGGGAGGTTATGGAAGGGATTGTGTGCTCTTAAAAATGTGTTATAAATTCTAATCCCTAAGCAGCTGAGAACGCTTAGATTCATGGAAAGAGAGGGACTGAGAGGGGGAGGCCAGGAGGCAGCCTTGCAGAATGTGTCCTTTGGTGGTGTAAATTATTATATATGTGTGAGTCTTAAAAAAAAAAAAAAAAAAAGAGAGCTAATATGAATAGAGAGAAATACTGTTAACTGATGGTACATGGAGGGGATTATAATTATTATGATGACATAAAGTATATGATTTGTTGAATGTAAGACTGATGATCTTCCCTGTAAACTTTCACTCAATTTCCAATAAAAACTTTAAAAATAAATAAATAAAACCCTAAAAAAAAATAATAATAATTTGAGCCCATATACCAATGGACATAATCTCATTTTTGAATAGGGTTTTCCTTGTTATATTAATTATATCATAACAGTGCTGAGTGTGCCTAAATAATTCTCTTTTTGAGATATAAAAAGAACAGATTAGACAGAGAAGCCAAGAAGCACAGATGGAGGAAAATAAATGCCAGGTGACATGAAGATTGCCAAGGACTAGAAAAGCCAAAGCTAAAAAGAATTACGACCTCCTCCCAGCATAGACAGAAGATCTTCCCCTAGAACCAGCAGTCTGAATTGGGATTCTAGCCTTTTAACTATGAAAAAATAAAAATAGTTCTTTAAAATCACTCATTTATGGTATTTCTGTTATAGCAGAATTAAGAAACTAAGACAGGAGAAAATTCATTTTTATCCACACTCTTATTAGGTTATTCAGAAACTATGTCTCAAGAAGATTTGCCTGAGACCACAGACTTCTAACAAAATGGGAGATTAGGCAAACACACTACTACACACACCCTCCTCAAGAAAGATATGGAAGATCAAGTTAAACACATACAGATAATAATCCTGGAACTCTGAGCTTCAGAAGAAAGATAGAAATGTAGACTGAATATTGACTAGAAAAAGAAGATGAACAGAGGCAACAAGAAAGGAACAGATGGGCAGACTATACAGTGGCCTGACTTAGAAAAAGGCCATCTTGTGCTGCTGTGAGCAGCTTTGGAAACAGAGGACAACCTGTCAGCACAGTGATTGATTGGCAACAAGAAAGGTATGATGCTTCTTGTTCCCTGTACTCCCCTGAGGACCAGAGGTGTGGTCAGCTCCCATCCTCATCCACCTTGGGCATTGCCACAACTCTACCAGAATCCTGAATGGCTCCAGTTGCCACTGGGCATCAGATGCTGGGTTCTTAACACCTTCAGAGATCACAGATCCTGGTCTGATCTAGATTACAAGAAACTCCTGAAGCATGAAAGATCCTGACCTGAGCTATTTTGGGGCCTGTATTAAATACTTTTGGATAGAATGCCTAGACCATAGACATCATCTAGGCCAATAGGAATTCAACGAAAGATAGGGCATGACACTTTCTATCCCATTCTCTCCCATCTCATGAGCTCCTAAAGGTCCTCCCAACACCCCAAAGTTTTCTCTTCTCTGGGTTCATCTCCTGCCCTAGTGTTTGTTCTTTCATTTTTAAAATTTTTCCTTTCATCTCCTTCTTCTTCTCTTTTCCTTCTCTAGTTTTATATTTTTACTCTGTTTACCCTCTACTTCAACTTTCTTTTTTGTAACTCTTGATTTTTCTTTATTAGTATCTGGTTTCTTTCTGTTTTCTCCTTCCCGCTTCCTAGTATTTCCTAGTATTTTTATTTTCTTTCTTTTTAAATTTTCTCTTCCACCATTTTATTTTCCTTTTTAACTTTTTTTTTTTTTTTAAATAACTTTTTATTGTGAGTTGAGTGAAGGTTAACAGAGAAGATCATCAGCTTTACAATCAATAAATTAATACACTTTGCTTAATCTCAATGATTACAATCCCCTTCCTACAATAAGTTATCCCACATCCTGCCTGTGACTCCCATTTTACATCTTACATTTCACAGGTGAACAAGCAAAAAGTATCTGATGCACACATACAAAACAAAATGTCTATATATATTCACTTAAATGTCCTAAAGACATATTCTGCAAGTCAGCCCCCTGCCTGCAGGCACACAGCCTTACTCAGTTCGTAGGCCTAGACCCTGTAGCTGCTCTATCTCTCCACACCATCACCCCTGCCTCCATCTCTGCTGTCATCCATTTCTAAGTAGGAATTGCATGCTCCACTCATGCTCTTCCTTCTTGATGGTCCTGGGATTGTCTTTTCCTGAAATGAAAGATGAACTACTCCACCCTTTTATTTATTTGCACATCTTCTACAATTACAGTTGTGACAATCACAATTAATCCTGCTAACAATTACTCACAATTGAATCATACAATCCTATCACCATCCTCCCCCATCCCCTTTCACCAGATCTATCTGGAAAAGAGGAAAACTATTCACTGGAGATTCTACCTTACCCGCCCCCCCCACCCCCAATTCTGAAACTAAGCACACTCCTGAAAGATTGGAAGCCAGCTACTTTGTGCCTTTATAGTCCCCCAATATTTTTAAATAAATATTTTATTGTGAATTATGTGATAGTTTACATGGGAGACCATTGGTTTTACATTCATTCTATCATATATCCTTTCATTGCTATAGTTACAATTCCATCCATGCATCATCAACCAACCAAAGGGTATACCCTGCAAGCCTGCTCCCCCCACCCTCCCAGTCTTCAGCACACAGTCGCTCTCCCTCTCTGGATCTCCACCTCTCCACCTCTCCACATGTCATCGTCTCTGCCTCCATCTCAGGCATCACTGCTTCTCTGGGTAGGGTCCCGCTCTTGGCTCTTCACC
>NW_006408845.1:67417-68425 GCF_000296735.1 Chrysochloris asiatica
TATGTTCTGGAATAATTTGAGTAGAATTGGTGACAGTTCTACTCTGAATGTTTGGTAGAACTCACCTGTGAAGCCATCTGGGCCTGGGCTTTTGTTGGTCAGGAGATTTTTGATGACCTGGTCAATTTCTTCTTTTGTTATGGGTCTGTTCAAATTTTCTACTTTGGTCTGAGTAAATTTTGGTAGGTCTCCTTTTTCACTTTTTATTATATTCTTTGTTCTTGCTGCTCCCTTATTTTCTATTTTCTCCTTTACTATTTTCTTTCATCTCTGTTGTTTGCTTTGTGTGTGTGTGTGAGTATTTTCTCTTCTTGTACCACCCAATGGAAGAAAGCTACCATACCCTAACAGTCCAGCCACAACCATACTATATGCAGCCTCAACACTGTCCATGACCAGATACCAGCACTTATACAATCCGATAAATGATAGCAGTCAACATGGGCCAAACGTTATATAAACTGAACTACATTAAGGGTGAATGGAGAACGATGTACACCCTTCCAATCTCTAATCACACCCACCAGGAGGCAGATGGTAAGTGCCTAAAATCACACGAACATGCAATCATCAATTAAATACATATGCAATGATGCCATGATGTCCTGGAGACAACTTAAGTTGACACAAAGAAACAAGCAACAGTGACTCACCAAATGACCAAGATTCAGAGCTAGAAAATATTTATAGAAAAGAAATGGTATCAGAACTACCTAATAAATAATTCAAAATAGATGATATTTAATACCTTCCATGGATCAAGAGAAAGATTGGGAAAGTTGCAGAGGAAACCCCGAAGAACATAGGGGAAAAAAAATTCATGAATTTAGTAAAACAGAAGAACAAATGAAAAATTAGAAACAATACAAAACCTGAAAACTGAAATCCGGAAGATTTATAACAAGGTTTCAAAAAATGGATAAAACAGTGAAAGGGCAAATTAGTGTATTTGAATCAATGGAAGGTTGAATTATAGAGATTGAAGACAAATGTGTCAATGCCAGTCTG
>NW_006408845.1:68525-69710 GCF_000296735.1 Chrysochloris asiatica
CATTTCCAACCCTCACAATCAGTCCTGATAACAATTATTCACTATTGCATCACAAGAGACCCATCTGCATTTCATTTAATCAGCCCTTCCTAGACAGGTTGGATACTACTCACTGGAGACTCTACTTTCTTCCACACCCTCTGGATCTAGGTTCCCTCTTGAAAGCTTGTAAGCCAGTCACTTCTTGCCTTTGTAGCCCTCCTCCCCCCTTTTGGGTAGCCAATGTCCAAGTTACCCATCCCTGTCTACTATTTGTGTGGAGGGGGTGGGAATGATTCTTGCTGTAAGGGTTTGTTTCCTCTTTTGAGCTACTGCATCTATAGGTGTAGGTCAAGTTCATGTAATTGTATCAGATGACGTCTTGTCCTCTTCTTTCTTCTTCTGGTTGAACTCTGATCATCCAGTCTTTGAAGAAAGGTCAAGGGGGTATTATCTGCAGGTGTGGGTGTTCTTGCGTCTATCCACTCTCTTCTATCAGCTGGACGATTCATTCTCCACTCTATTCCTCTGTGGCTGTGTCACTGACTCTGAGACCATCAGTCCCCACGTCTTGCCACACTGGTGGCCGACCAGGTCTCCACCCGGGCTCACAGGAGTCTATTGAACATTGTAGGGCTTAGCTCACCGCTTCATCGCTGTTTTACTCTCACTTCCCCTTATGGGTGACATGCAAGATCGCCAATCAAAGTGTGTATTCCCATTGAGTCTTAGTCTTGGAAGAGGATTTGCACTGGGGGGACCCGACCAGTTGCCTTGATGTCTCCTAGGCAAGCTACTTGCTTGTACTTGTAGTATCAGTCAGACTGCCTTTATTGTTTTGAATTTTTCCTGTAGGTCTTTCTTTCAAGAAGTATCTTCTGTTTTACTAGCTGCTCCAGGCTGGTCTGCTCATCCTTTCAAGTGGGAATTTCCCATCTCTGAAGATCTGGATGTGGTTCAGGGTTCCACCTATAGTCTTATGTAATGCAGATGCTCCTCAGGAAACCTCCTTCACTGGGCACGTTGTAGCCCCACTTTAGGTATTCCAATCAGTTATAAGCAGAAGATGGACTTATAAGATTTCTATGGTGATATTTCTGGTTATTCCTTTCTCTCCCCCTCCAGTGTCTATTTCATAATATAATGCATGGAAAACCAAGATTCAAAAGACAGCCAAGCATCTTAACATTATTCCCCTCTTGTCCC
>NW_006408845.1:92406-101573 GCF_000296735.1 Chrysochloris asiatica
TACGAATCGGGCTGCAAACCGCAAGGTCAGCAGTTCGAAACTACCAGCTGCTCAGCGGGAGAAAGATGAGGCATTCTGCTCCCGTAAAGATTAACAGCCTTGGAAACCCTGTGCAGGGTCGCTATGAGTCGGAACCGACTCCACGGCACATAACAACAACAACAACAACAACAACAACGATCTTTACTACTACTCTGAAATGGATCATACTAGAAGGTCCTGGAATGAATGATACAAAATATGGAAGAAAACTCAAAATCATTAAAAAAAAAAAAAAAAAGAAGAAGGCTTATTGGTCAGAGAAATACTGAAGGTATTCTAAGACTATGGCCTTTAGTAATATTTCATGTCTAAAACTGAACTCACTCTTGTGATTCAATTTCAGTTAAGCAGTAGGTAGGTATATGGCAGGGATGACAAAACTAGTGAAATATGTACACCATAGAATTTTCCACCATTCAAAATCAAAAGGGCAGCATTTATCTAAAGACAAAATTCAGGAGGATTAAGAAAGAAGAAGGAATGGAAATAAGAATCACAGGGAGGAAGAGGATAAATGATGTTACATTGAGAGGACTGCAATCGTTGCAATGAAATCAGATGTATAATTTGTTGAATGTAAAACTGATCATCTGCTTGGTAAACATTCACTCAATTCACAATAAAAAGTCAAAAGAAAAAAGTGAGAAAAGAAAGCAAACATTTGCCTCTTTGTTAGGTGCCAAGTCAATAACAATTGGGTATACTATAAAAATCCACTTCCAAGGAGTTGATTCCAACTCATAATGATTTCATATACAGTTTCCGAGGCTGTAGGTCTATTGGGAACAGAAAAACTCATCTTTTTCCTGCAATGAAGTTGGTGGGTATATACTATTATAGTTATTAAGTGCCATTGAGTCAGTTACAACTCATAGCAACCCTATACAGAGTTTATGAGAAATGGCTGATGGGTTTCAGTGGCTGACCTTGCTGTTAGCAATCCAGTGCTTTTTTTTACAGTGCAAATACCAGGACTCCAGTATACTACAGCAGCGGTGGTGGTTGTGTGCTACAGAGTTTTCTCTGCCACAGAGTTGCTTCTGACCCTGTATATGGTTTCTGAGGGTATAAATCTTTATGGAAGCAGAAAGCCTATGAGCAGCTTGTAGATTGGAACTGTTGACCTTGCAGTTAGCCTAGTTTATAATCCACTATGTAACCAGACTATGTTGCTGTTGCTGTTATTTTTAAGTGCCGTCGAATTGGTCCTGACTCATAGTGATCCTGTATAGGGTTTCCGGGAGCAACTGGTGAGTTTGAACCCCTGACCTTGTGGTTCAAATCTACCTTAAGGTAGAGTGCTTGTTCTACAGTGTCATATTAGAGCTCAGTTATATACTTCTGTATGGTTTAATATATGTAAGATATTACTTATTTAGCTGAAGGAAGTGATAGCAGACTACTAGGCAATAACACTGAGCTTACTAGCATCTGGGGAACTTTTACAGCTGCAAGCAGATGGAAATGTTTTTAATGCACATTGAATGAAATTGACAGATAAAATCTCTACCTAGTTCCTCTTGTTCTCCCCTCTTCTTTACTGTTGCACTTGCTTTCCTAAATATTTTCTCCAGAAATTTTAACATACTCATTGTCAATAGTTTCCTTTATATTCTTAAAATCAGGAATGACAGCTGAAATAAATGCAATTCACTCTAAAGAGAAAACAATATAATGTATGCTTAGTTTTTTTTAATATTAATATAGATGATTTTATCAGAAATAAATCTAAGAAATATTTTATACTTACATAAGAATACAGTTCTATAACACGTAACAACATACTATATTTGTTTCTTTAAATGTCAAATAAATGTGAGAATTATATGCTATGTTTTTTTTATTTCTTTTGTATTAAAGAAGAAAAATAAAACAAAATCAATTGCTGTCCAGGAGATTCTGACTCATGGCAACCTCACATTAGTCAGACTAGAATTGTTCTGACAATTATGAGAATTATAGTACTATGGTAATATAAAATAATATCTTGATATTCATCTCATTGTTATATTGAAGAATTTCTAGGAATGCAATAGCTAAGTGCTCAGTTGCTAATAGAAAGACCCATGGTGCAAACCCACCAGCCACTCAGTATGAGAAATATGTGTTGGTCTGCTTCTGTAAAGATTACAGTATTGAAAACTCTATGAAGGCTGGTCCAATAGGTCCTTTAAGTTCTCCATAAATTGAAATTGACTTGATGACAAGTTTAATTTTTTTTAATTATTATAATGATAGATAAAATTACTAATTTTCATAAGTAAATATTATCTGATAAGAGGAATTTTGATTTCTAATGTTATTAAAATATCCCCTTTAGTGACAAAAATTGAATAAATCAATAAAATACCCTCATTCTATTTGTTGAAAGAAGAAACCAAAAGGAAACAATCCCCCACATCATCAGAAACAGCCATGAAGGACAAGATGACTGGCAACAGCTAGTATCTAGTGGATAAAAACAAAAGAGAGAGTAGGCTACAAACAGTCTGGGATTTCTGTATTCATCAAATAAAACCCCTCAGAACCTCAACAATGCCTTATCCAAGCTAGTTATGTGACCCAATACAGAGGGCCCCTAGTAAAAGTCAAGACTACTACATCCTGCCACATCTTTCTTGGGAATTTAAAGAAATACCGTCCCAGAACTGAGAGATGCAACAAAGAGGGATAAGCAACCACAACAATTTTTCTCTTTCCTGGTTTTGCCCATAATGTCCAATTTAATAGGATTTCTTCCTCTCTAACATTTGGTGTGCACCACTCAGCTGTTATTTTGTCACACTGTGGTGGTATGCTGTGGAGTCAGTTCTGACTTATAGCGACCCTGTACAGGGTTTCCGAGGCTGTAAAACTTTACGGGAGCAGAAAGCCTCATCTTTCTCTCATGGAACCACTGGTAGGTTCTAACCCAATTTGTAACCAATACGCTATCAGAGACTGAAGTGGTTCTCAAATCTGACAAATTTTAAAGGCACCAATAATTTTGAATCCACTAGTGAAGAGGGTGAGGATGCTGTTAGTACATGGCATTGTTTTTGTTGTTGTTAGGTGCCATCAAGTCAGTACTGACTCATAGGAACACTATGCACAACAGAACGAAACACTGCCCGGTCCTGGGCCAATCTCACCATCTTTGCTATGTCTGAGTTCTTTGCTGCCACCACTGTGCCAACCCATCTCTTTGGGGGGTTTCCTCTATTTCTCTGAGGCCTGAGGTGGCAATATTAATATGCAAAATATATTACATTTCTGAAATTTTGTTAGAATGAGAAGTATTAAGAAGTTGGTTGATTGGTCCTCCTTACAAGTAGTAAAGGAAATAGACCAGCTGAGCACTGAGGAGTAAAAACTCAAGTGCCACATAAAAGCCTCAAAGTTTCCACATGTGCCCCCAAAGAAAGTCTTATTTCTTGTAGCAGCAGAGCTGTAAACAAAACCCAGAGTCATCAAATTACAATGCCAACTGAATTCCCAATCTCAAATGATGTGTTATTTAAAGTGAGGTCAGTGATAAGGAAAAAAATGGGACCCTGAAACTTGGGATAAGTGCATGTGGGTAGATAATCTGGAAGGTAGAGATACTAAGACCCTAAATTCTACTGAATAATTTCTTGCCAACAGCACCACTCCTCCCATCTGAACAGATTATCCCATCATTGTCATGGTTTTACCGATCGATTATCATTAAAACCATAATCTAATCGATCAGTAAAACCATAATCTGCTTAGCCAATACTCAAGGAGATAAACCCAACTGTGGTTACTGAGATGATACCTAAGGCATTGTCTGGGGCAATGCCTAAGGTAGAAGATGTCTTTCAAGACATAGCTGAATATCCCCAGGAAAAATCTTCACCAGTTATTACTTCTAGACCTATAACTAGATTTAAGCTCCAATGATCCCCAAAAGATAAAGTACAAATTGTGTTCCAGGGAGAAATACGCAACATTCCCAAACAACTGTTTGATTTTTCTACTATGTACAAACAGAAACCTGGAGAATATGTGGGGGAATTGCTATTGAGGTTGTGATATAATGGTGCAAGGAACATAATATTGGAACAGTCTGAGTTTTTTGACATGGTGCTGTGGGTTAGTGTGCCAGACTGCAAAGCTGATTGAACTAATCGGTCGGGAGTTCAAACTCACCAGCTGCTCCTCGGAAACCCTACACAGGGTCGCTATGGGTCAGAATCGACTCAGCAGCACTTAACAACAACAACCTACTGCAAAAGTATATGAACTCTCTGGTACAATGTCATAATTTAGACACATTGAACTCAATCACCTTTCCCTGCCATGTGACATCACACTGGACCATTATATTGATTACATTATGCTTACTGGAACTAGTAAGGAAGAAGTTAACAATGACTTCAGACTTATTGGTAAAGTATCTGTGTGCCAGAGGGTGCGAAATCAACCCAACAAAAATTCAGGTACCTTCCAACTCAGTGAAATTTCTAGGGTTTCAGTGGAGTGGGGCATGCAGAGATATTCCTACTAAAATGAAAGATAGATTATTGCAATTGGTCCTCAACTCAACTTAAAAAGAACCACAACACCTAGTAGACCTCTTTGGATTTTATTGTTGCTGTTGTTAAGTGTCCATGAGTTCCAACTCATAGTGCCCCTGTAAGGGTTTCTGAGAAGTGGCTGGTAGATTTGAACCAACAGTCTTTAAATTAGCAGTCCAGTGCTTATTCTATAGCTTATCCTATAGCTACACACCTACTGCAGTCTATTAAGTGACTTGAAAGTTGCTAGCTATGAGTGGGACCCAGGATATGAGAAGGCTCTGTAAGAGGTTCAGGATGCCATGCAAGCTGCTCTGTCACTTGGACCATGTGTTCCAGCTGATCCACTGGTGCTTGAAATGGCAGTAGTACAGAAAGATGCAGTTTGGAGCCTTTAGCAGGCCCCTGTTGGAGAGTTACAGTGCAGACCCTTAGAATTTTGAAGCAAAATGCTGCCATCCTTTGCAGATAATCACTCTCCTTTTGAAGCACAGCTTTATGCTTGTTACTCAGCCTTAACAGAAACTGAATGCCTAATCATGGTCAAGTCACTATGTGACCTAGGCTACCCACCATAAATCGGGTGCTGTGTGATCCACACAGTCATAAAGTTTGACAGGTACAGCAGCACTCCATCATTAAACGGTAATGGTATATATGGAACAAGGCTCAAGCAGGAACTGTAGGCACAAGTGGCCCAAATACCCATGCTCTCCACTCCTGGCACATTATCTTCCCTCTTCCAGTCTACGTCTATGGCCTCATGAAGAGGTCCTTATGATCAGTTGACCGATGAACAAAAAAGTTGTATTTAGTTCACATATAGTTCTGCATGAGATGCAGGCACCACTCAAACAACTGAGAGCAGTAGCACTATAACACCTTTCTGGGACTTCCCTGAAGGGAAACTCTCTCAATAGGCAGAACTTTTGCAGTGTATCTGGTAGTTCATTTTGCTTGGAAGGAGAAATGGTCAGATATGTAACTGTGTACTGACTCATGGATTGTGGCCAATGAGTCATATCATTTGGCTTGATGGTCAGGAGCTTGAAAGGAACTTGATTAAAAATTGGTGACAAGGAAATGTGAAGAGGTATGTGAATAGACCTCTCTGATTGGGCCAAAAATGTGAAGATGTTTGTGTTTCATGTGAATGCTAACCAAAGGGTTACCTTGGCAGAGGAGAATTTTAATAATAAAATGGACAGGATGACACATTCTGTGGAAACTAATCATCCTCTTTCTCTAGCCAGTCTTGTCATTGCCCAAAAGGCTCATGAATAAAGTGACCATGGAAGCAGGGGTGGAGCTTATGCATGGACACAACAGCATGAACTTACACTCACCAAAGCTGACTTGACTACAGTCACTGCTAATGGTAGAATCTGCCAACAACAAAAACTAACACTAAGTGCACAATTTGGAACCATTCCTCAAGGAGATCAGCCAACAATCTGGTAGCAGTCTGACAAAATTGGACCACTACCATCATGGAAAGGGCAACATTTTGTCCTTATTGGAAGAGATACTGGCTCTGGATATGGATTTGTCTTCAATGCAAGCAATGCTTTTATAAAATCCATTATCAGGACTCTATTCACAGAAAATGAGGTATGGCCATGGGCCCATACCCATGGAATTCACTGGTTTTACTATATTCTTCCTGAAGCAGCTGGTTTTGATGAATGATACAATGACACAATACTTTGTGTCATTTTTAAAGACATATTACTTTGCAATGTTAGGACAATATTCTCCAGAAGGCTATATATATGATCCAAACCAACATCCAGTATATTTTGCTGTTTTTCAATAGCCAGGCTTCATGAGTCCAGTAACCAAAGGTGGAAACAGAAGTGGCACCAATCAATATTACTCTTAGTGACTCACTCAAAAAATGTTTGCTTCTTGTCCCTGCAGCCATAAGCTCCTCAGGTCTGGACATTTTAGTTCCAAAGGGAGGAATACTCCCAACTGGAGACACAAAACTGATTCTACTGAACTAGAAGTTAGGAATGCACCCTGGTCATCGTGGGCTCCTCATGCTTCTGGATCAACAGGCAAAAAAGTGGAGCTATTATATTGGGTGGTGTGACTGACCATAGCTATCAAGAAGTTTGATTAACATTACATAACGGAGATAAAGAATAATATGTATAGAATTCAGGAGATTCCTTAGGACATCTATTACTACCATGTCCTCTGATTAAGGTCAATTGTAAACTACAGCAACCCAGTTCCAACATGACTACTAACAAACCAGATCATTCAGGCATGAAGGTTTGGGTCACCCCATAAGGCAAAGAACCACAACCAGCTGAGATGTCTGCAGAGAGCAAAAGGAAAACAGAATGTGTAGTGACCAGTTATAGAAACAAGGATTGTAACTGTAATCATTTTCTTGCATGTGTGCATCAAACATTTTTGCTTTGTTAATTCGTGAAATATAATATGTCAATGAAGTCACTGTGGGTTTGGTGAATAAATGTTAGTTGTACCATGTTAAGCGCAAGTATGACTTTATAATTATTTAGAGATTATGTATATGGTTTAAGAAGATACACACAGGTGTCAAAACAACAAGGGATAGAGTATGATAGTTAATGCTTTATGTCAACTTGACTCGGTCAGAATTCTCATTGGTTGACAGCTGAGATGTAATTATCCCCATGTTGTTTTAAGTACTATCACATTGGTTCCGACTTATAGCAACACTGTATAGGGTTTCTGCAGATTGCCTGGTGGGTTTGAACTACAAGCCTTGCAGTTTGAACTGACTTTGCAGCCCAGTACTTATCCTACAGCAGCACACCAGGACTCCATAATGAGATCTCATATAATGCAATTAACTCTATGAGTTCTGCTATGAGCTACCAATCAATTGAAAGAAAGTTTGCTTGGGAGGTGGCCTGCTTCCTCTGTAAACTGGACACTTAGGCAAAGCTTGCTTGCTTTCTGCTGTGTCTGGATCTTGTATCTGGCTTTTCCTCTGACCTCCATTGGACTAGAGTCAGTGGTCTGTTCTATTACCTGCCAGACCTGGGCCTTCTTACTTGCTGGACCTGCCTACCTGTCTGTCATCAGACTTGCCAATCTTGAATCATTTGACCTGAACTTAGGACTCTCCCTTTATAACTATGTGAGTCACTTCCTTAACATAAACTGCTCTTTATATATAAGTTCAACTGGTTTTTATTTTCTAGAGAACTCATCTCAGACCCAGTGGAATGCCTTTGCATAGTCAATAAAGCATACATAAATATGTTTCTGGTGTTTTCTAGTCAGCCAAGAACCATATGATGTCAGCAATCTGAATCTGTTTAATTTTCTGAAAGTGCCCAGCCAATGTTTTGGTGCAACCGTTTTTGAATTATCTTCAGCAAACTGTTACTAGCTTGTGATATTAATGATATTGTCAGATGATTTCTGCATTAGTTTTGGGTCACTTCTCTTTGGAATGGGCACAAATATGGATCTCATCCAATCTGATGTCCAGCTAGCTGTCTTCCAAATATCTTGGTATGGATTAGTGAATGACTCCAGTGCTGCACAGTTTGTTATAAAATTTCAATTTGCATTTTGTCAATTCTTGAAGCCTTGATTTTTGCCAATGCATTCAGTACAGATTGAATTTCTTCACTCAGTGCCATAAGCGCTTGATCATATGCTACCTCTTGAAATGATTGAACACCGACCAGTTCTTTTTGGTAGAGTAAGTCTGTGTATAACTGACTTAAATTATTTTAAATGTTCATGATTCTATTTAGCACCAATATGTACAAGCTAATTAACATTTGTAAACCTCAATTTCCAGCAGCCATCTGTCAGTTTGTCATACTGCATTGACTTGTGTGTTGCTGTGATGCCGGAATGGGGTCACTGAGAAATGAGGGCACTGAAAAGGTTTTAACTTAGAGAAAAGTAAAATAAAATTGGAATAGCTACCTTAGAAGAGAGACTATAGTTATAATTTAGCTCCCTTCCTTGGTACATTTGATAATTAATCACACCATTTCAATCCCCAAAGCAGAATTTGTGGTTCAGATGAAGGAAGAAACTCTCCTCCTTGCAATAAAGGTAAAAACAGAAACTGGAACTTTTGGAAGAGTCTCTGTTTGGGATGTGATCATCCTAACTACTGGAATAGAAAAGCAATGAATCAATGTCTGACCACATGGTCCATAATTTTCTTACCCCTTAAAATCCGTAGGTTGCCCTCCAGTTGAAGAGACAGATCTGGGAGAGTCATGCTCCTCTGTCCTCCTATTTATCAATACACAATAAATGATTTTCTTTTTGTTCTGAGCCTTATTTCTGAGTATTTACTGATTTAGGGACAGGTGATTAGAAACGCTTTTGCAACTACAATGATGGAAGCCTTGCCATCAGTATTTAAATACCAACAGAGGCACCCATAGTGGACAGGTTTGGGCACAGCTTACAGGCTAAGGCAAACTAGAAAGAGAGACATAACACTTTTGAAAGGTTAGCCAATGAAAACATTATTAATAGATTAGAACATTGTGTGATATAGTACTGAAAGATGAGCCCCTCCTGTTGAGAAACAATGAGAGACAATCAAAATGTGACAGGAGAAGAGCTGTC
>NW_006408845.1:101673-102135 GCF_000296735.1 Chrysochloris asiatica
CAGGACCTTACCCAGAGAAGCAGAAGAAAAAAAGAAAGAAAGAAAATAGACAAAGAATTATTCTAATTCTGTCCATTTGAAAAGGCATAGGAACAATGGATATTCCCAGTAACTCTATTATAACTTTAAAATACTATTTTTGTCTAAAAGAAACAAGGGCTTTTGGAGAAAAGTTTGCTCCAGATCAGTATGCTTGTCTTAAAATAACTCATTCTTTTATTTAGCTTTCTCTATTCTGTATTTTGCAATAAAAGTTTTAAAAGTAAATACATGATTTGTGAGGCTACATGTCTAAAGAAAAGCCCACTGCTGTCAAGTCAGTCATTTCAGACTCAAAGTGATGTTACAGAGCGGAGTACAACTATTCCATCGGGTTTCCAAGACTATAAATCTCTACAGGAACAGACAACCTCATCTTTCTCCCACTGCAGACAGGCTGGTAGGTCTGAATCACTACACTGG
>NW_006408845.1:102235-110399 GCF_000296735.1 Chrysochloris asiatica
GAATGCTGGTGTGGTGCTGTAGGATAAGCACTGGATTTCTAACTGTATGATCGACAATTAAAACCCATCAACTGCTCCTTGGAAACCATATACATGGTCACTATGAGTCAGAACCAACTTGACAGCACTTAACAACAACATTGCAAAGAAAATCATGTGGCTAAACTCAGAATCAAAGGATATTTTAAATATCCTTCTCTCACACCATAACTCAGATACACCAATTCTTCTATGGTCTTCCTTATTCATTGTCCAAGTTTCACAACATCTGAGACTACTTAAAATATCACAGATTGGGTCAGGCATACCTTAGTCCTCAAACTGACATCTTTTCTCTTCAACACTTTAAAAAGGTTGTGTGCAGCAGATTTGGCTAATGCAATATGTCACTTGATTTCTTGACTGCTGCTTCCATGAGTGTTGATTATGGATCCAAGTAAAATGAAGTCTCTGAAAACTTCAATCTTATTTTTCCATTTATCATGATGTTATATATTGGTTGACTTGTTGCTTTTTTTTTTACATTGAGATGCAACCCATACTGAATGCTATGGCCTTTGATCTCCAATGAGTAAGTATTTTAAGTCCTTTTCACTTTCTGCAAGCAAGGTTGTATATCTGTACATTGCAGGTTGTTAATGATTCTTCCTCCAATCCTGATGCCAATAACAGCAATGAATCAGGAAGTAATTTGTTACTAGGCACCATGAAGATGATTCTGATATCTAGCTATCCTATGTATAACAGAGTGAAATACCTACTAATTCTGCACCATCTTCACCTTTCTTGCTATATTTGATCCCATGGTTGTAACCAATGAAACTGATCTCATGGAGGGCTTTCCTCTTTTCACTTTACCAAACATAACATTTTACTTTACCAAACATGATGTCCTTCTCCAGAGATTTGTTTCTTCTGATAATATGCTGTAAGTACTTCAGACTAAATCTTATGTTTGTTTCCAGACTGCTGCTTCCATGGGCATTGATATTGGAACCAAGTAAAAAGAAATTCTTAACAGCTTCAATATTTTCTTCATTTATCAGTATGTTACTTATTGGTCCAGTTATGAGATTTTTACTTTCATTATGTTGAGGTATAAATACATACAGAAGCCTTTAGTTTTTAAAAAATCTTTTTCAGTAAGTTCTTCAAGTCATCCTTACTTACAGCAAGCAAAGTTGTGTCATCTACAAATGAAATTCTTTTCCAAATCTAATGAAATTTGAGGGAAAATAATCCATGTTGTATAGTGACTTAAAGCTTAGCTAAGAAATCCCTGTGACTCTATGGAGTAATCATTGGGCTGCAAATCATAAGGTCAATGATTCAAATATACCAGCTACCTCACAGAAGAAAAATGAGGCATTTTTCTGAATACAGAACAGTTTTCTCTGATTATTTGCTTAACATAGAGATTGAATAAGTATGGTGAAAGGATATAATTCTAACACACATCATTTCTTTTTAAAAATAGGCAGTATTCCCTTATGCTACTTGACTGACTACCTCTTGATTTATGTACAGGTTCAGCAGGATCACAAGTAAGTGTTTTGGAATGCCCATTCCTCAAAACATTGTTCATAATTTGGTATGATCCACACTGTCTAATTCATTTGCATAGTCAATAAAACAAAGGTATACATCTTGTGGTATTGTCTGCTTTCAGTCAAGATATTCTTAACACATTTTATGAAGTGAGCATAGCCTCATACAAAAAAACAGGGAAAGACATCACTATATAAGAAAAGTATAGACCAATATCCTTCGTGAACATAGATGCAAAACTTTTCAACAAAATTCTAACCAAAAGAATTAAAAAACATATTAGAAAAATAATACATTATAACCAAGTGGGATTCATACTGGTGGCACAGCTTTCAAAATCACAGCAACTCACAAGCCACCACAGTATGACAAACTGACAGATGTGTGGTGGGGGACTAACTTAGGGCTCTAATATATGGCATACACACACGTTCAAGTTTTGCAAAAGACACACAAACAACAGAAGACAAAATTGATGGTTTGGACAGACTGAAAATTAGAAACTTATGAGCATCAAAAGATTTCATGGAAATATTAAAAAAGGAGCCCACATACTAGGAATTTTTTTTTGTTTTTTGCAAAGATATATCAGGCAAGAGACTAATTACTAAAATTTATAGAAAACTATAACACCTCTAAAAGAAAAAGACAAACAACCCAATTTAAAAATGGGTACAGGATATGAACAGACGCTTCACCAACAAAGATATTCAGGCAGCCAACAAACATATGAAGAAATGGACATGATCATTAACCTATAGAGAAATGCAAATCAAAACTACAATGAGATATCATCATCTCACATCAGCAGTAACAGTGAAGTTAAAAAAAATACCCAGAAAACAGTAAGTGCTGGTAAGGGTGTGCAGAAACTGGGACCCTCCTACATTGCTGGTGCAACTGTAAAATGGCTCAACCACTCTGGAAAATGGTATGGTGCTTCCTCGGAAAAGTTGAAAGTAGAAATACCTATTACCCAGCAATCCCTCACTGGGTACAGATTTACAAGAAATACAAGCCAGAATAGGAGTAGATAAATGCACACCAATATTCATCACAGCACTGTTCACAATAGCAAATGATAGAGACCATCTAAGTGCCCATCACTGAAAGAATGGATAAACAAACCTTGGTACATATACACAGTGGGATATTATGCAACCTTGAAGAATAATGGTGAACCTACAAAACATCACATAAAATGGAGGAACCTGGAAATTAGTCAATCACAAAAGGACAAATATTGTATGAGATCATTATTTTAAAAGCTTAAGAAAAAGTTTCTATAGCAAAAGAAACATTCTTTGATGGTTACCAGGGGCAGCAGGGAAGGGAGAGTAATTTCCATGTTAGAGGATAGACACATGTTAGCTTGGGTGATGGAGAGGGCTACATACAAGGAAGAGAAAGGCAATACACAAGAAGAGGGACAGTGGTAGATGAACACAAAGATAGGGGAAGACTTAGGGAGGTATGCATGTGCTAAACAGGATTTACACGCAACCTTGGAACAGCAGTGTTCTGTGAATAGATATATGGATTGAGACAGAGGCTGAATGAGTAAAGGAGGGGAAAGAAAAATGCTTGTGTTTGGATATTGGTTAGCCCTGCCTACTATTATAAAATAGACATGTAAGTATGAATAAATGAATGTTGGGAATTATGATTACAGAAAGTCTGTAAGCCCACCTTCAGCTGAAAACTGATTGGATTTGCTAAAAGGTGAGTTTGAATTTGCCGATAAAAATGTGCTTCTCATTAAGCTTTTGTAGAGTAGGAGACCTTAGATGGAATCCTGAGCCCCATCCAGAACCTTTTGAGTTTTTGGGACATTCCTACTTGAAAAGACCAACCCCAAACTGCTGAGAGAACAGAAGATTTGCATTGAAAGAAAGGCCCGAAGAAGAAAAGTGGATGATTTAGCTGTTCGAATATCAAGCAACCTGTTTACTTTTGAGGCAGCAAAGCAAGAAAATTCAACCCATCAGGGAAAACCCCCTTCTAGGACTGAAACTTAAAGGAAATCTACTAGCAGTCTAGGATTCTCACTGATGGCCAGCTGAGTCTACTTGTGAGTGGAAGTGGGGGAAATGCAGCAATGAAGACAATGGGTTGAGGTTGGCCAGGTTCTGTTGACACCTGTTGACCTCAAGATGACTGAGAGAGAAGAGGATTGGATGGCTAGACTGAAGTTTCAGGAGACGTGCAAACTCCCAAGCCCATGGAAACTGACCTAGCCACTGAAGGCTAGAGTTAACAATAAAGTGGTCAGCTGGTCTGAATTACAGGGAAGCATTCATGAACTTCCAAACTTGCAGCTAGTACCCATTGAACCTAGTTTGGATAGCTAGCTGACCAGAACTGGACCACCTAAAGTTAAAGATGCTTGATAGTGTAAGCAAGTGTACATTGATATAATTTGATGAACTGGACCTTTGCTTATCAATGCAGTTGCTCAAAATTTCAACTGGAATGGAAAGATTCTTCATATCAAGGAACAAGCTTGCTTCCACTGTGCACTGGGTTGATAGAGATAGGCAATCTAGAAATTGGCTATCCAAAATGGGGAGCTTCAAAGGCATGAAATGGCTGGCTTAAAACTTTCATGAGTCTGCTTAGTTTTAGAATGAGGAAGGTAAGGTAGAATCCAGAAAACTGAGTAGTTTTCCTCTTCTCCAGATGGATGTGGTAAAAGGGGATGGAGGATGATGCTGATAGGATTTTATGATTCAATTTTAGGCAACTGTTTGCAAGATTAATTGTAATTGTCACAACTATAATTGTAGAATATGTGTAACTAAAAAGGGGAGTAGTAGTTAATCTTTCATTTCAAGAACAGATGATTCCAGGACCATGAAGAAGAAAGAGCATGAGTGGACCATGAGCTCCTACCTAAAAAGCAGCAACAGCACATACAGTGGCAGAGATGATGGCATGGAGAGATAGAGCAGCTGCAGGCTCTATGGACTGAGTAAGACTGTGTGCCTGTGGGCAGAAGGCTGACTTGCAGAATATGCCCTTAGGACATTTAAATGAATACATATATTTTGCTTTATATGTGTAAATCAAATAATTTTGCTTTGTTCATTTGTAAAATATAAGATGTAGAAAGGAAGGCACAGGGAAGAAGTAGGGTAACTGTTGTTGCAGGGAGTGGATTATAATCATTGAAATTTACCAAAGTATAAACTGTGTTGAATGTTAATCTGTTAACCTTCACTCAATTCACAAAAAAAAGTTTTAGAAAATGATACATATGGCATAAGCAATGATATCAGTCATTCAGCATTTCTGAATCTGGCCTTGGGGTTCCCTGTTGATATACTGATACAACCATTTTAAAGTTATCTTCAGCAAAATTTTACTTGGGTGTGATATTATTTGATAATTTCCATTTTCTGTTTGGTCACGTTACTTTGGAATGGGCACAATGTAGATCTCCTCCAGTTGATATGTCTTCCAAATTACTTAACATAGGCAAGGGAGCACTGGCAGCATTGCATCCATTTTCTGAAACATCTCAATTGGTATGCCATCAGTTCTTGCAAGTTTGTTTTTCACCAATGCCTTTAGTGCACCTTGGATTCTTATTTAAACACCATCAGTTCTTGATCATATTCTACATCTTTAAATGACTAAATGTCAACCACTTCTTTGGTGCAGTGGCTGCTTTCCTTCAATTGTCTATTGATACTTCCTGTGTCATTCAATATTTTGGCCATAAAATCCTCTCTATTGCAATGCAATGTTTGAATTTTTTCTTCTGTTCTTTCAGTTTGAGAAATGCTTAGTGTGTTCTTTCCTGTCGGTTTCCTAATTCCAAGTGTTTCTGAATATCATTTTCATAATATAATGAAGGAAGCAATAAACAACCCAGATGCTATAAAAGGCATTAATTCAGGAGAAAACACAAAGGATAGTAAACATATGAAAATATTCACAACACTTAATGTTACTTTGGAATTGAGTAATTGGTAGAAGAATTCTCAAGCATATTATATTAAAAGTCTAGATTTCTTAATGGCACAAATATGTATGCTATACATGTTTCCGGTGACAGCTCAAAAGGAATTGAGGAGCAAAGCAAATAACCTTCTGTCATATTTTGTTGATGTTGTTAAGTGCTTCAATTCGGTTCTGACTCATAGAAACACTGTATAGGGTTTCTGAGGAGCAGCTGGTGAATTTGAATCGCTGACCTTGTGGTTCATACTGACCTTGCAGTATAGTGCATTTTCCTACATGCCACACCAGGACTTCTCTATTATATTACAGAATATATATATCCTTATAAACAGAACACTACTAAAAATGGTGGTGGTGGTGGTGGCGGTGTGCCATGGAGTTGGTTCCTAGCTAAGTTACCCTATGATGCTATGGAGTAAACATTTGATTGATAACCATAAGGTCAGTGGTTCAAATCCACAGTTGCTTTACAGGCAAATTATGAGGCTGTCTGCTTTTGTAAAGATTTACAATCTTGTAAAGGATCACTATGTGTTGGAGCTAACGTGATGGCACTCAGTTTAAGGCCTAGCTGAATTGTGTCCTATAGCGTCTAGAAACCAGATTATATATATAATGAACTTACTTATATAACTGAGGGGGTTTCCAAGCCAAGTGTTGAAGTTTTCTTCCTGTTACTTATACTGAAATGTGATATGAGAGTAAGCAATTGAGCAAGAAACTGCTAATCAAAAAGAAATCAACATTTAATTGTTTCAGAAATTCTAAGTTTGCCTAGATTACAAAAGATTCTGAAATTAGGATATTCAATGTTAGAGAAGTGTGTCTGAAGAGAAGGTCAAGGGTATGTGTGACTAGCCAAACTATGTTACTGCGGTTGTTAAGTGCTGTCAAGTCAGTTCTGACTCATAGTGACCCTGTGTAGGATTTCCAAGGAGTGACTGGTGGGTTTGAACTACCGACTTCACAGTTAGCAGTCCAGTATTTATCCTACAGTGCCACACTAGGACTCTTAGAAAACCTGTAGCTGTTACTAAAGAGAGAATGCAAGTCAAGGATCCGCTCAGCAGAAGCCAGGAATAGAAATGTGATTATCCATGTAAGGTATGAGGAGAACTCTCTCATATAATGATATGAATTCCTTTGATAAGTGGAAACACGGCCAGATTGGGCTAAAAGAGACAGCCTCAGGACATGGGGCAAAATAGAAAAAGGTAATCAGACTCCTAAATTCTACAGCCAGAAAACAGACTGACAAATCTAGTCGGCTCCAGACAAGTTCTACCCATCAATAAAAATGAAGAACGTCTTTGAGAGCAGAGGCTTGGGCTTAGTAGACAGAGTTCTAGCTGTAGAGACCTTTGGAGCCAAAGCACAGAAGTATTAGGAATTCCAAGGAAGAGTCATGTTGTTGTTGTTCTTAAGTGCTGTCAAGTCAGTTCTGACTCACAGTGACCCTGTATAGGGTTTCCAAGGAGCGACTAGGTAAGTTTGAGACATCGACCTTGAGGTTCGAACCGACTTTGCAGTCCAGCACATTAACCCATAGCACCACAACACGGAGCCTCAAATCACAGAGGGAAACAAATACTAGAGTGATGTGACTACAAGCTAAGGAATGCTAATAGTCACAAAAGTTTGAACATGAAATAAATTGATTCTGTCTTAGAATCAGTCCTTGAAATCGAATGGAATTTGTACTTCTAGATTTCATATTTCCTTGGGATTAGTGACTCATTTCTTCCTTCCATGTGCTGCTTTTAGAATGTGGTAACTATAATTGTTATCCTGTGCTTTTTCCATTATTATATCTTAGAAGCAGATAGGTTGATTTCTATTTTCACAGGAGCAAAGATAAAGAGATAGTTGACAGAATGATCATATTCAGAGTTTCATTCATACTTGATATAATTGATGAGACTTACAACTTTTGAGCTGAAAATTTTAGATGAGATCTTTTTACTTGAAACAGTAATGGAATGAGACTTTGGGGAATTCTAGGATGGTATAAATATATTTTACATGTGGATAAGCCTAAATCATTGGGGATCAAAGGGCAGAACATAATGGTTGAATGATAACACCAAAGATAGATGTGCTTCCTACTGCTTGTAATCTTTGAATACTGTAAGGATGAGAATGATTATTACTTTTGTTGGAACTTCTCATGTTTTATTCTAATAAACCTTAGATGTAATCATGCTTTCATATACAAGAGAAATAAAGGGATATTTGATACAGATACACAAAAGAGATGGCTTTGAGAAGAGGGAGGCAAATATTGGAGTGATGTGGCTACAAGCTAGGAAATGCTAAGGAATGCTGATAGGTACAAATCTTGAATAAGCAAGAAAGAGATTCTTCCCTAGAAACGTTGGTAGGAGTCGGGTCCTGACAAAGCCTTGCTTTATGCACATGGACCTCACCAGATGGAATATGCAAGAAATCAAATTTACTGTACCTGTCAAAGAGATGATGGAAAATTTAATATAATCAGATAAAACAAGGCCAGGTGCTGACTATAAAACAGATCATTAATTGCTCATATGCATTTTCAGACTGAAGCTAAAGAAAATTAAAATAAGTTCACAAGAGCCAAAATATGACTTTCAGTATATCTCCCTGGAATTTAGAGACCATCTCAAGAACA
>NW_006408845.1:110499-111467 GCF_000296735.1 Chrysochloris asiatica
CAAAGACTAATATCAGAAATTAATGAGCTGAAATGAACTGTTATTCCTTGTTCTGAATCCAACAATCATATGGTTTACCATGTCACAAATGTCAAATTGAAGAAGAAAAGCATCACATTCATTGTCAAAAAGCACATTTCAGGATCTATATTAAAGTACTCTGTTGTCCATTACAGGGTAATATTCATACACCTACAAGGAATACCAGTTAATATCAACATTAAAATTTACACACCAACAACAAATACCAGTGATGATGAAATTGAGGAATTCTATCAACCTATTCAGTCTGCAATTGATCATAAATGCAGTTAAGATGCTTTGATAATTATTGGTATTAGGAATGCAAAAGTTGGAAACAAAAAGGAAGGATTAGTATTTGAAGACATGCGTTTGGTGATATTAATGATGCTGGAGATCACATGACAGAATTTTGCAAGACCAACAACTTGTTTATTGCAAATACCTGTTTTAAGTAGCATAAAAAGGTGACTATACAGAGAGAGGTGACCTATCAAAATTCAGAAATCATAGGACAATATCATTACTATCATATGCAAGTATTTTCTAAAGATATGTCAAAAATTGCTGCAGCTGTACATTAACAGTACAAATGCCAGAGGTTCAAGCCAGAATCAGACAAGGACACGGAATGAGAGATATTATTGTTAAGGTTATGTGGATATTGGCTGAGGGAGTACCAGAAAGATGTTTACCTGTGCTTAATTGAATATGCAAAGCATTTCCATTGTATGGATCATGACAAGATATGGACAACAATCCAGAGATTGGGTAATCTGGAACAATTAATTGTTCTCATGAGGAACCTGTACATAGACCAAGAGGCAGTCCTTTGAACAGAACAGGGAAAATGGAATGGTTTAAAACTAGGAAAGAAGTGTGCAAGGATTGTTGTATTTTTTCCCTATATTTATCCAATCTGAATGATAAGCAAATTATTTGAGAAG
>NW_006408845.1:111641-112893 GCF_000296735.1 Chrysochloris asiatica
CAAAGCCTTCAGTATGGGTAGGATCTCAATGAAAAGAAAACAAAAATCTTCACCACTGGACCATTAAATATCGTCATGATTAATGGAGAAAAGATTGAACTTGCCAAAGACTGAATTTTACTTGGGTCTACAATTAACACTCATGGATGCAGAAGTCAAGTAATCAGATGATGTATAGCTTTAATCAGATATGCTGCACAAGAATTCCTTAAAATGCTCAAAAACAATTATGTCAGTTTGAGGACTAAGGACTCAAGCCATGTATTTTCAATATTCTCACATGCATGTAAAAGTTGGACAAAAGAAGGTAGACCATAGAAGAACTGATGCATTTAAGTTATGGTGTTTTAGAAGAGTATTAAAATAACCATGGACTCCTGGAAAAACAAACAAATCTGGTCTGGAAGTAGTACAGTCAGAATGCTCCTTTGAAGCCAGAATGTCATGAATTAGTTTCTCATGCTTTGGACACAGTATCAGAAGGAACCAGTCTCTGAAGAAAGACATCATGGTTGGTAAAGAGGAGGTCAGTGAAAAAGAGGAAGTCCCCCAATGAGATGGGTTGGCACAATGACAGGACCAATGGGCTCAAGTGTAACAAAGATTGTGAGGATGGCACAGGGCCAGGCAATGTTTCATTCTGTTGTGCATGGGGTCACCTAACAACAACAGCATCTCCTATTGGCTTAGCCTTTGGGTGTAATCTATAAGGTGTACATCCAAAAGAGAAGAGGAGTATGACAAATTAGGTAGATTGGATCTCAAGAGATAAAAAGAAGACATCCCCAAAAATACATTATCTCATTTAATCGTCACTACAGCACTTGAAGTTCATTTTCTAAAGCTGAAACTGAGGTCAAAAGAAGCTAGGTACTGAATGAAAAGTTATAAAACTTGTGAATGTAAAAATCTTTATTTAACCCTAGAGCCAGCAGAAAATGTGTCCCCATGTTCTCTTTGCCCAGCCATCATGCCATGTTGTTGCCTTGAAATATGGATAATATCCCACAGGATTCATTTAAGAATCCCAATTACTTGTGTAAGGAATAGTAAAATTATTAATATGTCTGAGAATTATCTGAGAACCATTTGGAAAGGAAAAAAAAAATTACAGCTTGTTAACTGAGTGACTCAGGATGACCGTGCTCCTTGGAGGCTAGGATGGCCAAACTTTGTTTGTCATACTTCAGACATATTGTCAGGAGGGACCAGAAAATTTCAATGGACAGCTCAAGAAGACAAAGAAATTTTC
>NW_006408845.1:112993-135448 GCF_000296735.1 Chrysochloris asiatica
TGTACCTTGCAGTTGGTTCTGACTCATAATGACCCTGTATAAGGTCTCTGAGGCTGTAAATATTTGTTATTGTGTGCCATTGAAACTCAGATCAAACTCATAACAATCCTGTACAGTGTTTCTGAGGCTGTAAATCTTTACGGGAGAAGAAAGCCTCATCTTTCTCCTGTGGAATGGCTGGCAGATTTGAACTACTGACCTTGTGGTTAGCAACTCAACGTGTAATCCACTATACCACCAGAGCTCCTTAGTTATTAAAAAGTATATATTTATCCAGAAGAAAGTAGAAAATAAAAGAAAAGCATACTATACATGCTGCAACATTTCAGAGCTTAAAACTGGAGAGAAAAATGAACACATAGAAATAACAGTTAATGAGGATATGCTTAGATAAGTCAAATTTCAGTTTAAGAAATATTTTAAATTATTCAAGTTTAAAACTACACATGGTAGATAATGCAAAACTCAAAGAATTACTTTATACTACCCTACGCCTGAGTTTTTACTGAGCACTCAGTGGGTCTCAACCATTTCCACTAATGACTCTCCAGTAATCACTAACTCACCTGTGTGTTCCAGACCCATTCTTATCTCTATGTACCTACAACTTCTCCAAACTTAATATGTTCATGCAAACATAAGATACTGACAGCACTCTTGACTTTCCACCCTTAGTCACAACTTGCCCTTTCCTTCATAGGTCCGCAGCTTTGTAAAGTGTCATCAGTCTCCTTATGTTCACTGCCCCAAACCTGTAGCCTTCCTTGAATCCTGTCTGACTTTCACACACAACAGTATCAGCAAATTCTTTCTAATCAAAGATATTCAAAATACCTCCTCCACCACTCCTGAAATGAACCTCTTGGTATTTCCAGACTAGCAGCTTTGCATCGTCTCTGGCTCTCCTATACTGATTCCTCATACAACAGTGTTTCTTGAAAACATAAAATTAACCACATCATTCTTTTGCAGAAAACCCTTTAATGGCCTCACATTTCATATAAAGTAAAACCCAAAGGGTTTTACAAAAGGCTACAAGAGTCTTTCTCACCTGGACCTTGGCAACCTAACCTAAAATACCATTTGCTCCTTTGTCTTCTGGGCCTTTCTCAAGCTTGTCCTTCAGGCTGCTTTGTACACTTGTAAATTTTGCTGCTCCTGTTGCTCTCCTCCCTAAGGTGCCCACACAGCTTGATCCTTCTCTGTAGTGTGCTTTTCTCATGTCATCTCTTCTGAGAAACTTTCTACATCTGCATGTGATAAACTAACCATGCATTTTCACCTCTTATATTTGAGGATACCTGGTGACACAGTGGTTAAAGCAGTCTGTTGGTAAGCAAAAAGATCAGCAATTCAAACCCACCAGTCACTCTGTGGAAGAAAGATGTGTCAGTCTACCCTGTATTATAGGGTGGCTATGGTTCTGAATCATCGCTATGGCAGCAAGTTAGGTTTTATCTTTTAATAATTCATTCATCCTGCATCCCCTTTAAAGTATTCAGAAAAAAACTCAATGCTGTTGCTAAGTGCTGTTGATTCTGACTCAGAGAGATCCTAGATAATGTTGCCAAGGAGTGGCTGGTGAGTTTGAAGCCTGCTGTTCAAGCCGACCTTACTATTCACAGCTTTGTCCTACAGGGCCAAACATACGTTGTGTCAATCTCAGATTTAGGCATCATGAATACAATGCAGATAGACTTAAATTTGATAGTATATAAGGTAGATGTCAGTTCTGGAATTTAATAGCAACAACAGGAAAATTCTTTTGATAGGTTTGAAAAGCAAAATCAAAAAAGACACATACAAGACAACAATTTGTAAAGAAGTCAACTCTCCACAATTCCTTTGCTGTGATTATGCCTCCAATACTTCGCCAATCAGTGATTTACAAAAGTCCATCCTTACCCTCATATCTCCTAAAACAGTAGCTTAGGTTATTATCTATATTGTTTTAATTATCAGCCTGACAAGTAAGATCCCACTTTATTTTTCACAGTTGCCAAATTGCTCTCCTCAGATATATTCTACAGCTATTAAATTAAGTGGCCTTCCATTAGCAAGACTTATTCTCAAGTATAATTACTCCAGAGGGAAGACTATAGGCAGGGGGGACTTAACATAATTTTCATTTCCTGAGAGTGATCTGAAATCAATACAACTTAGCCTTTTTTTCTACAAATGCTCACCCAAATCAAAATAAGACAAAATAACATGAATTTAAAAGTGAAGGCATCTACTTTTTTTGTTTCTTGACAAAGGCATCCTGCATCTACTGGAGAAAATATGTGGCATCTAATAACACAATTTAAATGTTCTATGTTACGAATCGGGCTGCGAACCTTAAGGTCAGTGGTTCGAAACTAGCAGTTGCTCCGCGGAGAAAGATGAAGCTTTCTACTCCCGTAAAGATTTACACCCTCGGAAAACCTGTACAGGGTCGCTATGGGTCGGAACCGACTCGACGGCACTTAACAACAACAACAACGTTTATTTTATTTTATAAAAAGTAAATTACATGATCAATAAAAATAAGTCTCTAAAGTGGTACAAAAGGTAAAAAGAATGAAAAATTGGGAAAATCTAAATCAAAGGAAATTTACATCATGAACATCATCTCTCCTTGAAAAGAATTATAAATGGATAAAGGTTATTCTTATAATCATTTTTAAGTTTTCCTTTATTCATTCATTCATCTTTTTTTTTTCTTCCAGAAACATTGTAATAAACATTGACCATTTCAAGAAATACCCACTGCATGCCCATCAATAGAGAACCATAACAAAAGAGGGAACCCATCACATTCCTATCATTTAAAGAAGAAAAACAAAAACTAGCAGTTACTGCAGCACATCAGCAAAGTCCAATTAATGTCACATTCCTTCTTATGGGCTATGATTAGGAATCTGATTATATACTGAATTAAACAACACAAATGCTGGAATATTTGGGTCAAAGGACCTTTATGGAAGGATCTGTCCTCAAAGGCATTCCAGTTTGAGACCGGGTTTCAGAGTATGGCATAACAAATGTTAACAAAAGACAGAGAAGGTAAGAGAGGGATTCGGAAATTCCCCAAATACTCTGATCCTGATAAAACAAATCTGGGGTTGTTTTTGTTTTTAATATTTTCTTTACACAATTACCATAAGTGGAACCAAAGATAAGGCACAACAGTTTTGCTTTGTTGCTGTTGTTATTCAGATTTGGGGGATTTTTCTGTTTTGGGTTTTTTACAAATACAAATTAAACACAGAAAAACTCCACTTCAAAAAAATTTAACAGTTAAAGAGAAAAGCATATCAGTTGTAATATAGACACTTAAAACTTATCGCACAATTTAAATGTCAGTGGTTAAAAAAAAAGTAGGGTTTGACATTGTTATGTGACAGCAAAAGAACAAAGCTCTCACACTCTTTCCTTCCATTTAAAATTGTCAATATTTCCAGTGCCAATTTCTCCACACCAGAAGATGGCTCTCAAAAGAATAAATAATTTCAGTTTTTCTTGCTTTTAAAATGTTTTATCCAATCCTGTTTTTCTTATAGGCTTTTGAAACACAGAGAAAATAAGTAAGAAATATTCCAATGAATGAAACATACCAAATGTCAGTAATAAGCAAGACACATTCCTTTGGGGAAATGGCTATTTAAAAAGAAAAATCCAGTCTGTATAATCAAAGAAATTAAGTCTTTTTTTTTTTCTTCTTTAAAAATCCATTTTTCCTAAAATACCATTCCAAAAAATTGGAAGTGAAGGACTAAAAGATCAGGAGAAGGAGAGTGAGGCGCACACACCATTAAAAAAAAATAGGAGTAAAAGTGTACAAACGTAAGCAGTTTATAACAGGTTAGGTTCATAATCCAAGATACCAAAGTCTGGTTAAAGAAATTCACTCTTCGGCAGGAACTAGGGTTTGTACTGCTGTGTGATGACCAGTGAAGAGGGATTCACTGCCTTGGAGCAACGCCTCTCCCCACTCCAAATCCTGGTTTCTGCATCATGCCTCCACAAAGAGGACCTCCAGGTCCCCGCAGGTGGTTAACTCAATGGTCCCCTTCCCTGGTGGCTCGTCTTTTTCTCTTCTACATTCAAATTGACTTCACCTCTGAACATGATAGGCCTGTTACTAAGAACTTTCTGAACAGGTTCAGAGTCATCAAACACAAAAAAAAACAAAATTGGGTCATTTTCCACCACTGTTAATGCACAGCTCCACCACATTCCCGTAGTTTTGGAAGAAGTCTTTAAGCTCTGATTTATCTACTTCATGAAGCAGGTTGCCAATGAAGAGTTGGTGACTGTCAGGGTGTCTCACAGTTCTTTGAGGTTCAACATCACCTTGCTCACTAGCCTCACGCATTGGTCTAGGGCCCCTCTGTGGAGGAATAGTGATTCATTGTTCTCGCAGTTTTTGATACCTCTGAGGTCTCTGTGGTGGAATCCAAGCTTCAGGCTTACACTCTGGATGGGGGCTGTGAAGTAGGAACTTTAACAACATGAGGTGAGATCCCAGTAACTGGAACAGCTCCACTGGGAGGAAGATTCTTACTAGTCACAGATGCCCAAGACAATGTCCTCAAGTCTTCCTGTGCTGTCTGAGCTATGTCTGCAGGTGCTGGAGAAGCCCTCTGCTGAGTCTCCTCGGGAGCACTGTCTTCTAATACTGGCTCCAACTTCTCCTCTTGGATTTCAGATACAGGTTCTTGTTCTGGTTCTGGCTCTGGATCAGGCTCTGGTTCTGCAACAGGTTCCTCTAAACGTTCTTCTAAGTCATTGCTGACAGTCGGATCATAGAAAGTTCCAGCATCATCGGGTACCACCTCTGGTGTCTGCTGTCTTTCTTCAGGCACCTCTACTTCTTCCTCAGATTTCTCCTGAGGCTCAGTGACAAAGCCACCAAAGACTTCATCTTGGTATCTGAAGATATCATTATGAACATAGAACTTATTTGCAACAGAGCCCTCAGGAGCAAGGACAAATGTCTGCATAAATCTTCGCAAGGCTTGGTTGTTATTAGAGAGCAATCCCATCACCTGGACCACCACACCATCCTTTAGAGTAGCAAGAGTATCAACATGGCGAATCTTAGTGTGGCAGTTGGTAAAGTTTTGTGACATCACTTTCTTGTGAATTTCTTTTTGTCCATAGACTGCATCTGCTGTTTTTCCATTTGAATCCAATCCTCCAAGGACATAAGAAGAGTTCTAACCACAAAATCTATGTAGCATGTCTGGGTCCTGGTTCAGCAGTGTATAGTACTGTCTCAAAAATTCCTGTCTTACCAGCAGGGGACTAGTCTTCTTCATAACCATTGCTTTGGTCAATTCAACCTGCACTGCTGAGCAGGAGAGGAACAGGTTTGGCTACACAACAGGGCGGATGGCAAGGAAACCCAATGCAATTGTGTCCGCACACTCATTCATTCATCTCATCTTTATTGAGCACACATAAAATTAACCATAGTCACATAAAGATATAATTATCAAAAAGCTTTTAAAATTGGTTCTTAAGGTGTTTAGTTTTATTCCAAAAACTATGCATTTACTTTGAGTATTTCTTAACAAATGAATAAAAACTTTTCTTTTGAGTACCTATTAACAGCATTGAACTGCATTCAAAGCAATAGGAAAAGTCAAGGAATTGATGGAAGAGTAATTGGAATGTTTCCACAAACTGATGCAGTGCTAGAAGGCACACACTATGCCAAGAAATTTGGAGGACAACTGCCTGGAAGAGATTCAAACTTGTGGTAATTCTAAAAAGAAAAGGTGGCCCAAATGAAATAATTAAATAAGATCTTATATATGTGAGTACTATTTTTCTGAAGATAATTCAAAAATAGTTAAAGCAGTACATAAACAGTGAGCGGTAAGAAATTCAAAAGAGGACATGGAAGGAAGAATGTCATTGTTGACATTATTGGCTGAAAGCAGAGAATACCAGAAAGATGTGTACTTGTGTTGTATTGACCACGCAAAGGCATGCAACTGTGTGGATCATAATAAATGGATTTTTGGAGGAAAAGGAATTCCAGAACACTTAGTTGTGTTCATGAGGAACCTGTACATAGACCAAGAGGCAGTCCTTTAAATAGAATATGGGATACTGCATGGTTTAATCAGGAAAGGTATGTATGCGTCAGAGGTGTATCCTTTCACCATACTTATTGTATCTGTATGCTAAGCACATAATTTAAGAAGCTGGATTACATGAAGAAGAATGTGTCATCAGGAAGAGATGATGGTTCACTGATTTAAGATAATGTCATTAACACAATGTTGCTTGAGTAAAGCAAAGGAGACTTGATGAAGATCAAAGACTATAGCCATCAGTGTGGATTACACCTAATATAAATAACCAAAAATCCTTTCAAATGGAACAATAAACATTATGATAAATAGAGATCAATTGAAACTGACAAGAATCTCATTTTACTTGGATCCAAAATCAATACTCATGGAAGCAGCAGCCAAAAAAATAAAAAAAAATCACACAATGTATTACATTAGATAAATCTGCTGCAAAAGACGTCATTAAAGTATTAAAAAGCAAAGATTTAACTTTGAAGATTATGGTGCACCTGACCCAAACCCTGGTATTTTTATGTTCATAAACATGTGGAGAAGTCCAGGTGTGGCCCTGTGGATGAAAACACTGGACTGCAAAGTCAGTTTGAACTGCAAGATCGGCAGTTCAAGATCACCAGCCACTCCTCAGAGACCCTATATAGTGTTGCTATGGGACAGAACCAACTCGATGACACTTAACAACAACAGCAGCATTTATGTGGAAGATGGACAATAAATAAGGAAGATTTTATGCATATGAATTATGGTATTGGAAAACAATATTGAAAATATCACTGGCTGCCCTAAGGAGTCCTGGTGTGGCACTATGGGCTAATGTGACAGACTGCAAAGTCATTGAACTGCAATGTCAGTGGTTCAAGCTCACCAGCTGCTGTTTGTAAACCCTATACAGGGTCACTATGGGTTGGAATCAACTCGACGGCACTTAACAACAACAATATCCTAAGAAAAAAAAATACCTGTCTTGGAGGAAGCACAGCCAGAATGCTCCTTAGAAGTGAGGATTATGGACTTCACTCACATACTATGGACATGTTATCAGGATGGACCAGTCTCTGAAGAAGGACATAATGCTTAGTAAAGTTGACAGCAAAAAAGGAGGAAAACTCTTCATGAGATGGACTGACACAGTGATTGCAACAATGGACTCAAACATAGCAACTGTAGTGAGCATAATGTAGGACTGCTGGACATAAGATGACTAAGGTCAGAACAAATGCAACAACACCTACCAGCAATAGCAACAAGAGAGCCAAGAAAACTATAGCAAAATACACAGAAATATGAGGAATTTGGGGAACGAAAAACAGCAGATCTGAAATGTAGATATTGAAGCAAAAGTGGTTGTATGTAACATCTTTATGTAACATTCAGATTTGGTTAATTACCATAACTTTGACTTTATTTGGTAAAATAATTTTGCCATATTTAAAAATTGGAAGCTCTTCAATCAGTCTGTCCATTTATAAATGGAGAGGAATTTAGTATGGAATTAGCCATGGAGGTATATGTCTCTGAGACAGATCCTCCTAACCTACCATGCAGATTGTTAAGTGCTGTCAAGTCAGTTCTGACTCATAGTGACCTCATATAGGGTTTCCGAGGAGTGGCTGGTGAGTTTGAACCACTGACCTTGTGGTTCACACTGACCTTGAAGTCCAGTGCTTTATTCCACAGTGCCACACCAGGACCATGCAGATTAGACAGTGCAAAAGTTCTGCTTCATTCAGTTTCAGAATATGTTCTTTATGACTACCACTTTTCCAGGCCTGTGAAAGGAACATGCTCTAAGCCGAGCCAGTAATGATACAATGTTATATAGTGATTTCATAACAATAAGAGTTTCCTACTATTTCTACATGGACCAAACAAAAAGTCCTCCAAGATGATTGTTGACAATTGTCTAAAGAATATTAAGTAAATGCTACAGAAGATAAAAGGAGCTCTGGTAGCGTAGTGGTTACGAATCGGGCTGTGAACCGCAAGGTAAGCAGTTCGAAACTACCAGCTGCTCTGCGGGAGAAAGATGAGGCTTTCTGCTCCCGTAAAGATTTACAGCCTCAGAAACCCTGTTCAGGGTCGCTATGGGTTGGAACCGACTCAATGGCACTTAACAACAACAACAGAAGATAAAACTAAAGATGGTAGAAAACAAAATTGTATCCATTGTCTCATACACTTGTTGAAATATGAAAAGATCCGATATGGTTATCAGCTTCTTAGATCCAATTTATCGTATGAGTTTACCCAGAGATATGGGTGTCATAATGATGGAGTATAGAGTGGACCAGAAACCAAAGATGTTAATTGCCTAACTAGATTTTGATCATTCTTCCTGTTCAAATAAGAGCACTTCATTTCATTACACTTCAGTCTAAATGCAATGATTTAAAAGCTTTTGCTTTTCATTAAGTGACAGATATTAGAAAAGAGAGTGTGCATTTAATAGTGTCATTATAGTCTCCCTGTTGTATATCTAAGATGTAATCATGGAAAATTTGAAACTAATAACACACTCAAAGACTTAAAATAACTTGTAATGACAGATAATACTTTCCACTCCTGAATGAGTATAAATGAAGAATACATGAATACATGATGTGCTTTATAATCTCATGCTGTTTCCCTAATCTATCATAACTCCTATAGCCTTTAGTAAAAGTAAGTCATGATGCTTTTTATGTTGGCATAAAAAGCTGCTCACCCAAATGAAGCATCCCTCCCCTCAGTTTTAACTATCAGACTAGGGTGCTATAAGTCCTAAATGATGAAAATTACTAGTGCTTACAACAGTTAAGAACCCAAATCAATAGAAGCATATTAAATTGCATCAAGTGACTAGGGTAAATTACAATAGTTGCCATATGCTGCAGAATTTGCCTTATGGTTAAGAGTGAGCAGTTAATTGAACCAATATGAAAAGTCAAAGAGTGATAGTTAAATCTGGAGAATAATTACTAACCACTGCATTCTAACACTATGTAGCAAAATAAATAAATTCCACTTCTGTTAATTTTGGTAAGCAAACAAAATATTTTGTAAGGAAAAAATAAAATAACTATTTTATAAATTTCTATTAAGTGTTTCTAAATTTCTATGTGAAATCAGGAATTAGTATGCTCTACTCCTGACCAGGAGTTCTGGTGTGGCGCTGTGAGTTAATATGCCAGACTGAAAAGCCATTTGAACTGCAAGGTTGGTGGTTCAAGCTCACCATCCGCTCCTCAGAATGGTTCACAAGTACAACAGTGTAGGAAAAGGAAAAGAAGATAATGGATAAGTGCTTTTCACCTTCATGCCTTTGCCAAGAGCAGGAGATGTCTGGGCTGAATTCCTTAGGCCCTTTTCTTGAGCACCTATGAAAACCTACACTGAGTTTCTTGGGCCCTTTTTTAGAGGAGCTGTGAAGCTTTACTTCTCCTTAGTACAAAATATCCCTCTCTGCTCTTCTGGAATTCTCACATTAATGGGCATGGCAAAGTTGTTTTAGAACTGTGTCAGGCAAGATAGTGGACTAGGCAGATATACTACACTGATACACTACAGAGTAGCACTAAAGACCAAATGAGGCAGATAGAATTGGTAATCCTGGAAACCTAAATTCCAGAGGAAAAAGAAAATGATTGCTGAGTTGTTGTTAAGTTACATCGAGTTAGTTCTGACCCATAGCAACACTGGATAGGGTTTCCAAGGAGTATCTGGTGAGCTTCAACCACAGATCTTATGGTTCAAATTGACTTTGCAGTCTAATGCATTAGCGCACAGCACCACACAGAAATATCAATTAGGAGAAGCAAAACTTTTACTAATCAGCATTTTTGTAGCTGAACAAAAGCAGTTACAGAACAGACAGAAGAGTGAACTGTCAGCTGGCCTGATGAGGCAATATTGTTGTTGTTGTTAAGTGCCGTCGAGTCGGGTCCAACCCATAGCGACCCTGTACAGGGTTTCCGAGGGTGTAAATCTTTACGGGAGTAGAAAGCCTCATCTTTCTCCCGCGGAGCAGCTGGTAGTTTCGAACCGCTGACCTTAAGGTTCGCAGCCCGATTCGTAACCGCTACGCTACCAGAGCTCAATATTAGTCAGAAAAAAAGAATTAACTCCAAAGAAAGCCTAAGATTGAGCTACAAAGGAGAACTAATAAGAGAAGTCCTAATTTCTCAGCAGAAACCAGGCAAGCATTTAGGAAATCAGATGATATATATAAAATTCTGAAAGAAAAAACTGCCAACCGAGAATCGTATATCCAGTAAAATTGTCCTTCTAATAAAATGATGAAATACGAATATTTCCAGATAAACAGAAACTAGCAAATTTGTAAAACCCAGACCAGTCTTACAATAAATACTAAAAGGAGTTCTCTTTGGATAGAGAATGAACAACAGTAGCCACCAACCTGAGATTAACATACATGACAACATCACTCACAAGTAAACCTAGATACAGAAGCATCCAAGTAAAACAAACCTAAAAAACTGTTAGTAGGGAACCAAAGATAGTCATTTGTAAGACAATTAAAAAGTAAAAAGGATGAATATGTAATTATAGATATTCCAAACAGAGAATAAGTCAAGATTTTAACACAAAACAAACAGTTTTCATCTTGGGAAGAAATTTCTACAGATGTTACTTGAGTGAAAGGGAAGACAATATAAAATTGAATAGACATACAGGCTGAAGACATATAGGAGGGAGAGTTGTTGTTGTTGTTAAGTGCCGTCGAGTCGGTTCTGACCCATAGCGACCCTGTACAGGGTTTCCGAGGGTGTAAATCTTTACTGGAGTAGAAAGCCTCATCTTTCTCCCACGGAGCGACTGGTAGTTTCGAACCACTGTCCTTAAGGTTGGCGGCCCGATTCGTAACCACTATGCAACCAGAGCTCTTTGGAGAGTAGAAGTAGACATATATATAGAAAAATTATGAATAACACAAGAATATTATCAGATTTAATGCCAGAAGATGAACCCTCAGGTTGGAAGGCATTTGGGAAGAGCTGTCACCTCAAAGTAGAGTTAACTGTGATGACATGAATGGTGTAGACCTTTTGGGACCTTCATTTGTTGATGTGGCAAACTCAGAATGAGAAGAAATAGCTGCAAATATCCATTAATAATTGGAACATGGAATGTATGAAGTATGAATCTAGGAAAATTGGAAATTATCAAAAAAATGAAATGAAATGCATAAAATTAGATATTCTAGGATTAGTGAACTGAACTCGACTGGTAATGGCCATTTTGAGTCTTACAATCATCTGGTTTACTATGCTGGGAATGACAAATGGTGTTGCATTCCTCATCAAAAAGAACATTTCAAGATCTATCCTGAAGTATAATGCTTTCTGTGATAGGATATTATCCATAACGTACAAGGAAGACCAGTTAATACAACTATTACTTAGATTTTCACACCAAGCATTACAGTCATGGATGATGAAATTGAAGAATTCTACCAACTTCTTCAGTCTGAAATTGATCAAACATGCACTCAAGACATTATTGTTGTTGTTGTTGTCATGTGCCTTGGAGTCAATTCTGACTTATAGCAACCCTGTACAGGGTTTACAAGGCTGTAAATCTTTACAGGAGCAGAAAGCCTCATAGTTCTCCCACAGAACAGCTGCTAGTTTCAAACTGCTGACCGTGAGATTAGTAGCCCAATTCATAACCACTACGCTACAAGAGCTCCTTAGATATAATTACTGATAATTACTGGTGATTGGAATGCAAAGGTTGGTAACAAAGAAGAAAGACCAGTAATTTGAAACTATAGCCTTGGTGACAGAAATGATGCTAGAGATTGCATTATAGAATTGTGCAAGACCAATGACTTACTCATTGCAAATACCTTTTCTAAACAACATAAAAAATTATTATACATGTGAACCTCACTAGATGAAGTGCACAGGAATCAAATTGGCTATATCTGTGGGAATAGTTGGATGTAGAAAAGCTACATAACATCAGTCTAATAAGACAGGGCAGACTGTGGAACAGACCATCAATGGCACATATGCAAGTTAAGGCCGTCACTGAAGAAAATTAAAACAAGTTCACAAGGAGAGAGGTGGGGCTTAATGGCAGGTTAGGGACACATGCAGTGCAAAGCTCTACCAGTAACAACACAGAATACCAGACTAAGCAAGTTCAGGGGAGGATCCCAGAACGTGAAACTACATATAAAGGAATATTTAGAAAGTCCAAAGACTTAAAATCAGTGGAATTTGTAGCAGAGGCAAGAAACAGTGTTCTCCAGACTGGCCATCATGGGCATGACAGAGCAGGAGAAAGGTCAGAGCAGCTTTCCCACTTCAAACTTCTGAAGATCATCAAAGATAAAAGTGTGGAGATACTTATTTTTAACTTTCTCTATCCTTTGGTCTCTCACTGTCTGTGCACCTCCACTCTGGTGACTAGAGGGGGTGCCTGAGCAAGTGGACCCCCACTCCCCACTCCCTCACCTCCAGAGAGTTCTACTACACATGCACAAATCTGCAGAACAAAGATTTCTGGCTCTAGAATTGTGGAGGTGGGAGGAGCCACAAGGAGCTGCTTAACACAGACCTGTCTCCCAGAATGGCAGAGCTAACCAAGAAAGGGGCATTAAAGCCATATTCATATTTTGCTACAGAGTTTTTATTTTCCCCTCTTTTTCCATCTTTTCTTTTATGTGATTATAGACTGTAGTACCAAATCATTTTTATATTTTTGTGTGGTTTTTTTTGCTGTTGTTGTTTTGGTTTTTGGTTCCCCTTTTACCTTCAGAGGGCTCTTTCTTTCCCTACTTTACCCAAAAAGAGACAGAAACTGTGGTCATATACCCAAGTTGCAATCACACCCAGTAAAATCTCACCATTTGAACAAGAGCCGATATCAGATACTATACTCCAGATAGACAGGCAAAACCTTCTATAGTTACTCTGAGTTGAGTAATAAGAAAATGAAAAGGGAACCTTGTCTCCTGATCACATCAACCTAAAGATAACCAGGAACCTCAATAAAACATCAACATACATTCATTTAATTACTGAAAACCTAATTACTGAAGATGCCCAAGAAACAGTCGAGCATTGCAGCACATGTCCACATACAGGATAGAGCAATTAACACAAATAAGCTAGATGTAGACCTAGACTTCCCACTGGAAGGAGGCAGGCCATGGAACTGCCTGAGAAGGAATTCAGAAGAGTGATACTAAAGTATATCCAAACTCTGCACAGAAGGTTTGAGAAAAATAAGGAAGAAGTCAGAAAGTGCTACATGAACAATCAAATAAGATAGACACAGCATTGGAAATAATTCAAAAACTGAAAAAGATGTCCAAATAATGAATAATAAAATATTAGAAATAGGTAACACATAACATAAGGATTGGAGGAAAACTCATTAACAACCTCTGATATGCAGATGTTACAACCTTGCTTACTGAAAATGAAGAAGATATGAAATTGTTATTGATGAAGATCAAAGACCACAACCTTCAGTATGGATTGCACCTCTCTTTAAAGAAAACAAAAATCCTCACCTGCGTACCAACAAATAACATCATGATAAATAGAGAACAAAATTGAAGTTGTCAAATACTTCATTTTGCTTATATCTAGTATCAGCACATATGCAAGCTTCAGTCAAGAAATAAAATGACATTTTGCATTAGGCAAACCTGCTGTACACCTCTTCAAAGTGTACAAGATGCAAAAATGTCAGGTTGAGAACTAAGGTGTGCCTGACCTAAGCCATGGTATTTTCAATAGCCGTATGTGCATGTGGAAGTTGGACAGTGAATAAGGAAGACTCTACAGAATTGATGCATTTGAGGTATAGTGTTGGAGAAGAATATTAAAAGTATTGTGGACTGACAAAAAACAAACAACAAATCTTGTGTTGGAAGAAGTACAAGCAGAATACTCCTTATAAGCCAGGATGGCAAGACTTCATCTCTCAAACTTTGGACATACTGTCAGGAGATACCAATCCCAGGAATACATAGACCTTATACATGGTCACTATGAGTCAGAACCAACTCGATGGCACTTAACAACAACATATATATATATATACACACACATACTTATGAGTGTGTATATATACACACACACATATATATTCTTTTTTTTTTTCAAACAGAGTATATCTGTACATAAGAATATATTTTTTTTTTGTAGCAAGTATATCCATAAATGTTGGGGCAAAGTTATGAAAACTTCTTAGACACAATGAAACACTTTTAAGAAATCAGTCATTGGGTCTGGAGACTCAGGATCATAGTGTCAAGGGACACCAACATCAACTCACATAACAATCTACAAAGACAATGTGCTACATCCAACTTTGGTGAGTAGCCACTGGGGTCTTAAAAACTCATGAGTAGCCATCTACGATGCAACTATTGGTCTCTCTCTGTCTGTAGGAAAGTGGAGTATTGAAAACTAAAGATACATGCAAACATTCAGTCCAATGGAATACTATCTCCGTGATCCTGAGATCAGCGCTAGATGGTGTGTGCCTGTACTACCCACTTCTCTAAAAGGGATCACATTAGATGATCCTCAATAACTTTGGAGAAAATGTGAAAAGAAACTCAAAAATCATAAAAGAGACTAGGCTTGCTTTTGGGTAGAGAATGATGGAACCCCCAAAACTTTGACCTTCGCGTCTGAAAATAACTTACCTCTGTGGATCAATTTTCAGGCAACCAATAGACAGATCTATGAAGGGAACAGTAACACTAATGTGAGTGGCACACCTTAGCATCAGAAACCAGATGAGAACAAAAGGGAAGCATTTTTCCAAGGACAAAGTTCAGAAGGGTTAAGAAAGAAGAAGGAATGGAATTAGGAAACATGGGGAGGAAGTAGGATAAGTAATAGTATGCTGAGAGGATTGTAATCAATTAAATGAAACAAAATGTGCATGGCTTGTTAAACATACAACTCATGATCTACTCTGTAAGCCTTCATCCAATTCCCCAAAAAACAGTTTTATTAAAAAAAAAAAACAACGATGTCAATTTGAAGATTCAAATATGGAGTCAGAGCACTGACTTCAGGCCTTTAGTTTTCAGGCTGTAAGTCACACTAAAATAGAAAGCATCAATTAAGTGTTTTAAATTATATGGATAATTCTTCTAAGTTAATAACAAAACTATCCTCAACATTTGGATTCCCAGAATATACACAGGATTATGTCTTTTCTCAAGAATAACATGTTGCCTACTTGAATAGAAATAGCTGGATGCTCATTTCAAATATGTTCATATTGATGTTTATCCTCAAAAACAACCTGGAAAATTTGGTAGTTTTGAAAGTAGAAATGTTTGTTCTCTTTTCAATACCCTTGGTAAAGAGCCCTACACAGAGGATATTTGTGATTTTGGAATGTTAAGTGTTAGATTCCAAAGGTGCACAACTAGACTTTAATAGATATTTTGTCCTTCTTTTGTCCTTCAAAAGTCTCTTTATCATTCTCATCTACTACCACCAGCACTGCAGACAGGTAACAAAGTTGATTCCAACCTATGGAGACACCATATGTGTCAGAATAGAGCTGTACTCCATCAGGTTTCCATGAGCAGCAAGGTGATTTTTCATAAGGAGATCACCAGGCCTTTTTCCTCAAGAGTGTCTGGGTAGACTCAAATCACCAATCTTATTGCTACTGTTAAGTGCTGGCAAGTTAGTTCTAACTCATAGAGACACCGCATTGGATTTCCGAAGAGCAACTGGTGGGTTTGAACCACCAGCCTTGCAGCTAGCAGTCCAGTGCTTACCCAACAGATTACTTCTATCTCTCTCTCAATTCCCAATGGCCTAGAGCTACCACTATTCTTTCATGACCTTTGATATTTTGATGAGGTCAAAAAACTTAATTCTCATTTATCTTTCTTGCTTCTATCTTTTTATGTGTAGTTCTCTTTTCTTTTACTTTATTTTTTTTCCCATTTATGCCTCTTCTCCAAGACTATCTACTCTTTAATTTTATCTTTTCCCTGTACTGGTCCCTAGACTAAAGACTACTTTTAGATTAAAACTTTTTCTTGAATTACATTTGTATAGAATATATATAGTTACTTGGAAAACTAACAACTGCAAATTTTCACCACATGAAAGTATCTTGGATATAAAATATATTTCAAATTTATAAACTTGCCATTTATACAAAAGAGTGCACTACTGATTTCTTCTTAACAGATACCATTGGATAGGAAAAGTATGTGCTTTCTTCCCCCATTTCTTTATCAATCCATATTTTAGGGTCATTAACCCTTCTGGTGTGGCACTGTAGGATCAGCACTGGACTGTGGACCACAAGGTAATCAGTTAAAACCCACCAGGTCAGCAATTCAAAACCACTATATACAGGGTCACTATGAGTCAGACCCGACTCGATGGCACATAACAACAACAACCCTCCCAAAGAAGTTTCTGTATGGCACAAACAGTTAACTGCTGGACTACTGCCCTAAAGGTTAGTGGTTTGAACCAACCCAGAGGTACACCAGGAGACAAGCTGGGTGATCTACTTCCTAAAGTTCATCGCCTTGAAAACCCTGTGGAATACTTCTACTCTGCACTCCATTCAGTTCCTACTCAGAGTAGAAATTGAATGGAGTACAAGTAACAAGAACAATCTTCCCAAAACATCTGCCCTATCTCCAGCGATTCCTACTAAAGGCATCAGGTGGAAGTTTGAAAGAGACAGAAACCCTGCTATACTGGGTTATATGCTGGACTGCTAACCTCAAAGTCAGCAGTTTGGGCCCACCAGTTGCTTCAAGGGAGAAAAAGGAGGTTTTATGCTTCCATAAAGAAGTACAGCCTCAGATACCTACATTGGGTCACCATAGTCCGAATCTAGTCTATGGTAGTGGACTTTATTTGATAAGATGAAGAGATACTGCCATCTGTTTGCCTTTGTTTTACTACTCAATAGGGCTAATGTACTGAGGGTTGGTGCTCAACATAGGGCTTCTCCTCTGCTCTCGGCTTTCCTACTCCCTTGTGAGGGAAGTTCTAGCTGGGTGTCAGAGCCTTAAGACTGCTCTTACCAAGTGTGGGTTCCAAAGTTCACGGGGGAAGGAAATGGGAACTCTGATTTCAGGTCCAAGTTACATTTCAGAAATTAGGTTTAGCAGGTGTGAAGCTTGTATTTTTATTTTCATTTCCTGTGTCTAGTTCTCAGTTCAAACCCATTTAATAGCATGCCCTCAAACCAAAACATCAAAGAAATATCCTATTGCCTTTTTAAAATCAATACAGAATTATAGAGTATAGAAACATATTTCTACATGCACAACCCATGCCAAACTTTGTTTAGAGGTTATCCCTAAGGGTGGAAAGGAGGAGAGCAATAAAGAAAACCTGTTTTATTCTGAAAACTGTAACTCTCATTGTTTTCTTTAGCCTTCCATCTCTATTCCCATAGCTAGCTCACATCTCAGAACTATTCCCTGGTTCTGAAATGTTAATATTGTATACTTAATTGGATAAAGCAGTGGAGCTGATGTAAGATTGGCTGGAAGTAGACAAGCTTTGCCAAGAAGGATGTTGGAGAGGAGGTCCAGACTAAAAAGAAGAGGTTCATAAAGGGGCTGCCTGCTGTCTGCGCAGCAATTTCCCCCTCTGTTAACCTCTTGCCAAAACTAATGAGCAGTAAAAAAGTATAAAAATTCTCTAAAGGTAGCTTATCCTTAACATTATCTTAAATATACATGAAAGAAAAATTCAGCGTCAAGAGACTTGAATCTGTATAAAATAAAGTTAAGAAAAATTATTTTAGGCAAAAGTTATGATGTTACTGTACATAAATATGAAGCTTATGAATGAAAATATCACAAGTAGTCTTTAGAACAAGGTGTGCTCACAACAAGTGGAAATTTAACTAGAGGGATAAAGCGCTGTTAGAGCTGGCCTTCCTGGATACTTAATGGAACCAAAATAATTGTGGAGGGTAGCTTATCATTATAGTAAATGCAATGGAGGGGAGCAAGTGAAGCAGAGTTCAAGACAGCAGGAAATAAAAGTCATAGAAAACAATTGAGCCAGAAAGGGGAATTGAAACAGACCTGATGGAGCACTAATCATTAGTGAGTGAAGTAATGAACTCAGGAAGAGATGGGGTTTTAGTTATAGCCCACCAAATGGAAATGAAGGTTTTCCAGATGTTCCATATGGCCTGTAATTCAAATGCTTTGTGCCTTCAGGTCAGAATTTTCAAACAGATAACAGATGTAGAGAAGATTCAAAATTTCATGCACACACCATGATGGTTAGCTTTCAAAATTTCAGGGCTTGTGTGTAAACTCTTCACATAAGAAGTAGGGGCTTAAACTAAAGCCTGTCAGACTTCAGGCAGAATTCCAGTTGAGAAAGAGAATTCCAAGTTAATAATAACATATTTTTGCATCCCAATTTAAATGGTATAAAACAGAAAAAGAGGGGCTTTCATACAATGGCACCAATTTTGGTGTCTATGAGGTTCAAAATATATATATATATATATATATATATATATATATATATGAATGAGTCCTGGTGTGGCACTGTTGGCTAATGTATCAGACTGCAAAGTCATTTGAACTGCAAGGTCGATGGTTCAAAATCACCAGCTGTTCCTTGGAAACCCTATACAGGGTTGCTATGGGTTGGAATCGACTCAATGTCACTTAACAACAGCAGCAACATCTATCTATCTATCTATCTATTTAGATACATATAATTTTTTTTTTAACCAAATGATCTATCTGCTAAAGAAAAGTATTTAAACTGAACAGCTTGATAGACAAATTGATTCTGTATACAAGTGACCAAAATGCCATAAAAGTCAGAGTCAATTTTATCTTAAAGGAGGTAGATTTTTTAGATGTTGTTTTGTTGTTTTTAGTTGTTAAGTCAGTTCTGACTCATAGTGACCTTATGCACAACAGAAGGAAACACTACCCAGTTCTGCACCATCCTCATAATTGTTACTACTTTGGAGCCTGTTGATGAATTGCCTCAGGAGCAATCCATCTCTTTGTGCTCTTCCCTATTATCACTGACCCTCCACTTCACCAAGCATGACAAGGACTGGTCCCTCCTGATAACAAGTCTGAATTATGAGAGATGAAGTCTTTCCATCCCAGCTTCTAAGGAGCATTCTGACTGCACTTCCTCCAATGAAGGTTTGTTTTTCTTTTGGCAATCCATGGTACAGTTAATATTCTTCTCTAACACAATTCAAAAGCATCAATTCTTCTTAGGTCTGCCTTATTCTTTGTCCAACTTTTGCATGCATATGAAGCAATTGAAAATTCCATGGCTTGGGTCAGGCCCACTTTAGCCCTTAAACTGACATCTTTACTTCTGAAAACTTTAAAATGGTGTTTTGCAGTTTCCACAAGTGTTGTTTGTGGGTCAGCAACAGTTTAGTCTTTTAATTCCTTCCCTTTCAACAAGCAAGTTTGTATCATCTGCATATCTCAGGTTGTTGTTATGAGTCTTTTTCCAATCCTGATGCCACATTCTTCATATAATCCAGCTTCTTGGGTTATTTCCTCAGCATACAGATTGAGCAAGTATGGTAAAATGATGTATAACGATGGTACAAACCTTTCTCGACTTTAAACTATTCAGTATCTCCTGGATCTGTTCTAACAACTTCCTCTTGATCTAGGTTCCTCATAAGAACAACTAAGTGTTCGGGAATATCTATTTTTTGCAATGTTATTCATAGTTTATCATGAACCACACAGTTGAAAGCCTTTGCATAGTCAATAAAGCTCAAATAAACATCTTTCTGGTATTCTCTGATCTCAGTCAAGATCCACTGAAGTCAGCAATGGTATCCCTATCCATATCCTCTTCTGAATCATGCTTGAATTTATAGTAATATAAATTTGTAACCATTTTGAATTACCTTTAGCAAAGTTTTACTTGCATGTGATACTACTGCTTGATCGTTTCCACATTCTGTTGGGTCACCTCTCTTTTGAGCACACATATGGATTTTTCCCATTTATTTAAATTATAATTTCACAAGCAAGATTGGAGCCACTGAATAAACATTTCTAAGCTTTCTTGGATACTTAAATGAATTAAAATAATTTGTGGAGTTTGTTTAAGATGTATAAGATTAAAGTAACAAACGCCATGTTCGTTTGTTTGTTTGTTTAATGTTTTATTGTGAATTATGTGATAGTTTACATGGGAGAACATTAGCTTTACATTCATTCTATTGTATATCATTTCATTGCCATGGTTACGATCCCCTCCATGCATCATCAACCAACCAAAGGGTATACCCTCCAAACCTGCCTCCCCACCTCCAGTTGTCAGCACAAAGCCCCTCTCCCTCTCTGTGTCTAAAGTCCCCAGCTGCTCCATCTCTCCACATCATCCTCTCTGCCTCCGTCTCTGGCATCACTGCTTATCTGGGCAGCGTCCTGCTCTCTGCTCTTCTCCCTTGATGGTCCCAGGACTTCGGCTCCTAGACCTAAAAGTCAATCACTCTACTCCTTTTGCTACAAAATGTCTACCTTTACATTTCTAACCCTCATAATCAATCCTGATAACAATTATTCACTATTGTATCACAAGAGACATTCACACCTCCTTTAATTAGCCCCACCCAGACAGATTGAATACTACTCAGTGGAGATTCTACCTTCCTCTGTGCCCCCTGGATCTAGCCTCCCTCTTGAAAGCTTGTAAGCCAGTCACTTCTTGCCTTTTTAGTCCCCCCCCCCCCATTTTGGGTAGCCAGTATCCAAGTTGCCCATCCCTGTCTACTCTGTGAATGGAGGGGATGGGAATGATCCTCGCTGTAAAGATTTGTTACCTATTTTGAGCTATAGCATCCATAGGTGTGGGTCAAGTTCATCAAATTGTATCAGATTATTCTTTTTTACCTCTTCTTTCTTCTTCTAGTTAAGCTCTGATCGTCCAGTCATTGAAGCCAGGTCAACTGGGTATTATCTGCAAGTTTGGGTGTTCTTGTGCATATGTCTTCTCTTCTTATCATCTAGATGCTTCACTCTCCACTCTAGTCCTCTGTGGCTATGACACTGACTCTGGACCCCAAACGGCCTTGTTATATGATTTATGAACTCATTTAAATTATTTTATGGAGAATATGTGCAACAAGCATATGCCAACTCATGGATTCTTACATGTACAATTCAGTGACAGCATTACTGAATAGTTTGATCAAGAATTCTAGGCAGGATCTTTAAAAAATTCATAAAAATGCATATTATGAAAAGCTATGCATGGATTTCAAAACTTTTTGCACCATCATAAACTTGTGCTACTTTATCTGAACAAGATCCAGTTTGAGGCACTAAAAAGGATAAGACATCTGTTTGAAAAGACTACCTATCAGAGCAACATGAATTTGGCAAGATTTGAAGCAAGAACAAGCTTAAAATTTACGGTAAAGCTTAGGTGAAAGAATGGTGAAATCATTGGTGTTTTTAAAAAGTTTACAGGGACAATGTCTCAAAGAAATAAGCAGTTTACAAATGGATAACTTGTTTTAAGAAGGGATGAGATTCTGCTGAAGATTAAGTCTACAGCATCAGACCATCTAGACCAGTTTGGGAGGAAACCATTAATCTCGTTGTTCCCCTAACTGAAAAGGATCTATGCTTAACAGCAAAAACAAAGAGTAAATACTATAGACAACTCAAATGGCTCAATTTACATAATTTTGATACAAAAATTACAGTTGAGTAAATTTTCTACCAGATGGGGGCCATATCAGCTACAGAGAAGAACAAGCTTGTAATGGAAACTCTGACAAACACCTTTCCAGATTTAAAAAAATTCCATATTCTCTTATTCTTAATAAAAAAGACCCATTCTGAAAGAAAAAAATTCGAGCTTCAACTTGCAATTTTGAAAGATTCTATGAGCAAAATGGACTTTTGGTGTGGTGCTGTAGGATCAGCACTGGACTGCCAACTACAAGGTTAGCAGTTCAAACCCACCAACTGCTCCTCAGAAACCCTATGCAAGGAAACTATGAGTTGGAACTGAGTCAATAGCACTTAACAACAACATGGGCAAAATGTTGAATAATGCAGAAAGCATCAAAATAAAATGGAAGGAATACAGAGTCACTGTACCAAAAAAAAAAAGGGCAATGTTCAACCATTTCAAGAGTTAGCATATAATTAAGAACCAATAGTTCTGAAGGGAATTATCACACAATATCATTAATAACATAAGCAAGTAAAATTTTGCAGAAGGGAATTAAAAATTATTCCAACAGTGCACTGACAGAGAATGTCCAACTGCAAGAAATTCAAGTTGGAGTCAGAAGATGTGGAACTAGGGCTATTATGGCTTATGTCACATGGGCCTTGGCTGAATACAGAAAATACCAG
>NW_006408845.1:136284-144549 GCF_000296735.1 Chrysochloris asiatica
ACTCATATTTTGAACATTTTGTCAGGAAGGACATTATTCATGGTAAAGTGCATGGTCAGTTAAAAACAGCTACTAAGAGACAGATTGAGACGGGCAACAGCAATGGGAAGAAATATAGCAATTGTGAGGATGGATCAGGACCAGTTTCGTTCATTTGTGCATAGGGTTGCTATGAGTCACAACCCACTTGGTGGCACCTAACAAACAGCAACAGCAACCAAGTGTCTTAAACTTGGTGCAGCTTATGCTGAGAAATAAAGATTTTATATTTTAGTTTTATCTTTTAGTTACATTTTCCACAAAATTTTTTGAAGTCCCCTGTTAAAGCTTAGTGGAAGCCAATTCTTACTTCTACTAGCTTCACAAGGGGGAAAGAGACGCAAACTCAAAATCAGTGCAAGGTCAATTCCTAGGAAGCGGAGGTCAGACATGCTTCCACCCTACAATCATTTTTTACCCTATTCTAACACCAACCATCCCTACCATAGCACTCTCTGATTCATATCTGGGTTCTATAATCCATCACAATGGCCATACAGGACTCATAACAACACCCACAAATATGAGGCTTAGTAGGGAAGTGAACAGGGTACAACTCAGGATCAGAAAAGCTTAGGACACAAAAGTTCTACAGCCAGTAACACCACTTGTCTGCCATACTGCAGGCACATTTCACTTTTGTCTTTGGCCTCTCAGCCATATGGCTCCTTGGCCTCTAGCCTGCTCAGGAAAATGTTACAATGTTCTTTTAGCCATTCAGTTGAATGACCAAAGGGCACATTCTGCAAGCCAGTCTCCTGCCCATAGATACGCAACTGTACTCTGTCCATGGGCCTAGAACCCAAGGCTACTCTGTCTTTCCATGCCACTGCCTTGGCCATCACCTCTGCCATCATCTCTGCTGGAGGGAGGCTAGATGAACTACTGAAATCATTGCATTGTGATAATTATTAAATCTTAAACCAAAAAACAGCCCTGAATTTAGCTACAATTTCCAGATAATTATTTTAATAATAAAACAACAATTTGTATGCATATATATTATGAGAATGTTTTATCTTTTGTGTAGACACCTTTGAAAAATGAAAGATCGCCAAAGGAAACTATTTTCAACCTTTGTTACAAAGAGGGACTTTCCTATACATACATAGCAAGGTGATCATTCCAGCTAATTTTATCATTAAAAATAGTATGCATGCCATCTCCAATATGTGTTCTCTGCACAAAGATCACAGAACTGTATCACTGTGTTTCCTATATTTAACAACATAATGTTTACTCCCCCTCTGCCTCATATTGCTACTCCTTTGTCTTTGTCAGCAGGTGAGAGTGAGGTCCTCCTTAATTATATGTGTTTGTCACTTTATGTGCTTAATCTTAGTTCTTTTTTTACTTTGTCAATTTGAGGGAAATTTTCTTAGACATAAAGTTAAGTATTTCATCCACTTGTTATTGTTATTTTCATTACTGTTAACTCTCTGGGTTGAAACCTTTCTGAATCAAACTTAATATTCACCGTCAATTACTGATGCTCAAGTAGAACTTGCATATTAATACCATTTTAAGGTCAGGGTTAACAGACACATTCTAGATAACAGAACACATCATTCCAGTAGTATAAAACAGATGCAGATTTTGTTCCCCATTATTCTTAATTTACAACTTAATGATTTAAAACTAAAATTTGAATATATACCTTAGCTGTGAGAGTAGAAATATAATGTTCTTAAGTAAGCAGATCAATCCTCATGTAGGATTTGAGGTACTAGGGATGGCACTGATAACTGAATCTGCCTAAAGTCAAGCACTCTAACATCTTATCATTGTTTTTGATAAATATTCTCTAGCATCCAATTGACTAACAGCCAACAATTCTCATCAGTAAAAAGCATTTATGGAGTTTTCTTGCAAAGTGTGCCCCACGTTTATTCATATTAAGCAAACAACAAGAGTTGAAATATTTCTATGGTCATGATTCAATTTTGGTGAAACCTATCAGGAATCCCTGGGTGGCACAAACATCTAAGCACTTGACTACTAGCCAAAATGTTGGCAGCTCAAATCTACCCTGAAGGGCCTCAGAAGACAGGCCAGGTGTCACCAGCTTGAAAGCTCGAAGGAGCGCAGTTCTCGCTATGAGTTGGAGTCGACTTGAAGGTAAGAAGCTACAACAACATCAAATTAAAGAAATACCTAGGTGGCACAAATTCTTTACCCTCAACTACTAAACTGTATGCTAAGCAAATAATACGAGAAGCTGGGTTCTATGAAGAAAAACGTGGCATCAAGATTGGAGGAAGACTCATTAACAACCTGCGATATGCAGATGATACAACCTTGCTTGCTGAAAGTGAAGAGAGGACTTGAAACATTTATTGATGAAGATCAAAAAACACAGCCTTCGGTATGGGTTGCATCTCAATGTCAGAAAAACAAAAATCCTCACCACTGGATCAATAAACAACATTCTTATCAATGGAGAAAAGATTGAAGTTGTCAAGGACTTCATTCTTCTTGGATCAACTGTCAACACTCATGGAAGCAGCAGTCAAGAGATCAGACGACGTATTGCATTGGGCAAATCTGCTGCACAGGAACTTTTTAAAGTGTTGAAGAGCAGAGATGTCAGCTTAAGGACTAAGGTGCACCTAACCCAAGCCATGGTATTTTCAATAACCTCATATGGATGTGAAAGCTGGACAGTGAATAAGGAAGACCAGAGAAGAATTGATGCCTTTGAGTTGTGGCGTTGGAGGAGAATACTAAAAGTGCCATGGACTGCCAAAAGAACCAATAGATCTATTTTGGAAGAAGTGCAGCCAGAGTGCTCCCTGGAGGCCAGAATGGCTAAGCTTCGTCTCTCATACTTTGGACATATTGTCCGGAGGAAACAGTCGCTGGAGAAGGATGTCATGCTGGGTAAGATGGAGGGTCAGAGAAAAAGAGGAAGACCCCCAATGAGATGGATTAGCCAGATGGCATCACTGATGGTGTCAAGTGTGACAGCGGTAGTGAGGTAGGCCCAGGATCGGACATTGTTTCGTTCTGCTGTGCATGGGGTCGCTATGAGTCGGTTCTGACTCGATGGCACCTGACAACAACAACTAACATAAAGGTTGCTGGTTATAATTCACCCAGTAGAATCACAGAAGAAAGGTTTCACAATTTGCTTCTACAATGATTATAGCCAAGAAAACTCTCTGAAGAAGTTCTACTCTATGATACATGAGGTTGCCATGACTGATTCAATTCAACTCATTGGCAACAGGTATTGTTTTGGTTTGGTTAATCAAGATAAAGGAGCTGCTAGGTATAAATGACTAATGTGCTAGGTTACTACTCAAAAGTTTACAGATTTGAGTCCACACAAGGTGCTTCAGAAGAAAGACCTGGCAATTTACTTCTGAAAAATTAGTCATTGAAAATAATATATAGCACAGTTCTACTCTAACACATATGGAATCACTGTGTTCAAAATGGACTCAGTAGCACCTGTTGTTAACTTCATGTATGTCAAAGTAAAATTTTGCTCTATATTGTTTTCAAGACTGTGACATTTAGGAGATTCACAGACCTGTATAACTATAGTTTAAATTGTATAATAAATATTATAAATATACTATGAGTAGTATACATCGTTCAACACCCAACATGTCTACTAGTCAAATACTGACCAACTGAAGGAGCAGTCAAGAAATCAAGTGACATTTTGTACTAGGAAAAATGCTGCACAAGACCTCGTTAAAGTGTTCAAGAGTAAAGATGTCAGTTTGAGTATTAATGTGCACCTGACCCAAGCCAGGGTATTTTCAATAGCATATGCATGTGAAAGTTGAACAATGAATAAGGAAGACAGTAGAAGAATTGATGAATTTGTGTCATAGTGTTGGAGAAGAATATTGAAAGTTCCATGGACTTCCAGAAGAACAAACAACAAATCTGTGAGGATCACCACATTTCAAATGCCAAACCACTGGTAATTCTGGCCCAATGAAATTGTAAGCAGGATGTTATTCAATTTCCATGTATTTGATTTTATTTATTTGATCTTCATATCATTGATTTCTAATTTTATAGCATTATGATCTTAAAAAGATGCTTTGTAGCATTTTGATGTTTTTAAATTTATTGAAGCTTGCTTTGTGACCTAACATATGTTCTATTCTAGAGAATGTTCTATTTGTACTGCAAAAGAATATGCATTGTTTTATTATAGGGATGAGTGTTCTTTATAAATCTGTGAGGTCATCTTGGTTAATTATGTTGTTTAGTCCTTCTGTGTCTCTGTTGAATTTCTTTCTAATTGTTCTGTCCCTTATCAAAAGCAGTGCATTAAAATCTCCTATTATCATTGTAGAGTTGTCTATTTTGTTCTTCAATTATATTCGAGTCTGATATATGTATACTGAGGCTCTTTTATTGGGAACACAGATATTTACTACGGTCATATCCTCTTACTCATTTGACCCTTTAATCATGAGAGATAATGTCCTTCATTGTTTCTTATGCTGGTTTTTGCCTTAAAGTTTATTTGATCAGAAATTAATATTGCCACTCCTGCTTGTTTTTGATTCCCATTAGCTTTATATTTTTTTCTCACTCCTTTGAGTTTTAATCTATTATTTTTCTTTGTGTATAAAGTCTGTCTTATGTAGATAATATATTGAAGGATCCTGGGTTTTTATTATTATTATTATTAATTCTGCTACTCTCTGTCTCTTGACCGGTACATCTAATCCACTGATGTTTAGTGTTAATTACCAATAGATATGAATTGATTATTGTCATTTTGTTATATGATTTTTTTGTGGTGATGCTGTTTTCTTTGTTCCATGTATTTTTCTATGTGCAGTTCATTTTGTTTGTGCTTTTTCTTATCAATTTTTTCACTGCTGTAGTTTTAATATTTATAAAAATTGCAGTTTTCTCTTTTGTTGATTTGATGTGAAGGTGTATTAATTTTCTTTGCAGTAAGCCTGTAATTTATTAATTTCTTCCCCAATTTAAATCAGTCTGTTTTACTTGACTTTCTCACAATTTAGAATTCTGTAACTATACTTTTCCTTCTTTCTGTTTTTATAGTTGTCTTGATTATAAATTAAAACTCTGAGTTCCTATTTTCAGTGTTGCAGATGAGATTTTCTGCTCCTGTAAAGATTTACAGCATTGGAAACCCTAAGCAGGGTTGCTATGAGTCAGAAACAACTCCACAACACACCACCACCACCACCACCACCAGGTTTGTTTTACTTTGAATATTTCTGTATTTAAACTGAATTCTGGGTTGTTGCCTTGCATGTCAATCTCCAGTTGTTGCCTGCTTTTGTTGATTGTCAATCCAAAGTAATCCCTTTAGTATTGTTTGTAAAGTTGGTATGGTTTGTACAAATTCTTTTAATTTCTGTTTAACTGGAAATATTCTAATTTTGCAGTCATTTTGAGGGACAGTTTTGCTTGGTGTATGATTCTTAGTTGGTAATTTTTTTCTTTCATAGTTCTTTATATGTCTCCCCATTGCCTTCTTGTTTATATGGTTTCTTCTGAGAAATCACAGCTTAATCTAATTGGATCTCCATTGTAAGTAACTTTTAGATTTTCCCAAGCTGATTTCATGATTCTTTCCTTATCTTTCACTTCAGAGAATTCAATTATTATATGGCTTGTGGATTTTCTTTTGGAGTCTATCCTGCTTGGGGCTCGTTCAGCTTCTTGAATGTTTACTTTCTCTTCTTTCACGATGTTAAGGATTTTTTTTTTAAACAGCTCAACTATCTTTTTTGTACTTCTCTTTATCTTTTCCTGTTCTGGAATTTCAGTCACCTGTAAGTTATTTTTCTTCATGTTGTCCCACATGAATCTTACGCTTTCTTCAGATTTTTAAATTCTTTTTTCTAATTGTTTTTCTAGCTTACTAGTATTGAGAATCATCTTGAAGCTCACTAATTCAAATTTGACTCAGATGCTCTTTCAATGTATTGTCCATTTTGAAATCTTAGTATTAATCTTCTGGATTTCTGTTTGTAAGTTTTGTATTGTCTCTAATCCTTTACCTATTTTGTTTGATTGTTCCTATAAGAATATATTTTTTTTAACTCAAAAATATTTTCTAGCTCTACCTCTTAGTCTAAGGCACCCTGGTAGTGTAGTGGTTACAAGTCAGGCTGCTAACCTCAAGGTCAGCAGTTCAAAGCTACCAGAAGTTCCATGGGAGAAAGATGAGGCTTTCTGCTCCTGTCAAGATTTACAGCCTCAGAAACCCTATACATGGTCCCTATGAGTTTAAACTAACTCCATGACATATAACCACTACCATAGATAATTATAATTATGGTGAGCTAAGGAGCTCTGGTAGCGTAGTGGTTACGAATCGGGCTGCGAACCTTAAGGTCAGCGGTTCGAAACTACCAGCTGCTCCGCGGGAGAAAGATGAGGCTTTCTACTCCCGTAAGGATTTACACCCTCGGAAACTCTGTACAGGGTCGCTATGGGTCGGAACCGACTCGACGGCACTTAACAACAACATTATATATAATAGTTGACTTTGTCCGGCAACTTAATTACAAATGTTGTTGTTGTTTTATGCCTTGGAGTCGGTTCCGACTCATAGCAACCCTACACAGTGTTTCCGAGGCTGTAAATCTTTACGGGAGCAGACCGCCTCATCTTTCTCCTGAGGAACTGCTGGCAGTTTCAAACTGCTGACCTTGAGGCTCACAGCCCGATTCATAACCACTACGCTACCAGAGCTCCTTTAATTACAAATAGAAATGGAAATTTTTTAAATAAATGCAAATATGACTATTACTAAAATACATATAAAATACATTTAAATTAAATAAAACATTCATAAATTTAGGAAATTTAGTTTAAGACAGAGGTTGTATTGGCCAAGAAGCAGCTACAGTCCTCCCAGAGCCCCACTTCCCCTTGAAGACCAGCAGGAAAAGGATGTGCTCCCCATAAAGGTAAATCTTTGAGAATATCTGTGAAGTAGATTTTGTGTCACACTGCTGTTCACATGCATATCTGATACAAAGCTCATCATTAGCTAAAGGTGTTCTCAGCAAGGTATAATGTTACAGAACCAATGCTATTAAAATGTTCAGCTATTTTCAATCATGGTATTGTCCTTTTATCTTTAATTTCATAACACAGTTATTTTCATTTCACACAAATACCAAAATGGTATGCAAATAGGAACTCATCTGGAGGTGGGGAAGGATGTTTTTCAATACTACCATGTCCTGTGATTAAAGTCAATGGGAAACTACAGCAACCTAATTCCAACATCACTACTATAGCCTAGACCTTTCAAGAATAAAGATTTGAGTCACACCACAAGGCAAAGACCTATGACCAGCTGAAGTGCTTGCTAAAGGCAAAGGGAATATGGAATGGGTAGTTGCAGAAGGTAGTTCTAAATATCAATTATGGCCACATGATCAGTTGCACAAATGAGTGCTGTAATTGTTCTGAATATATATTTTGTTTTCCATGTGCACATAAAGAATTTGTTTTGTTCATTTGTGAAATATGAAATGTAAATGGGGTCAGTGTGTTTTTGCTTGTACACATTTTAGGCACAATTTTGTGTCATGTTAGGCACAATTTTGACTTTATAATTATCTTTATTTTGAGATTATGCATTTGGTTTATAGATACCAAGTTGACAAGGGGTGTACTGTGATAGTTAAGGTTTGTATCAATCTGACTGGGCAAGAATTCCCAGTGGTTTGGCAGTTGAAATGTGGTGATCCTCATGGTGAGATTTAATACAATGTAATGAACTCTATGATGATTGGCTAGAGCAGGCATAGTTAACTCTTTGATGATTGGCTAGAGCATGCATAGTTAACTCTATGATGATTGGCTATGAGCAGCCAATCAATTGAAAGGATATTTGTCCAGGGATGTGGCCTGCTTCCAATATAATGGACACACAGGCAAAGCTTGCTTGCTTTGTGCTTGGTCTGGATCTTGCATCTGGCTCATCCTCCAACATCAGCTTCTCTGAACTTGAGCCAAAGGCCTGCTTCATTTTCTGCCTGCCTGCTAGATCTGCCTACCAGACCTGTCTGCTTACATGCTGAACTTGCCTGAGCTCCCTGCCTGCCTGATGGGCCTTCCTGTCTGCCTGCTGGACCTGCCTGCTGATCATTGTTCATCTGACCCAGACCTGGAACTCTTCCACTTCTATGATTGTGAGCCATTTCCTTGATATAAAGTTATGTATGTATGTATGTATGTATGTATGTATGTATGTAT
>NW_006408845.1:144849-148006 GCF_000296735.1 Chrysochloris asiatica
GTTTCTGAGATTATAAATCTTTATGGGAGAAGACAGCCTCATCTTTCTGCTAAAGAGTGGCAGGTGAGTTTGAATCTCTGACCTTTCAGTTAACAGCCCAAACCCTAATTCATAGTGTCACAGAGTCCCTTCATGTGCTACATATTACATTAATATTAACATAAAGGGCCAGAATATAAAAATGTCTATATTTCCTAACAATATATCAATGCCTTTGGATATCTGGATTTTTTTCAAAGACAAAACTTCATGTAGATTTCATAAGAAATCTTTTGAGAATATGAGACTACTTCACATTATGCAAATGATGTTAGCTGTGTATGAAATATTGAGAAAATCCTGGTGTGACTGCCACCTGATGGCTACTGTGTAGATCTTCCCATTAAATCACATACATATTAAAAGAGAGGAGAAAGCAATACTTGTTTCAGTTTTTCTGTCTCTAGTAATGCTTGGTTCTCTTTCTTTGTTCCTGCCCCATAACTGACTGGATCTGATGACTAACTTCTAGCAGGAATTTGACTCCATTCTTTACAAAACACTCCCATTCTATACCCTTTAAGAAGGGTATCTTTGCTAATGTATAGTCCAAAATTCTGGATTTATTTTCTATAAAATGAGTATGGTTTTAAAAGTTATTTATACTAGATTTAGATCATTTCTGCTAGTACAACTGAGATTTATTAATGTATTATAATTTAGCCAATAATTTGTATATTATAAGGTTGTTGCTGTTGTTAAGTATAGTCAAGTCAGTTCTGATCCGTAGTAATTCTGTTTATAGGGTTTTCAGAGAGGCTGTTGGGTTTGAATGGCCAACCTTACAGTTAATAGCCCAGCATTTATCTTACAGTGTCATAATAAGAATCCTAATTATAAGACATTATACTAAAATTTCCAAAACTTGAAGGATATGTAGTGATAAGATAAGGGGGGAAATCAAGGTAGGATTTAGAAAGCACAATTCAGAAAAGTTCAAAGTAAAGAAGGACTCAATGGAGAAAGTTATCATTTAGGCTTGGATGGGTTAATGATTCTTAAGTAAAGTATATATTAAAGATAGGTCTCAAAAACTGTCAGGAGATCAGGAAGATTTTTAAGACAAAACCTTGGCTTAAGTAAAAATTCATATAAGAGGGTAAGAGGGAAAACTGGAGAATCTGGTGTAAGGTAAGTGTTTAAAATGCCTGGGGTGACATTCAAATGTGGTGGATCAGCTTTAATTGGCCCTAAACAATATGATGGGAAATTTGTACTATTTTCAAGAACCATCAGAAAACAGTGAGTATTCTCTGAAAGTACATTACTATTTGAGTTGAAGGATATCATGTTTGATAAAGTGGAGGGTCAGAAAAAAGAGGAAGCCCCCCAACTAGATGGACTGGCCAAGTAGCAGCATCAGTGGACTGAAGCAACAGTAGTGACGTTGGCCCAGGATCAGGCAGTATTTCATTCTGCTGTGCTTAAGGTCCCTATGGGTCGGTACCCACTTGATGGCACCTAATAACAATAACAATCATAGCAACAGTATTGGAGAATGATTCTGGCAACTGTCTTCAGAGCTAGATTGGAGAGAAGAAGAATGAATAAAAGAAAACTCAGATAAGAGGCTATTTCAAGTTCTGTAACTTCTCTGAAACTCAAATACCCATCTCTGAAAAAGTATAGCATTACAGCATTATCATAGGATTAAATAATATGTGGAAAGTAAAAGCAGGCCTAGAGTAAACAATAACTCTTACTATACTTATATATTAGGTAAGCTCTGGTAGCGTAGTGGTTACGAATCGGGCTGTGAACCTTAAGGTCAGCGGTTCGAAACTACCAGCTGCTCCGTGGGAGAAAGATGAGGCTTTCTACTCCCGAAAAGATTTACACCCTCGGAAACCCTGTACAGGGTCGCTATGGGTCAGAACCGACTCGACGACACTTAACAACAACATACTTATATATTATGCAGATTTAGGAATTTATTTTTTAATTGAAAAGCATACTTTCTTTAATAAATCTGAAATAATAGTCCTATTTGATGGGTACTAAAGAGCAAAATTAGTAACATTTGTTAGAGGTTCAGATGTAATAGAGTATGGTTGTTGTTTAGTGCTGGTGAGTACATTCTGACTCAAATCACCATATTTAGGGTTTCTGAAGAGCAGCTGATGGATTTGAACCACTCACCTTGCGGTCTGTAAGTGTTTATCTTACAGCGCTACACCAATACTCCAGTAGAAAAGTACACAAATACAGTGTGATGGTGGTGGTATGGTGTGGAGTCATTTCCAACTCATAGTGACCCTGCACAGGGTTTCTAAGGCATGGAGTCCTAGTGCAGCACTGTGGGTTAATGCACTGGAATGCAATGTCAGTTTGAACCACAAGGTTGGCGGTTCAAGCTCACCAGCCGCTCCTTGGAAACCCTACACAGGGTCACTATGGATCAGAACCAACTTGAAGGCACTTAACAACAATAATAAATATTTAAGGTACAGAAAACATCATCTTTCTCCCACAGAATGGTTGGTAGTTTTGAATTACTGACCTTGTGGTTATCAGCCCCACATGGTAATTACTTGATTTCTAAACTTGAAGAATGGTAACAGGAAGACAATGTGTGGCTATAGGAAAAATGCTTATTAGACAGCTGAGACAGGAGACATGGGATAAATTTGAACTGGGAGTTGTGGAACCAGCTTGAGATGGTACACTGTATTCATATCGAAATGTTCAGCAGTCAGATGTAAACTAGCAATCTGGGACCAGAAGAAAGGTATAAAAAGATACCTAGATTAGGGAATTCATCTGTGTGTCCCCTTTAAATCTCTGGTAATAAAAAGGGTTGAGAGACAAAGTAAATAGAAAATTTGGAAAATAAGAAGTCAAAACTTTAAAGAGCATCTACATTGGGGAATGGAAGTCAAGAAGAAAAAAAATTGCCAAGTTTAGTAATTCATTCAAACATCAGGTCAACTAACATCCTGCCATGGAATCTCTATATATTTTCTGCACATTGTGCCTCAGGGGTATAATAAACAAAGAATTCACTATCAAGTTGGGAAAATAAGCATGCAAACAATAACCCCATTCTGGTTGTTGTTGTTGTTAAGTGCCGTCGAGTCGGTTCCGACCCATAGCGACCCTGTACAGGGTTTCCGAGGGT
>NW_006408845.1:148361-148879 GCF_000296735.1 Chrysochloris asiatica
TTGATGTGTTTAAAGTGCTGACCTTTAAGTTAACAGCCCAGCACATTATACCACCAAGTCACTTTAAATTTGCAATACTTATCAAGAGGACTAATTGGGGAGAGTGCCTAGGGGAAGGGACCGCAAAAGTAGAGGTACTCATGACCAGAAGGAAGAAAGAGAGAACATGTGACTTTTAGAACAACAAAATTGTTTCCATACTTGGAAACAATTCAGAAAGATGAAGATTTTTAAAAAGGAGTGAGCAGGGCTAGGGTGGAGGTGCAGTGAGGTTCACAGCAATGCCACAAAATACCAGGCAAAGCAGATCCAGGGCAGAGCTCCAAAACTCGGAACCACATAGATAGGAATATTTTAAAAGTTTGAAGACTTATAGATATTACAACTTGAAGCTAAAGTAAGAACTTGCGTACCTTTTAATCTGCTGGGTTCGGAGGCCCAGAGCCAACATCTTGGGTGAGACAAAATGGTAAGACCAAGTACAATGTAAAAGAAGGTAAACACATAGGAACAGAGAT
>NW_006408845.1:153656-174574 GCF_000296735.1 Chrysochloris asiatica
ATGATTGGAATGGGGAAAAGGGGAGAAATAATGTTAAGATGCTTGGCTGTCTTTTGAATCTTAGTTTTCCTTGCATTACATTATAAAATAGACACTGGAAGGGGAGAGAAAGGAATAGCCAGGAATATCACCATAGAAAGCTTGTAAGTTTGTCTTCTGCCTATAGGAATACCTAAAATGGGGCTACAAAGTGCCCAGTGAAGGAGGCTTCCTGCAGAGCCTCTGCATTACATAAGACTATATGTGGAATCCTGAACAGCATCCAGAATGTTCAGAGGTGGGAAATTTCCTCTTGAAAGGATGGGCTGACCAAACTGGAGTGGCTAGAAGAACAGAAAATACTTCTTGAAAGAAAGACTGACAGGAAAAACACAAAAACATACAGGCAGATCAACTGATTACCACAAGAACACACAAGTTACCTGGCCAGGAGAAGTCAAGACAAGTGGTCGGGTCCCCCTCAGGGCAAACCCCCTTCTAAGATTAAGACTCAATGGGAATACATGCTCTGATTGGTGACCAAGTTCGTCACCAATAAAGGGAAGTGAGGAAAAAACATCAATGAAGCGGCGAGCTAAGCCCTACAACATTTAATAGACTCCTGTGAACCGATGGAGACCTGGTTGGTCAGCAATGTGGCAAGACCTGGGGACTCTTGGGCCCAGAATCAATGACATAGCTACAGAGGACTAGAGTGGAGAGTGAAGCGTCCAGCTGATAAGAAGAGAGGGCATATGCATAAAAACACCTACACTTGCAGGTAATACCCACTTGTCCTTCCTTCAATGACTGGATGATCAGAGCCTATCTAGAAGAAGAAAGAAGAGGAAAAAAAAAAGAGTAATCTGATACAATTTGATGAACTTGACCTACACCTATGGATGCAATAGTTCAAAGAGGGAACAAATCCTTGCAGCAAGGATCATTCCCAACCCCTGCATACACAGAGTAGACAGGGATGAGCAACTTGGACGTTGGCTACCCAAAATGGGGGGTGGGGGGTGCCTACAAAGTCAAGAAGTGACTGGCTTACAAGCTTTCAAGAGGGAACCTAGAATCAGAGGGTGTGGAGCAAGGTAGACTCTCCACTGATTAGTATCCAATCTGTCTAGGTGGGGCTGATGAAAGGAAATGCGAATAGGTCTCTTGTGATACAATAGTGAATAATTGTTATCAGGACTGCTTGTGAGGGTTGGAAATGTAAAGGTAGACGTTTTGTAGCAAGCGAGGGAGTGATTAACTTTGCAGTCTAGGAGCAGAGGTCCCTGGGACCATGAAAGGAGACGAGTGGAGAGCGGGACCCTACCCAGAGAAGCAGTGATGCTTGAGATGGAGGCAGAGACGGTGACATGGAGAGATGGAGCTGTTGGGGACTTCAGACTCAGAAAGGAAGAGGGGCTGTGTGCTGACCATGGGGGCTGGGTAGGAAGGGCAGGGAGGGCAGTTTTGTAGCATATACCCTTTGGTTGGTTGATGATGCATGGAGGGGTTGTAACCATGGCAAAGAAATGATATATGATAGGATGAATGTAAAACTAATGTTCTCCCATGTAAACTATAACATAATTCATAATAAAACATTTTTAAGAAATAAAAACAACTTCAAAAAAAAAAAAAGGAGTAATGATATTAACAGTTGAAAGTGATCACCACATATGTCATTAAGCAATAATGATATAAGATAGAAAACAAAAAAGAGGCATTTGACCTAAAACAAAAATGGTTGAACTAATTCTAAAACTTCAAAGTTAACCTTTCACATAGATTCAAACTTGTTGCTTAGGAATAATTATTAGTTTTGAAATTAAGCTAGGACACATTTTATAAAACTCTGTGTTAACTCCAGGTAATCTTATGCTCCGGATGAGTTAATATTTAACAATGTGTCCTGACAGTAACTGCCATGTCATCATCATTTTGGCTGATGATATTGAACTTCTCCATCATCTCTTCCCACAAATGTAGTTAGTTTGATTCCTTTCTATTACATCTGATAAATTCCACATTATAGTTCCCTATTAAGACTTTGAAAAAGGTATTTGCTATGTATAAGTCATTGTTCTTACTAAATTCTACTGTGATCTCCCGCATCATTACTATCATGACTGATCCTTCCTCTCTATTTCTAACTTTAGAATTCTAACATCAGCAACTATCAATGTATCGTGATCAAAAAAGATAGTGTTTGATTACTCATCTCTCTAATTTTGGCAGCCTTAGTGATTACTTATTAAGCTTGCTAAGTGTAATATCTTCTGTCCATTAAAGAATGCAAGGGCTTCTATTGTATGATAAATTATATGTTGTACTTCTACTATAACATGTTATTGTTATTTTAGATATTTGAAATATAACTTTATTCTGGTTCTAAATTATAAGGAATGGGAATAACAGTAACAAACAATATTCTACCACTTAATATTGCGCTACAACTGTTGTTGTTGTTAAGTGCCTTTAAGTCGGTTCCGATCCATAGTGACCCTGTATAGGGTTTCCAAGGAGCAGCTGGTGAGCATTAACTACTGAACTTTCAGTTCAATTGTAGGAGTCATATATTTGAAACTCAAGAAGGAAACAACTGTGTTCCAACAGTTAGATAAGCAGGTTCAAAATATGAAGGTATTTTTTAACTGCCACTTTCCCTCTGAAGTTCATTCATCTCTTTCAGCATCTCAAAGATGACCATATGTTCTGCTTAGCTATCTAATAAAGTGGAAAATATGCTGTACCACTGACACTACAGGATTGTTTTTTGTTATGTGCCATGGAGTCGGTTCCGACTCATAGCAACCCTGTACAGGGTTTCTGAGGCTGTAAATCTTTACGGGAGCAGAAAGCCTTATCTTTCTCCTGCAGAACCACTGGTAGTTTCGAACTGCTGACTGTGAGGCTCACAGCCTGATTCATAACCACTATGCTACCAGAGCTCCTTATTAGTTGCCTATAAAACTAGACTTCTGACACTGGGCTCTAGCTTTTTTCTCTTACTGTTCATCATCTTCATCTGGGAGAGCAGTTTTCTGCACAACCTCTAAATTATGCTTATATTGTGCTACCAAAGCTGTATCCATGGCAACTTCTGGTGGGGCAAGAGTAGACATGGCAACATACTCCGAATTAGGATCTCCAATTAGATTTCTAGCAAGTCAAAGGAAGGACTTTACAAAACTGTAGTTACTTTTAGCAGAAATGCCATAGTACTGAAGATTCTTCTTTTAGTGAAAGACGATCAATTTTGCCTGAACTCTTCTGTCCTTAATGTCCACGTTATTGCCACACAACATAATGAGGATGCTTTCTTATACTCAAACCATATCCCTATGCCAGATAGGCATATTCTCGTAAAAAACTCTTGAGGTTATTTCAAACATTATAATAGCACACTGGGCTTGGATATAATAGCATTGTTCAGTCCCACAAATTTCTCCTGTCCAGTTGTGTCCCACATGTTGAATTTAATTGATCCTCTGTTAGTATGGACAACAAGAGGATGGATCTCAATGCCTAAGGTGGCTACATACTTCTCAAATTTAAATTCAGATGATGCTTCACAAATGTAGTTTTTCCAGTACCACCATCACCAACCAATGAGAGTTTGAACTGGACTTAGGGTTCTCCTTGGGCAGTCATCATGATGGTTCTTCTAGAAGCCTCACCAAGCTGTGACTGACTGAGTGCATGTTCTTCTTCTTCTTTTTTTTTTTTTTTAAAGTAGATTTATATTTTATTTTATTTTGTAGCTTTAAAAATAATTTGTCAATTTCATATATTCTTAGCTGACAAGGTTTGCAAATATTGAACATATATGTTTTGTATCACAACTGAGTCTTTATCGGAAAGTCAGTTTTTAGCTGTTTAGAGGCATTGTGCCATATGTTACTTTCCGCAGAGTAACGATGTGATGTACCTTAATGATGAAGTCTGGACTTCTTCCAAAAACAGAAAGTGATATAATCCTTCTGATGAACTGTGAAATCCTCTACTTGCAGAGTCTTCCCCTGCAGAAAATGAGCATTTTTTTCACAGACAGGTGCCATTAGAGGTCTGAGGGAAAAGGTTGTGTTGGGGAACTCAATGCCAACTTATGCAGAAGGTTAATTGCTTACACTAGACTACTTCTACAGCTTCTTTTCTTGGTTTCCAGTCACATACCCCATAGCAATTCATATGCTATATTCAGTTGTTCTCAGATTTAAGACATGTTGTTGTTGGCTTCTATAAACACTCCCTGAAGAATTTGTTCTGTCCTTGGCAGCATCTTTTTAATTACATAGAAATTAGTGTAGGTGATTTGATTGTGGTCACTATGGTTTCTATTGTTTAGCGTGATTTGATGGAAACATTTATGAATATTAAATATTAGCTATGTTTTAAAATAGGTAATATAGTCAAAAGTTTACACATTTACATTTGTATGGCAGTTTAACGTAAAATAGTAATTTCAAGGAACATTTCCTGCAAAATTTTAGAACAGGGCCAAGAATTATACCATGCTGCTTATCAATATGTTGCATATGTTGTAATAATAATAGTACACTGGTATCTGATTTAAATAAACCAAGCATTAATGATGCAAAACAAAAGGAAGTCATGCAGTCCTCATAGCATGGGAGACCAAGTGCTGATGGTATCACAGTGTCCCTTGGAAACTTGATGCTTCAGGGGATCAGGACCAGTATCCCTGGACACTGCTAATTTGAGCAAATACATACTACATATATATATAAAATGAGAGAATCATCCTCCTTGCATATATTGTCTTCAAACTTTTATCACAGAGTTGAGCAGGAACTAAGAAACATTTTAAGTCCCATGGACTGCCAAAAGCATTCCACAGATGCTCTGACTTCTTTTGTAGGATGTAATGACCATGTGATAAGTGATTACTCATTCTTCTTTGTGTTTTACATATGGAGGGATGACAATATTTACTTATTATTTTTCACACTCACTTGTATTTTTTGACAACTCACTTTAAAAATGTCTGTTTCACTCCTATGGTTTTGGCTAACAGAGAAGCAACTTGAAAGATTTCTTTTACTCCCTTCCCCATTATCAATTTATTCTTTTTAACACAGTTTCTTTGATCGCTTCTGTTTTGATGTTGTTCTTTTCTCAGACAGTGACTCGGAATGTAACTGCACCCCAGAGATAGACAGAACTTGTTTTGAATCTTAACTATGTGTCAAAAGGACATAGAGGAAACTTCTGGAAAGATGGTGGACTAAGCAGGCAGATACACTGCATGCACCCTCAGCCACAAAGGTATGAGAACAAGCCTACCAGCCTGCTATTGCTCAGGTGAGCTACGGATCCAGTTGAGCTACAATGAAGGGGGTCTGGGAGAGCTAAATGGCCACAGGTAAGCTACAATGCTGCGTGAACTGCAACCCCTGTGAGCTACACCAGCGCCAGTTGAACTGTGGCCCTGGATTAACCACAGCCAGGGTGAGCTATTGCCTGGGTGAGCTATGGCCAAGAAGCCCCAATATCCAAGCAAAAGAATAACAATGAAAGCATATTAAAAACTTCATACCTCAAGATAGAGATTCAATCCCAATGAAGGGCTTGGGATAGGAGGTAGAAAGGGTGTGTGTCACTGTTACTTTGAATCTGTGAATTACATAATTGTTCAAGTAAACTACCAAGAATTCAATCCAGATATAGAAGTATCCAAGTAAAACAAACACACAAGATTGAAAATAGGGAACCAGAGATATAAATTTATAATGAAGACACCTTCAAAGTATAAGCAGAGAAAAGTGTAGTTACCGAACTTACTAAGGAGCTCTGGTAGCGTAGTGGTTACGAGTTGGGTTGCGAGCCACAAGGTCAGCAGTTAGAAACTACCAGTGGTTCTGTGGGAGAAAGATGAGGCGGTCTGCTCCCGTAAAGATTTACAGCCTCGGAAACCCTGTGTAGGGTCGCTATGAGTCAGAATCGACTCCACGGCACATAACAACAACAACAAAGGAAATCAAGTAGATTTCAAGTTAACACAGACTTTTTAAAATGGGGAATAAATTAATAAATTACACAGTAAACTCAAAGAAAGTTAAAACATCTTCACATCAGATCAAGAAAAAGAGAAACTGTGGAGATTTAGTAAATATTAAAATAACAACAAAGAGAAAATTGAAAAGAAAATGTGCAAAGTGAACTCAGCACAGAAAATTATGTGGAACAAAGAAACCAGAAGCACCACAAAAACACACACACACACAGAGAAAACTGCTACAATAAATTCATACATATCGATAATTGCATTGAACATCATTGTATTAAATGCACCAATCAAGGAACAGAGAGTAGCAGAATGGATAAGAAACCAGGATCCTTCAATATGCTGTCTACAGGACATACGCCTTACATACAAAGCAAAATTAGATTAAAATCAAAGGATGGAAAAAAATATATCAAGCTAACAGAAATCAATGGAAAACAAAAGAAGAAATTGATCAAGAAAATAAAAAACTCTCAATTAAAAAAAGTCCAGTTCCAGATTATTTTACTGGTGAATTCTACCCAACATTTAAACAAGAACTGACTGATAATTCTACTCAAACTACTCCAGGACATAGAAAAGAATGGAAAACACTTGAATACATTTTATGAAGTGAGCATAACTCTTATACTAAATCCAGGCAAACACAACATTAAAAAAGAAACTATAGCCCAGTATCCTTCATGAACATAGATGCAAAAATTCTAAAATTCTAGCCAATAGAATTCAACAGCGTATCAAAAAATAATACATCAGGACCAAATGGGATTCATATCAGGGATGCAAGGATGGTTCAATATTAAAAAAATCAACCAACATAATCCACCATGTAAATAAAACAAAGGAAAAGAACCACATGATTATATTGACTGATGTAGAAAAGGCATTGGACAAAATGGAACATCCATTCCTGATAAAAACACTCAGCAAAACAGGAATAGAAGTGAAATCCCACAACATAATTAAGATCATGTATATAAATCAAACACCTCACATTACTCTCAATGGAGAGAAATTGAAAGCATTCCCTCTGGGAACAGAGCAAGAGAGGTATGCCCTTTATCATCACTCCTATTTAATATTGTTTATGAAGTCTTAGTCAGAGTTAATAAAGCAAGAAAGAAAATCAAAGCCATCTGAATTAGCAAAGAAGTCAAACTCTTCATTTGCAGATGATATGATCCGATACATAGAAAATCACAAAGACAAAGCAAGGAAATTACTGGAACTCATTTTAAAATTCCAAGTGGCAGGGTACAAGATCAATATACAAAAATCAGTTGGATTCCTCTAAATTAATAAAGACAACTCTGAAAGGAAATTAGGAAAATAATAACATTTACAATAGTCACCCAAAAGATGAAATACTTGGGAATAAATCTAATCAGAAAAGACCTATGCAAAGAAAGCAAAATGCTACTACAAGAAATCAAAAGAAACTTATAAAAGTGGATGAATATACCCTGCTCATAGGAAGACAACACTGTGAAAATGTCAACATTCCTGAAAGCAATCTCTAGATGTACTGCTGTCCCAATGCACATGCCTCTATCAGCACTAATGCATGCCTGACCCAAGTCATGGTATTTTCAGTGACCTTAAGCTGCAAAAGCTGGATAATAATAAGGGTATCCTAAGAAAAAACTGTGTTTATGTTATGTAGTTGACAAAGAATTTCTAGCAGAAAAACAAATCTGTGTTGGAAGAAGTATAATCAAAATTCTCCTTATAAGGGAGAATGGAAAGACTACTCTTCATGTACATTGAACATGTATGTTATCAGGAAGCAACAGTTCTTGTAGAAAGATATCATAATTTGTAAAGTAGAAGGCCAATGACAAAGAGATAGACCCTCAGTGAGATGGAGTGACACAGTGGCTGTAATAACAGGCTCAACTGTAAGAAGACTGTTGACATGACATGTGACCAGGCACTATTTCATTCTGTTGTCCATAGGGACTCTGGCTTGGAACCAACTTGAGGACACCTAACAACAGCAGCAGCATGAAATATATAATAGCTTGCCAAAACAATTATCAACTTTCTATTTTTCTCTTTCAGTATTGTTATGTTGGTGAAGTCTGGATTATGTGGCATTTCCAAATATTGAGAAAAGCAATGCATGCATATATATTTTCTCTTCATGCTGGAAAATATTTTAGATATATGTCTTTTAAAGTTAGTTGGTGTTTCCACTTTTGAAGCAGGGTAAATGGTTCTAATTTGCTGAGAATTTAAACAAAATTAGTAATTTCATATATTTGAATCTTCTATTCATTTCAAGTCATGTCCTATAGAACAATATAATGGTAAGGTTAGATATGAATTCTGCCATTTTCTCACATTATTCCTTTTTCTTCTACAGTTAAATATTTGAGCATTTGTTTTCTGTAACTATGACTGACAGTATAATTTACAAATCTGAAGAGAAATATTGACTGGGATACAGCTGGGTTTTTTAATTTTTCGTCTCATGACCTATTGCATCACATACATTGCTAAGCTTTAGGATAAACAAGTTTATAAATAAATTTGTGATGTCCAGCAATGGATATGCAAATATAGGCAGTGCTTTTCACTTTGTGTATAATGCCTCAATAACTTATTTAATCTCATCAAATAAATATAGTAGCATTTTACTTACAAAAAAATACATACATAAAAAATTATGAATTTCTTGTTGTTTCCTCACACTGAATACAAATTATTCTAAAAAGTGAACAAAAATACATGCACACGCACAATTGTGTGTGTCCCAGAATACTTGTCTAAGTACCCTATTCATCTAATTTTAAATTCTAGCAGCTTTGTTTTTTCTTGTAGAATATTAAAATCTCCTAGATTATACAATATAATAACATAGATGGTCAGAATCCCCTAGAAATTTACATTTCCTCCAGAAGAGTATCCTAATGAACCAGAAAAAAACAAAACAAAGAAAAAATGGTCTTGTCTATAATCAAACTAATAATTTCTCAGTATATTGATTTCAGATCATGCAAGGCCCCATTATCTTGTGCTATTTCTGAAACAGGGAAGTTCAATAATACACATACACACAGTTTATTAGCTTAACAGTGGATTTCAATTTAATTTATAGTTATGCAATTGGCCAAAGATTACCTAGTGAGTTTTCTTCACCTTTTGTTATTGTGTTGTTTGATTGTATCTATGAATGTGACCTTATATCCTATGCTAGCAGTATAAAGTAAGATAAATTAGACTCTAAAATACACACATAATAGCAGGCTGTACTGTTTAAAGATTAATAAGTGATCTCACTATAGCACTTTAACTGCCTACAGCCTAAAAATATCTTTCCTGTGGTACTTTCCAGGCAGTCCCTGAGGGACCAATAAACTAAGAGCACTAGACAGATCTGAACTTATCTATCACAGCTTTGATTGTGCTCTTGTGCACTATATGTTTCTACTTAAAAGCCCCTAATTCACTGTCTGTTCATAGCACTCATTATTTGAAGTAAAGGACACTAGAAGAAGTAAATAAAACTTTTAAAAGACACATTGTAAAATGAATTCATTCCATTTTCCTTTTTTATGTAGCAGAAACCAAAAAGTATGAAATCCTTGTAGGAATTTGAAAATTTCACACCACTAATTTGTTTTTTTTTTTTTTTGCTGGATAGAAAAATTATACATTTTAACTCTATTTTACCTGCTGATGATCTGTGAATCTAACCTACATTACACCAGGAAGCTCAGGCACCTCATCTTGGGGCCTCCAAGCCATCATGTACCTAAGGAACTACTGTTTGGTTCTAAGGGCAAGTGTTGTTGTTAAGTGCCATTGAGTTGGTTTCGACACATAACTACCCCATATAGAGCTTCTGAGGACCGACTGGTAAAGCTTGAACTGCCAACCTTGCGGTTCAAACCGACTTTGCAGTCCAGTGTATTAACCCACAGAGGCACAGGAGGAATTTCACATGGAAGATTTTAAGAATTGGAAACTCTGTTTATAACCTACCTGATTCCCCCTGCACACCAGGGATTTCATCACCAGAAACACTCCTCTCAGTGCTTGATCCTCCCTTCCAATTTCTGATCTCAGGAATCCTTCTTAAATCACTTTGTGGTAGAAAATGGCTACAGAATCTGTCTTGCTATTACTTACATTAGCATGAATAATTCATATCATGCAGCTGGACCATTTTACAATTGCTTGATTAGCAAAAACATATAAAGGTACCCACCTGAATACACTTCCATTTACAAAACTCAGTATTAGATATATGATAATAAACTGTACAAACATGAGAAAGTATCTCTCTAGGTTCTTATTTCTTTACTTATGCAAAGATGTTGAAAAACACAGCCAGGGATCATTATCTTTAGCCTGAAGAAAAGACATGTGAAAAGACCAGATGAGAGGAGACAGCTAAAGATTAGAGACAATGCAGTTAATTCAAACTGAACAATTTCCTTTCAGGCTAAACGTTCTCATTTGTATCTATTGAGGCATTAACCATGTAGTTAGCACATCACTTTTTGTTAGTGTAGTCCATCTTCATAAGTACAGAGAGTAAAATGACAGTGTTCTTACAAACTTAAACCTAGCTGAATTTCCAATTCCTACCATTATTACTAATACATTATTTACATTTTCTTTAGTGATAAAGGTAGTAAAATAACTTGAGATTTTATATTCTTTAAAATGATTGTGTTTGACTGGGATGAATGTCTTATCTTTTTGTTCTATTTTATGAAAAGCTATTTTCATATTTCTAATACTCTTTAGATTATAAAAGGTTTTTAATCAAGTAATTTTCATTTTACTGTCTTTAAGACAAAAAAAGAGAGAGTTATCATCTTAAATTGCCACCTACCAAACAAATATCATTATCGAGAACATGATTTACCTTTGGAACAATACCTATTTGCTGCATTGCTAGTAACACATAGGTAAGCCGTTTAATGAATGTATTACCTATCCATCAAAATTAGTCATTTTATGAATAAAGAGACTCAAAAAATTCTGGTGTGCCACTTTGGGTTAATATGTTGGACTGCAAAATTGGTTAGAACCACAAGATTGGTGGTTCAAATTCACCAACCACTCCTCGGAAACCCTATACAGGGTCGCTATGGATCAGAATCAACTAGATGGTGCTTAACAACAACAACAGTTATAGATTGATGAAGCAATGCTGTTTTACCTTAAAAAAGTATAGTAGCCAATTTTTCTATAGCACTGTAGTATAAGCACTTGACCGCTAACTAGGAGGTTGGCAGTTCAAATCCACCAGCTGCTCCATGGAAACCATATATATATATGGTCACTGTGAGTCAGAACCAACTTGATGACACTTAAGGATAATAACAATAATTGTTAAAGAAATGCTACTTTACTTTAAAAAGGTATAGTTGCCAATTTTGCACTATTAAAAATGTCATTAGTTTGTTATATTGTGTGGCTTGCAGGTTGCCATAATCTTGAATCTATGTTACCAGCATTTTAAATACCAGCAGGGTCACCCATGGTGGTCAGATTTCAGCAGTGCTTCCAAACTAAAACAGATTAGAAAGAGGAGGCAGATTGCTTCTGAATACATAGCTACTGAAAACCTAATGAACGACAGCAGAACACTGACAGATACAGTGACAAAAGATGAGAACACTGTGATTCATAGCCGAATACTGACAGATATAGTACTCTTAGATGAGTCCCTCAGGTTAGAAGGCACTTAAAATACAACTGGAGAAGAGCTGTTTCCACAAAGTAGAGTTGACCATAATGATACGAATGGAGGAAAGCTTTGAGAACCCTCATTTGCTTATGGGGTACAATTCAAAATGAGGAGAAACAACTGCAAACCCATTAATAACAGGAACACTGGCTATATGAAATATGAATTTAGGAAAATTGGAAGTTATCAATAAAGAAATGGAATGCATTAAATGGATATCCTAGGAATTCATGAGCTGAAATGGACTAATATTAGCCATTTGAATCTGATGATCATATCGTTTACTATGCCAGGAAGAACTATTTAAAAAGAAATGACATGCCACTCAGCATCAAAAGAACATTTCAAGATCTTGAAGAACAAAGCTGCCTGTGATGGGATAATATTCACATGTCTACAAGGCAAACCAGCTACTATGACTATTATTCAAATTTACATACAAAACCACTACATCCATTAATGAATACATTGAAGAATTCTAACTTCTTCAGTCTGAAACTGATGAATCATACAATCAAGATACATTGATAATTACTGGTGATTGGAATGAGAAGGATGGAAACAAAGAGCCCGTGGTGTTAGGAATGATGCTGACACTTGCATGGTAAAATTTTGCAAGAGGTATTCATTGAAAATACCTTTTTAAAAAAACATAAAATATGACTATACACATGGGCCTCACCAGATGGAATGAGCAATAATCTAACTGACTGTGGAAAGAAACACTGGAAAATCTCAATACCATCAGTTAAAACAAGTCCAAGTCCACACTGAATAGACCATCAATTGCTCCTATGAATCTTCAGGCTAAAGACAAAGAAAATTAAAGTAGTCCATGAGAAGCAAAGTATGACTTTGAACATATCCCACCTGAATTTAGAGAACAGATTTGATGCATTGGACATTAATAACCAAAGACCAGAAGAGCTGTAGGATGACATCAAGAACATCATACAGGAAGAAAGTAAAATGCAATTTAAAAGACAAGAAAGAAGAAAAAGAAAAAAGTGGATGTCAGAAGATACTTCAATTGTTCTTGAGCATAGAGAAGCTAAATCTGATGGAAGAAATGAGGAACTAAAAGAGGTGAGCAGAAAATTTCAAAGACCAGTTCCAAAAGACATAGTCTAATATTATAATGAAATGTGCAAAGACCTGGAATTAGAAAACCAAAAGGGAAAAACGGGCTCAGCATTTTTCTAGCAGAAAGAATAGAAGGAAAAGTTCAAGCCTACACTTGCAATATTGAAGGGTTCTAAAGGAGCTCTGGTAGCGTGGTGGTTACGAATCGGGCTGCGAACCATAAGGTCAGCAGTTCAAAACTACTAGCTGTTCCATGGGCGAAAGATGGGGCTTTCTGCTCCTGTAAGGATTTACAGCCTCGGAAACCCTGTACAGGGTTGCTATGAGTCGGAACCAACTCCACGGCACATAACAACAACAACAACATGGGCAAAATTGATTTCTGATGTGGCGCTGTTAGATCAGCACTGGACTTTGAACCTCAAGGTCAGCAGTTCAAACCCACCAAATGTCCTCAGAACCCACACAAAGGGTCACTATAATTCAAAACTGACTTCACAGCACTTAACAAAATATGGAATGATGCAGAAAACATTAAAAAAAAGATGGAGGGAATATAGTCACTTCAAAAATATATAGTATCTGTTCAGTCATTTCAAGAGGAAGCATATAATCAAGGACCAATGCTACTGAAGGGAGAAGTCCAAACTGAACTGAAGCCATTGGCAAAAATCAAGACTCCAGGAATTGATGGAATGCAAACCGAAATCTTTCAACAAACTGATACAGCACTGGAAGCCAAGAAGCTTGGAGGATAACTACTTGGCAAATTGGTTGGAAGAGATCCAAACTTGTGCCCTTTCCAAAAAGAAGTGACCCAATGGAATACAGAAATCATCTAACAACATCAACCATATCATTAATAAGTAAAATTTTGCTGAAAATAATTAAAATGTGGTTGCCACAGTAAATTAAGAGAACTTCAAGGAATTCGAGTCAGATTCAGAAAAGGATGTAAACTAGGGATATCACTGTTGATGTAAGACAGATCTGGGATAAAAGCTTATGCTTTATTGACTATGCAAAGGTTTTTGACTGTGAATTAGGAAAAACTACAGACAACATTGCAAAGATTGGGTAATCCAGAACACTTAGTTGTTCTCATAAGGAACTGTATGTAGACTAAGAGGCAGTTGTTTTAACATGGAGATTAGTTAATAGTTTAAAGCCAGGAAAGGTGTGTGCCAGGGTTGTATTATTTCCCCATACTTATTTACTATATATGCTGAGCAAATAATCCAAGAAGCAGCATTATATGAAGAAAGAGACATCAGGATTAGAGAAAGATTCATTAACCATATATGATATGGAGATGATAAAACCACACTTGCTGGAACAAAGAGGACTTAAAATGTGTACTGAAGAAGATCAAAGACCACAGCCTTCAGTAGGGATTGCACCTTAATGTAAAGAAAACAAAAATCATCACAACTGGACCAATAAGTAATAAATGGAGAAAAGATTGAAGTTGTCAAAGACTTTTTTTTGTTTGTTTCAATCCACAATCAACACTCATGGAAACAGCAGTCAAGAAATCAAACGACATATTTCATTAGGTAACTATGTTGCACAAGACCTGTGTAAAGTGTTAAAGGAAGAGCGAAGCTATCAGTTTGTGGACTAAGGTGCACCTTACCCAAGCCATGGTATTTTCAATTGCTTTATATGAATGTAAATGTTGAATGTTGAATAAGGAAGACCGTAGATTAATTACAGTATTGGAGAAGAATACTGAAATTGCCATGAACTACCAGAAGAACAAACAAATCTGTGTTAGAAGAAGTACAGTCAAAATCCTTCTTAGAAGCTAGGATGGGGAGAATTTGACTCTCATATTTTGGAAATAGTATCAGGAGAAGGATATCATACTAGGTAAAGTGAAGGGTCAGTGAAAAAGAGTAAGACCCCCAGCGAGATGGACTGACACATTGGCAGCAGCAATGGACTCAAACATAAAAACAATTGTGTGGATGGCCCAGGAGTAGGCAGTGTTTCATTCTGTTGTGGATAGAGATGCTTTGAGTCAGAACGAACTGGATGACACCTAGCAATAATAAAAACCACAAGTAAGTCGTGGTTTAATTTTTTAATGTCATAGTAAGGATAAAATTAACTGTGAAGATAATAACGTATAATTATAGAACTGAAATGAACCTTTGGTGTTAGCATTTTAATCATTATGAAAGTCTTGAGGCTTCTAAAGATGTAGCAACACAAACCATACTAATAAAGATACATAACCTGTGGAGAGCCTTTGGAATCCTATTGCTACTATTACTATGAGAAGGAAAGGCATCTTAGAAGCTGATAACCTCTTACTGAGTTTCCTCTAAGATGGTTTATTTCCTGATATGGCTTGTCCTAGAGAATTTCAGCATCTTGTAGCCTGCAATGCGAGTGAGAAAACAAGCATTAGATGAATAGTCAGGCCACTGTACAAGATTTTCTAATTCACAACTAAGTGAATGATACATTCCAGGTTTTGCAATGATTGAATATAAGATGAAGTGAAAATTCTAAGCACAAATGCCATAAGAATGTTGTTGTTAAGTGCCGTGGAGTCGGTTCCAACCCATAGTGACCCTGAACAGGGTTTCCGAGGCTGTAAATCTTACGGGAGCAGAACGCCATAGGAATAATGGTAGAATATTTGCTGAAAGATTTTATTAAAGGCAGTAGCTATTACTAGCAGCAGAGTGTGAGCTACATACAGATTACCTCATAAAATATCCTTTCAGAACTGATGCCAACGTTAAACCTTTGGTTATACTGTGCAATATTATGTTAATTGGCATAATCTCCTTTCCTTTGTATCACTTGGACGTATAGAACTCTGCTGGTTCAGTGGTAGAATTCCTCAGTGGGGGAGATGGGTTCCATTTCCAACCAACATACCTCATGCACAGCCCCAGCCTCTTCGTTAGTCAAGGCTGGTGTACTGCTATGATGCTGAATGGTATTTAGCAGGCTTTCAGAATAGGGCAGTTTCCAGAAAAGGCCTGACAATCTATGGAAGTCAGCAAAAAAAAACACACAAAAACCCTGTGAATCACAACAGTTAGATCAGCAACTAACTCATCACTGTGATAGTGCAAAACTAGCAGTGCTTTGTTCCATTATAGGTGGGGTCAACATGAATTAGGGGCTGGCTTGACAGCAGCTATCTACAACAGAATTCAAATAGAAAATAAACTACAGATGTCGCCATGATGTATACTTGTTCCCTATTTCTTCCTTTTTCTTTGTTTTTTGATTTATGATTATTTATTTTGTCCTAGCTATGATTCTGTATTTTTTTCAGTATGTTCCATCATCATAAAATCATATTATTATTTTTAAGTTGATTTTTACTACTTAGAAAACAGATGGTGTAGGAAAGTATAATTGAACACGAAACTATCAAGTAAAAGAATTTTTACTCAATAGGGACCAGTAGATACAATTTACAAGGAGCATCTGTTAGATATGAAGAAGAAATTTCTAATAAATCTGCTACTGCCAAATGTAATGGGTTTCCCTCAAAAGCTCTGGAATTGTCAACACTGCATATGATTAAGCAATGGCTAAATAACCATCCATATGGCATGCTAACAAAAGTTTCTGGTTTGGAAGAAAGGTTAAACTGGAAGCCCTTAAAAATCTCTTCCAGCTCTATGATTTCATAATTAAATATGCTACAGCTAATGAGCCATTTGTTATCTCCACAGGGTAACGTATGGCATTTGTCTCCATGCTGTGTCCTTGCCAGGTCTAGAAATTTCATTAAACTTAATCTATCACTACCTGAAATCAGGAATGGAGGGAAGATATATCAGAGAGACTCACAAAATGGGATCTTTAAATATTCACTTGTAAACCTCAGATTTACTTCTGGCAAAACTTTACAGTCTGTTTATACCATTTCAACCCTGCTTAAAAGAGGAATGAAAACAAGAGAATCAATGATGTTTTTCAAATTAAAGTCTGAAAGAAGTTAGATAAAATACATTTTTATATTCAGCTGTTCTGCAGGAGAAAGATGAGGCTTTCTGCTCCCGTAAAGATTTATAGCCTCGCAAATCCTGTACAGGGTCGTCATGAGTCGGAACAGACTCCACGGCACATAACAACAACAACAAATATTAAAAATTTGCTTTTATAATTGGCCACATCACAGATACATTTTACAAATACTTTCCATAATGCAAAGTGATTTAAAGATTGCTATCAATAGAAAGATATAAATATTTGTTTCGGAGGGTAGTTGAAGTTACACTGAAAGCTAATAAAGTAATCTGAAATGACATACTTAACACATACTCTTATCTATCATTATATTTATGCACTATAAGAAAGGTGAACAAATCCAGAAGTTGTTAAATTATTCACCGAGGTGAATAATCTTAAGTGAATGGACTACCACACTGCAAATAAATATTTGAAGTAGACAAACGACTTTTGCTAGTAGATAGAATTTTTTGTTTCCTCTCACATTTGATAGTCTCGGAATGGTGTTAGTTATTTGCTTAGACTTTTTTGTTAGAACTAACTTTAAAAACTAAATATTTTTAAAGCTACAAAAGATAAAGATTTTTAATAAAATGAATGTAACCAGAATGAAACGAGTGACTGACATATATTCAAATCATTTAAAAGTTTCAAGAGAGTACAAGTACAAAATGTCTAAACCCCTATGTAAACTTAATTTGAAACAAAGATAAAATGAATTAAAAAAATGATTCGAAAAAGGTAACAAAATAAATATTAAATTAAAACATGAAAGTTGAAGTTAGTGACTGTGCCATCTCAAGAAAACAATGGCTAACACTGAATTTTACATATTTGTCCCTCTGGGAAGCAGTGGTGCTTTAACTGGTAGAATTTTATGAGACTGTATTGGCCCCCAAAGTCAGTTTAAACTGCAAGGTCAGCGATTCAAACCCACCCACCACTCCTCACAAACCCTAGACAGGGTCACTAGACAACCAACTCAACGACACTTAACAACAATAACAAAAACAATGTTGAACTCAACTAAAAGTAAAGAGAAATAGCTGTAAACATCCATTAAAAATCAGAACGTGGAATGTACTTAAGTAATGTACCTATGAACCTACGAAAACTGGAAATTGTCAAAAACGAAATGGAGCACATAAACATCAATATCCTAGGCATTGGTACTGGTCAGTATCAACTCACAGCATCCCTGCATAGGGTTTCTGAAACTGTAAATCTTTACAGAAGCAGAAAGTCTCATCTTTCTCCTGTAGAATACCTGGTAGTTTCGAACTGCTGACCTTGAGGGTAGCAACCTGACTTGTAACCACTATGCTAGCAGAGTTTCTTAACCTAGGCACTAGTGAACTGAAATGAACTGGTATTTGTTATTTTGAATCTGAAAACCGCATCGTTTATTATGTGGGGTATGACACACGTATGAGGAATGAAGTCACATTCATAACCAAAAAGAACATTTTAAGATCTGTTTTGAAGTACAATGTTGTCTGTGATAGGATAATATCCATATGCCTACAAAAAGACCAGTTATTACAACTGTTATTCAAATTTATACACCAACCACTAAAATCAACAATGATTAAATTGAAATATTCTCCCAACTTCTTCAATCTGAAATTGAGCAAACATATAATCAGAGCAAACATGTAATCAAGATGCATTGATAATTACTGCCGATTAGAATGCAAAGATTATGTCAGGGCAATACTTTCAGATGTTTATCCAGCCTCAGTGTTTCCAGAAAGTCTGGATGCCATGAGAATTTTAAATTCTCTTCCACATTTTCACCTTTTGATATAGATATTTTTCTATAGATTTAAAGCCTTCAGGGCCAGCTTTCATTTTTAAAATAAAAAAGATATATACAAAATTCATCACCCATTTTATTTATTCCTTCTTTTTATCAAGAGGCAAGCTCTATCTGAAGTAGTTGTCTCTAAATCAAATCAATATAGATATGTTGTTGTTGTTGTTAATTGCCGCTGAGTTAGTTCTGACTCATAGTTGACTCTGTGTAGGGTTTCCCAGGAGCAGCTGGAGAGTTTGAACCACAGACATTGCAGTGCTACACCAGGACTCCCAATATAGATTTGTTATTGTTATGGGTCATTGAGTCAGTTCTGACTCATAGCGACTCTGTCTAAGATTTCTGAGGAGCAGCTGGTGAATTTGAACTGCTGACCCTTCAGTTCAAATGGACCTTGTGGTTGAGTGCTTATCCTTTAGTGCCACACCAGGATTCCCATCCAGTCCCTAGTGACAACAAAATTTGCTTCAAACTTTTGCTGCTCTCTTCCTTTTTCAAGAGAAATTTTAGTCTCTTCCCCCTCCATCTTGTAGATCAGATGGTTGGTTTCTTTTATATATCCCTCCTGTATTCCTTATACTACTTTGAATATGGCTAGTTCAATAAAGGAATGGAAATAGTTAAGTGAGTCAGAGACAAATATAAACATATATCTATATGCAATACAAGTACAATTTTATGTCTTTCTAATCATACCTTACCGCTAGTAAGATGGCGGATCAGATAGACGTGCAGTGAGGAGCTCCTTCACAAACAAAAGAGAATACTGGACCAAGCAGGCTTAGGGGATGGTTCTAGAACTCTGAACCACATATAAAGGAATATTTAGAAGACTGGGAGGATTACGGCTAGAGGAATTTGTAGCAGAAACAAGAAATTCATTGTTTTCTAATTCAAGACACTCAGCTACTCCTGGAGCCGTCATCTTGGGAGAGACCAAGTGGGGGAAGGATCAAAACAGCCACGAACACCTGACAGAACAGCCGAGATACAGGTGTGAACCTTTTTTTGGGGTAACTGTTCGTTGGTCTCTAGCTATCTGAGCACACCCATTCTGGTGACTAGAGGGGATGCCTCAATGAACGGACACCCCACCCCCACCCCTGGAGGGTTCTACTACGCATGCACACAGATCTCCTTGAAATTTAAAGTGACAGTTTCCACTTAAAACCAAACAGCCAACACTCGTCTGTCAGTTTGTGGTACTATGGCGGCTTGTGAGGTGCTGTGATTCTGAAAGCTATGCAACCAGTATTTTAAACGTTATCAGATATAGTGCCGGACAATTTGGAAGGCACTCAAAATGCAACTGGGGAAGAGCAGCCTCCTCAAAGTAGAGTTGACTGTGATGACGCAAGTAGAGTAAAGCTTGTGGGAGAAAAACCCGCAGAACCTTCATTTGCTGAAGGGGCACAACTCAAAATAAAGAGAAACAGCTGTAAATATCCACTGGAAATCAGAAAATGGAATGTACGAAGTATGAATCTGGGAAAATTGGAAGTTGTCAAAAATAAAATGGAACACATAAACATCGATATCTTAGGCATTAGTGAGCTGAAATGGACTGGTATTGGCCATTTTAAAACTGACAACCATATGGTTTACTATGCAGGGAATGACAAATTGAAGAGGCATGGTGTTGCATTCATTATCAAAAGGAACATATTCAGATCATTCATGAGGTACAATGTTTTCTGTGATAGGATAATATCCATGTGCCTCCAGGGAAGCCCAGTTAATACCACTATTATTCAAATTTACACACCAACCACTAAAGCCACTGAGAATGAAATCAAAGAACTCTACCAACTTCTTCAATCTGAAATTGATAAAAAATGCAATCAAGATATATTGATCATTACTGGTGATTGGAATGCAAAGGTTGGAAGCAAAGAGGAAGGATCAGTAGTTGGAAAATATTGCCTTGGTGATAGAAATAATGCTGGAAAACACACGATAGAATTCTGCAAAACCAATGATTTGTTCATTTCAAATACCTTCTTTCGACAGCATAAGAGATGACTATAAACATCGATGTGCCAGATGTAATACATAGAAATCAAATTGACTACATCTGCAGAAAGAGACAATGGAAATCATCTGAAGAACAGCTTTGATACATTAAACACTAAAGAACGAAGACCAGAAGGGTTGTGGGATGATATCAAGAACACCATACATGAAGAAAGCAAAAAATTATTGAGAAGACAAGAAAGAAGGAAAAGATCAAAATGGACGTCAGAAGAAACACTGAAACGTGCTCTCCAATGTAGAGATGCTAAAGCAAATGGAAGAAATGAGGCGGTCCAAGAGCTAAGCAG
>NW_006408845.1:175989-194897 GCF_000296735.1 Chrysochloris asiatica
CCAAGATGGCCAAACTTCGTCTCTCATACTTTAGACATATTGTCAGGAGGGACCAGTCGCTGGAGAAGGATATCATGTTTGGAAAGGTCAGACAAAAAGAGAAAGACCCCCAATGAGATGGATTGGCCAAGTGGCAGCATCGATGGACTGAAGTGTGGCAACAGTAGTGAGGTTGGCCCAGGATCAGGCAGTGTTTCGTTCTGCTGTGCATAAGATCACTATGAGTCAGTACCAACTTGATGGCACCTAACAACAGCAACAACAATTATACCTTAATGCTATGAATATTATTTTACTACTTGTTTTTCTATTAAATATTACTATAATATTTTCTGTGTTTAAATTTCTACATCTAATTTACTTATATTAACTTTTTCATAGTATTCAATTGTATAAATAAATTACAGTTTTTCACCATTCCCCTATCACCTATAAGTTGTTTATAATTTTACTATCAAAGAAAACTTTGAAACACTCTACAAATTTTCTTATGAACATGACTCAAAATTTGTATGTATGTTTGTGTGTGTAGGTGGGTAAGTATAAAGAGAGAGACAGTACTGTGTATAGCGAGGAATATGCTTCAAGTAGAATCAATAGGATGTAGATTTTTACAAATCTAGTTACTGTGAATTGTTCTCCAAAGCAGCTATTTAAATTCAAACTCCTTTACACAAGAGTGTCCTATTCCAAATTCTAGCAACACTTACAAACTTTACCAGATTTAAAATTCACCAACTTACTTGATATGAAATTGTATCTCATTGCTTATTTGATTTCGTTTGTATCTTGGTTAATAATAAAATTGTCTGTATTTTATAGTATTTTATAGGCATTCCAATTTCTTTTGTAGTTAGTCTGCTTGTGGTCGTCACCAATTGAGAGACTCCTTATAGCTATTTTTCCTTTGAGTTTTAATCACTTCAAACATTTTGTCCATGCTTGTGATTTATCTTGGACCTTTTTGAAGAGGAAATACTGGTTTATATAGAGATTGTTGATGCTAATGATCTCAGTTATGCCATTAAATCTTTCCCATTATATTTTGTGATTTTGTATCCTATTTAAGAAGTATTTCCCTACTTAGATTAAAATAGATAAATTGAAATTATTCTCTTTTGTTCATCAAAGGGCTTTATTAAGAAAAAGATGAGACAACAAACAAAAACCAAAAATCAAACCCACTGCCATAAAGTTAAATCCAACTCTTGGTGACCATGTAAAACCTAGTAGGTCTGTCTCATAGAAGTTTCAAGGTTATAAAACTTTACAGAAGCAGATAGCCACTTCTTCATCTCATATAGAAGCTGGTGGATTCAAACTACTGATCTTTCAGTTAGGGCTCCCTTAGACCTACTAAAGGAGAGAAAATATTTGGAAATCATACATCTGATAAGGGTTTAACTTCCAGGATATATGAAGAATTCCTGCAACTAAACAAATATAAGAAAACAACCCATTATTTTTTTTTAAATGGGTCAATAATATGATATGATATGATATGATATTAATGATACTGTCCAATGATATCAGCATTCCATTAGGCCACCCCTTTTTGGAATGGACACAAATACAGATTTCTTCCAATCAGTTTGCCAGATAACTGTCTTCCAAATATCTTGGCATAGATGACTGAGTGCTTCCAGTGCCACATCAGTTTGTTGAAAATATTTCAATTTGAATTCCATCAATTCCTGGTCTTTGCCAATGCCTTCAATGCAGCTGGGACTTCTTCCTTCAGTACCATTGGCTCTTGAGCAGATGCTACCTCTTGAAATGATTGGATATCAACCATTTCATTTGGTACAATGACGTTGTGTATTCTTCCCATATTATTTTAGTGCTTCCTGCACCAATCATTCAATATTATGCCCAGAGAATCCTGTAATACTACAAGTCAAGGATTGATTTTTTTCCTCAGTTCTCTCAGCTTGAGAAATGCTGAGCATGTTCTTTTCTTTTGGCTTTCAAACTGCAGGTCTTTGTACATTTCATTATAATATTTAACTTTGTCTTCTCAAGCTGCCCTTTGAAATTTTACCTCCTCATGTTTTTCCATTTGCTTTAGCATCTTTGCTCTAGAGAGCAAGTTTCAGAGTCTTTTCTGACATCCATTTTGTTCTTTTTCTTCTAAATGACCTTTTGTTTTCTTCATGTATGATGTTCTTGATGTCATCTCACAACTCTTCTAGCTTCAGTCACTGGTGTCTAGTGCATCAAATCTGTTCTTGAGAGGATGGCTAAATTCAGGTGGCATATGTTCAAGGTCATATTTTATATCTCATGAACTTCAATTTTCTTCAGCTTCAGCCTGAACTCATATATGGTCTGTTCCACATTCTGTCTCTGGCCTTGTTTTGGCTGACGATATGTAGTTTTTCCAGCATCCCTTTCTACAGATGTAGTCAATTTGATTTCTATGTATTCCATTGGCAGAGTTTCCTATGTATAGCCATATTTTATGTTGTCTGAAAAAGAATTGTGCAATAAAGAAGTCATTGGTCTTGCAAAATTCTATCCTGAGATCTCCAGCATCATTTCTATCACTAAGGTCATATTTTTCAGTTACATATCTGTCCAAGGTGTCCTTTGATATTTTCTGTTTTCTCTTTATTTCCTCATGTCTTACATTTGATTTAGGATCTCTATGCTGGAGAGCAAGTTTCAGTCTCTTCTGATATTCATTTTAGTCATTTCTTTCCTCCCTATCTATTTAATGACTTTTTGCATTCTTCTTTAAGATGTGTTTGATGCTATCCCAAAACTCTTATGATCTTCATCATTGATATTTAATGCATCAAATTCTTGAAGTGGTCTCTGAATTCAGGTGAGATATGTTTAAGGTCATATTTTCTCTCTCATAGACATTTTAATTTTCTTTAGCTTCAGCCTGAGCAATTGATGATCCGATCCACAGTTTGCCTCTGACCTTATTTTGCATAATGATATTGAGCTCTTCCACCAAAACTTCCCATTGCTGTAGTCAACTTGATTCCTGTAAATTACATATTGTAAGGTCCGTGTGAATAGCTATGTTTTATGTTGTTTTAAAAAGTTAGTTTCATTGGTCTTGTAAAATTCTATCATGGAATCTCCACCATCATTTCTATCACAAGGCCATACTTTTCAAGTATTGATCCTTCATGTTTCCAATATCCAGTAATCATCAATACATCTTGATACCATGTTTTAGCAATTTCAAACTACATTTTAATTACAATTTTGATCAATTTCAAACTGAAGATTTTAGTTTATTCTTCCATTTCATCATTACTGGCATTAGTGGTTTGTTCATAAATTTGAATAATAGTGGCATTAATGGGTCTTTTTCTAGGCATATGGATATTATCCTTTAAAAGATAGCATGGGACTTCAAGATCAATCTTGAAATGCTGTTTTTGGCAAATGAATGTGATACCATTATTCATAAATTTGTTGTTTCTGGCCAATTTATTGTTCCTCTCAGAGTCAAAATGGCCCAAACAAGTCCATTTCAGCTCACTAATGACAAGAATTTCTATCTTTATGTGTTCCATTTAAATTTTGACAACTTCCAGTTTTCCTACATTTACATGTCATACATTCTAAGTGCTTACCATTAATAGATATTTGCAGCTGTTTCTCATTTTCAGTTTTGCCCCATCAGCAAATGAAGGTCTTGAAAGCTTTACTCCGTTTCCTTCACCATGGTCAACTCTACTTGAAGATGTAGCTCTTCCCCAGTCTATCTTCACTGTCTTCCAAATTGAGGGTCTTGTCTCTGGAACTATATCTGACAATATTCCATTACTATTCATAAGGTTTTCAATGACTTACCACTGAGAAATCATTGCCTCTCCTCTTCTTCCTAGTCTACCTTAGTCTGAAAGCTCAATTGAAAGCTGTCCACCATGGCTGACCCTGCTGATATTTAAAATACCAGTGGCATAGCTTCCAGCATCACAGTAACATCAAGCCTCCATGGTATGACAAACTGACAGACAAATGATGTAGTTAAAAAGTGTTGCTACAAAATGTTAGAAATATTTGTTGTTATTGTTATCATGTACTGTTGAGTGATTTCCAACTCATAATTGACCCTGTGTAGGGTTTCCAAGGAGCATCTGGTAGATTTGAACTGATTACTCTGTGGTTCACTATCTACTGTTTATCCTACAGCACCACAACAGAAGTACTAAACAATATATTAAAATGTGTGGCTAACACTTCTTGATGTAGTCTACCTCATGTTCTCAAATCATGTTCCTTTTAAATTTTTTTTTTGCACATGGTAAACCAAATAAAATTTGAAGGGGCAAGATCAAGGGTAGAGAGCAAATGGGGTACGGTTTTCCAGTGGAATTTTTGTAGGAAAACCGTTTCTAGCCTTGAAGACTGAACAGAGTCATAATGGAAAAAAATTCCTGGGCACAACTTTCATTGTCTTTTTCTCACCAGTGCAGCTTTCCGTTTTTCAGAAGTTCTTCATAATGATCCCCTGTAATAGTCCTGTGTCCTTCTAGCATATTTATCAAGATTGCTCCCTCAGAATCCAAGAACAGTCACCATAACATTTTGAAATGAATTTAACTTTCCAAAGAGATCCCTCAGAAGCCACTGTTTTCATTGAACCTTTTGTGTGTGTGTGTTCTAGATTTATTTTTTAATTATAGCAATATATATATACACCACAAAACACCTGTCATTTCAACCATTTTTACATGTACAACCCAGTCATACCAAACACATTCCAACGTTGGACAACCAGCACCACTATTAATCTTGAAATCTTTGTATTCTCTGATCCCTTATTTTATTATTTTTTTAAAACACACACCCTAATGAGCTCCTGGTGAGGTGTTGTAGAGTCATCACTGGACTGTGAACCCCAAGGTCAGCAGTTGACACCTACCACCTGCTCCTTGGAAACCGTATACAGGGTCACTATGAATTGGAAATGACTCCACAGCACTTAATAGCAACAACAACAATGAGTTTAAAACAAGTGAAATACTGAAAGAAATTGTCTTCAGTCACCTATTTATTGCAGAGATATGCTTAAACACATTTTATTTGGCAGAAACCTGTGAATGTATGAACTGGAAACCTCCTAGCAACACTTTTTTGACTTACCTTAGTCTATCCTAGCTATGGAAAGTAAAAACAAATGTATTCTTAAGTATAAAGATAACATAGGATTTAGTGTAATAGAAATGGCCTGAATCTGATTTAAGTCCAAATATTCTAAGAACTTATCCTTATTTTGATATAACACCCAACTGATTAACATTCAACAACTCTCTTTCATCATTTGTTGTTGTTATGTGCCATAGAGTCAGTTCTGACTCATAGTGACCTATACAGTGTTTACAAGGCTGTAAATCTTTACAAGAGCAGAAAGACTCCCTTTTCTCCTGTAGAACAGCTGGTAGTTTCAAACTGCTGACAGTGAGATTAGCAGCCTGATTCATAACCACTTGGCTACCAGAGCTCCTTCTGTCATCATTACTAACCTGGAAATGCACTGACTACTGAAATTTCTTAAAGAGTTCACGTCACACTTATCAGTATTAATTAACAAGAGTTTGAAACTTTTGTATATTCATGAGGATACATATCAGGACAAAGAAGTCACTAGGACACAAGTAATTTGTTTATGAATAGAAATTCAACTCAATGAAAATGGGTTACTATCATAAAGGTCACTATTATAAAAGGGTTACTACCATAAAGGGATTCCTGGTGTGGTACTGTGGGTTAATGCACTGGACTACAAAGTCATTTTGAATGGCAAGGTTGGCAGTTCAAGTTCTCCAGTAACTTCTTGGAAACCCTATATAAGGTCACTATGGGTCAGAACCGACTTGAAGGCACTTAACAATAACATCATGAAGGTTGGCAGTTTGAACCTACCCAGAAATATCATGGAAGAAAGATTACATCTAAAAAACAGTTCTACTAGGAAATTTATGCTATAATTCATGGGGTGGCCATGAATCAGAATCAACTTGACGGCACTAAGTTTGACTTGGTTTGAGTTATCAGGATAAAGGAGTTCCTGGATTGTATTTTATTAATTCTTTATTTAAATATTTATGTCATTATGTTTTAAGTGAGTCTTTTATATTCTACATATTATTTGACCTTTTAAATGCATAAGGCATGTCTGTCATTTAATAAGCAAGTTTCATTCATTTGTACTTTTGTGATAGATGACATATTTTATGTCTTCTAGTTCTGATTATTTTTAACTCATTTTTTTTTCCTCCTCTTACCTTCAAGTGATTTTTTTATATGAATGTCAAGACAACTCAATGAGAAAGGATAATCTTTTTAATAAATTATATTAAAACAAGTAGATAACCACTTGCACAAAAATTGTTATTTATCATCATTATATAATGAATAATTAAAAATGGATCAAAGAGATAAATGTAAGCACAAAATGATAAATGCTTAGTAGAAGACATCGGTGCAAATTTTTGTTATCTTGGATTTGGCAATAGTTTCTTAGATAAGACACCAAAAGCACAAAAAACAATAAGTAATAGATAAAATTAAAAGGTATTGTGTTTCAAAGAACACCAACAAAAAAGTGAAAAAACAACAAGTAGGAGAAAATATTTGCAAATTGTATATCTGATAAGGAACATATATCTGGATTACATAAAGAATTCTTGCCACTCAATAATATACTCCAAGTAACCAATCAAAAATTTGGGAAAGTTTCTGACTAAACATTTTTTCAATAAAATATATAAATGGCCAATAAGCACATAAAAAGATACTCTGTATCAATAGCCATCAGGAAAACACAAATGCAAACCACAATGAGATACACTAAGAAGATTCTAATCAAAAAAGAAATAATAACATATGCTGGGCTGTGGAGATATTACAACTCTCAGATGCTTCCAGTAAAATGACACTTCTTTGAAAAACAGTCTTCTAGTTCATAAAAAGGTTAAATATAAAGTTGTCTTGTTGCTGTTGTTAAATGCTATCCAGTTGACTCTGACTCATAGCAACCCTGAATAGGCTTTCCAAGGAACACTTAGTGGGTTTGAACATCCGATTTAGCAGATAACAGCTAGTGCTCACCCTGTAGCATCACACCCTGACTCCATAGATATGATAACACTGGCAAATTAATTTAATTTAATATTGTATGTAATATATATTACTAGCAATAAGATACACCAAAAAAAAAAAAAAAAAGAATGGATTTAAGTACAGTTTGTCATTCAATAAGATTCAAATATGTCACAAGTTAGGACTTGTCTTTCACAGACTGTGCAATCACAACAATCAATTTCAGACCATTTTCATCTTTCCATAAAAACATTTGTACTTGATGTTGTTGTTGGTAAGTGTCGTCAAGTTGGTTCCAACCTATAGCAACCCTGTATATATTTTTCTAGGAGCGGCTGGTGAGCTTGAACTGCTAATCATGCAGTTCAAAGTGACTTTGCAGTCCAGGGCATTAACCCACAGCATCTCAATTCTTTCCTCTTTCCTTTCTACACTAATCATTTCCTGTATCTATAGATTTCCCTACTCTGGATATAAATTGAATCATACAATAAGTAGGGGTTTGTGACTGTTTTTCATTTAGAATGATGATTTTGAGATTCATTTATATTGTATCATGTAGCAGTATTTGATGACCTTGAATTGCTGAATAACATTCCATTATATGAATACACCACATTTTATTATCCATCCATCAACTGATAACATTTGTTTTGTTTTCTACTTTTGGATATTATAAATAATACATCTATGAAGACTTTTGTACAAGTTTTGTGTGGACATATGTTTTTAATTTCTCTTGGGAATAAGCTAAAAGTTCATTAATGGGTTACAAGGTCATCCTTGGAAACCTAATACAAAGTCACTATGAGTCAGAATTGACTCGATGGCACTTAACAACAACAAAAACGTATCTATCAGTTTATATGTAATGTTCCAATCCCAAAGACAAGTAGAGATTGGATTTTAAAGATAAACCTAAACCAAATCCACTGCCATTGAGTTGATTTCTGTTCACAGTGACCCTACAGATCACAGTAGAACTGCTCCCTAGGGTTTCTGAGGCTGTAAATCTTTACAGAAGGCAACTGCCTTATCTTTCTCCATGGAGCAACTGGATCCAACCACTGACTTTTCAGTTAACAGACCAGTGCTTACCCAATTGTGCCACCAGTGCTTCTTATGAAGATACTAATACAAAAGGCAAAAATAATGATTACTAAAAAAGAAAAATGAGATATTCAAATTGCATCAGAATCTCAGTAAGAGATTCCTGCCATAAATTGGGGATAGCACTACAAAAACTATTTGAGATGGGTGAGTTTTATGATATGTGAAATATGTCTCAACAAAGTGGTTACAAAATACATGAATAAATAAAAAGAAAGCACAAAACTAAAATATAAACAAATAGAAAAGGGATACAGTCACATAAACTAATAAATAGTATTCTTGAAGATAATAAAACATATTAAGAGAGTTTTATTCAGAAAGCTGATTTTAAAAAGGAGTTTCTAGATAAAAAGGATTGCTTAAAATTTTCTTTATGGGTTTTAAATAAGTAATATTCAGAAAGAAAACAATGACTGATTTTGACATTTGTATATTAAGCTTAATACCTGTGGTGGTGGTTTTATGCTACCAAGTCAGTTCTGACTCATAGCAAGCCTGGATATGTTTTCCAAGGCTGTAAATCTTTACAGGAGCAGAAAGCCTCATCTTTCTCCTACAGAGTGATTGGCAGATTCAAACTGTTGACCTTGCAGCTAACAGTGCAGCTTCTATTCCAGGAAGCTACTAGGGCTCCTTTTAATACCTATAGAAGATTTATTTACAATAAGATACCAACACTGCATTCAAAAGGAGGTGACTGCATAAAAGACAATTTATCAAAGGCCTTTAGCCATTTTAAATGTGTTCTCTCTTTTTCTGACAATTGATAATTTTGTTCACCCAAGAAAATAAAAAAAAAGAAGTTGGGCATGTTCTCACTGTGATTTTGACTATCATCTGGTCACTGAGTTTGGTTTGGTTTATCTGACTGACTAAGCAGTGTAATTCTATTCACTCAGATCTCATATAAACCTTTTCTATCAGAGTCCAAGATCATAAGCACAGAGCAAATACTCTAAAAGGAAATATAGTTTGTCACACTTCAACTTTAAAGTATTTTAAAAGTAGAACATCGTGCTATGTCAAGAAGTGTGTCAACAACAACAAAAGCAAAAAAAGGAAGACCCTCAGTGAGATGGACTGACACCGTAGCTGTACCAATGTGCTCAAACATAGGCGTGATTATGAGGATGCTGCAGAACCATGAAGTACCTGTTTCTCTTATATATAGGATCACTGTGAGTCACAGTCAACTTGATACACCTAACAAACACATCCATAAATTAAAAAATGCCTGAAAGTATAACTTTGTCTACTTTTTTCCAAATTACTAGGAACTCTTAAGAATCACTGAAAATACATCCAACAGTTCTATTTAACAGCTATTTATGGTACACTTCAATGTGCCAGTCAGTGTTGTAGGCACATTGTCAACAAAACTGACAAATGATCTCTGTAGTGGAGTCTATTTTCTAATGAAGCGAGAAGAATAAAACCCAAGTAAATAAATCAACCAATGAATGGTACATCTGGAGGCAAAGAGTCTTGTCAATGAGACATTAGTAGAGGCCTGAAGGAGATCAGGAGCTAAACTATGAGGATTATTTTTTCATTTTTTGCAGTGGGGTATAAGGGGATAGAGGTGGAGGGAGATAGATAGCATCGTAGGCATAAGAAAGAAGTGGGAAACCCCTAATCTAGGTATGTGTTAAATTTGTTTGAAAAGCAAGAAGACCAGGTGGGTTGCTGTTAGATTGTTAGCTGCCATCAAGTTGGTTCTGATTAAAAATGACCCTCAAAACAATACAGAAGGAAACACTGCCAATACCACACCATCCTCACAAGTCTTAAATTTCAGCCCATTGCTGCTACTATTGTGTCCGTCCATTTATTTGGGGATATTCCTATTTTCTGACTGACTGTCCATTTTACCATGCATGATGTCCTTTCCCAGGTACTGGTACCACCTAATAACATGTCTAAAGTACAAGAAGATGAAGTCTTGTTATCCTTGTACAAGATCCTCTTAAACACCATTACGTGTTATGGAATACCTATTCTTCAAAAATATTGTCTATAGTTTGTCACAGTCAGAAGTGTTTGCATAGTCAACAAAGCACAAGTAAGCATCTTTCTGGTGGTAATCTCTGCTTTGAGCCAAGATCCATCCAATATCATCAATGATAGCCCTAGTTCCATGTTCTCTTCTGAACGACTTTCTGACAGTTCCCTGTTGATGTACTACACAACTATTTTTAAATTATCTTTAGCATAACTTTATTGTATGTGATTTTAATGACATTGATCCATGATTTTTACAACTCATTGTGTCACCTCCTTTGGAAAGGGTGTAAGTATAGCTCTCTTCCAATCTTCTGGTTTGGGTGCTATCTTCCAAATTTCTTACCATTGATGAGATAGCACCCCAGTGCTGCATCAGTTTGTCATATTATTTCTATTCCATCAATTCCTGGAGACTTGTTTTCCACCAACAACTTCAGTGCAGCTTGGACTCCTTCCTTTGGTTATCAAGATTTATTGATCATGTACTATCTCTTGAAATGGTTGAACACTGAACATTTCTTTTTGGTACAGTGACTCTGTGTATTCCTTCCATCATCTTTTGAAGTTGTCTGCATCATTCAATTTTTGCCCATAGAATCCTTAAATATGTCAAGTCAAAACTTGAATTTATCTTCAGTTATTTCACTTGAATAATGCTAAACGTGGTCTTCCCTGTTGATTTCCTAAGTCCAGATCTTTGCACATTCATTATAATACTTGACTTTGTCTTCTCAAAGGGGTCTTTGGAATTTTCTGTTCAGCTTTTTTTCTTCATTGTTTTTTCCACTTGCTTTAGCTTCTCATAATCAAGAGCAATCTTCAGAGTCTCTTTGAAAACCATTTTTGTCTTTTTGGAGGGGTTTGTCTTTCTAATAACCTTTGATTTTTTTTTTTCCTGTAGGATGTTCTTGATATCATCCAACAACTCTTCTGGTTTTCAGTTATTAGTGTCTAATGCATCAAATCTGTTATTGAGGTGGTGTCTAAAATCTGGTGGCATATATTCAAGGTCATATTTTTGACTCTCATGGGTTTGTTTCCAACTTTTGAAATCCAATCACCTCACTATCAATACATCTTTTTTAAAAATTGTGAATTGAGTCTAGGTTTACAGAATAGATCATCAGGTTTTTTTGTTTTGTTTTTAACTTTTTAATTGTAAATTGATTGAAGGTGTACAGAGCAGATTATTAGTTATACATTTAACAAATCATATTCTGTGCTTCATTACAATGATTTCAATCCTTTCTGTGTACCAACAATTAACAGCATTTACCTCTGTTCATTTAAACATTGCAGTCCTCCCTGTGTCTTCCACTACCTTCATCTTTCCTCTGCTAACCTCCCTCTTGTTGTATATTGCCTGCGCTGTCACCTTTGTTAACATGTGTCTACCCTCTTGTTTTTGTTGCTAAGTGCCATTGATTCAGTTCCAACTCAGAGGTGTGATAAATAACTCTTGTGGTCCATCTTCAGGACTTCATGGGATTGCAAGACCTGGCAGAAAGATTGTTGATTTAAGCAGGCTATTCTGGGACTAGGAAATTTAATTAAAATACAGCCATTAAGACCTTGGACAAGCCATTTTGGCTTTTCTGCGGGGAGGGAAAATGGGATGTACCATAGAATTGTATATGGAGGACTGGAACTGGAGGAGGCATGTTTGAGGGAAAAAGAATAAAAACCATTTGTGGAGGGACATGTGGCATGTCTACCTGTGTCTACAGGACTGGGTGCCCAATTTTGCAAAATCAAATAAAGAAAACCTTACTCTTGCTAAAATGAGTATAGATTGGATTAGTTGAGCATTTGTCAGTACAGACAACGTTTCTCACAAATTTGGGGCCCGTCCAGGATTTTCTGCCTGCTTGGAGTGACAGCCCTGGTGGAAAGGAGAGGTGTCCAGCCTTGGTTTTGGCGGTCTCCTCCACAGAGTTGATAGCCTCCCAGCGAGAGCCAGAAAAAGACCCTAGACTGTTCAAAGATGATCAGAATTAGTGAGAGAGACGTGAAGGATTGAGAAGAGAGTAACCACGGTGACCAGGCAATCTGTGCACAGGCCAAGGCAGGAAAAATGGACTGTAAGTATTGCCTTGGTTGTTAGGCATTTTCAGAGGTCATTGTGTGTCTGAGACACATCTTGGATGCAAAGCAAATGCAGAGTCCCAATCCGGTCAGAAAAGGACAAAGTGAAATCTCAGGGTTGTTTCTGGAAGTCTAGAGTACATTAGTTGTTCTTTGCCAACACCATAATATAAAAGCATCAATGCTTGTTCAGTCTTCCTCGTTCATTGTCCAACTTTCATGTGTGTATGAGGCAAATGAAAAATAACATGGATTGGGTAAGACATACCTTAGTCCTCAATGAGACACTTTTGCTTTTTAACATTTTAAAGAAGACAGACCCTTGCAACATCTTTGCCCAATGCAATACGTTATTTGATTTCTTGACTGCTCTTTCCATAGACATTGATTACGGATCCAAGGAAAAATTAAATCCTTTACAACATCAATTATTTTACTGTTATTATGATATTACTTATTGGTCCAGTTGTGAGGGTTCTTGTTTTCTTTATGTTGATGTGCAATCCCTATTGAAGTCTTTGATCTTCATCTTCACTTTCAGAAAAGTTGTGTCATCTGCATAGATCAGGTTGTTAATGAGACTTTCTCCAAACCTAATGCTGTGTTATTCTTTATACAATCCAATTAGTTTGATTATTTACTCAACATACAGATTGAATAAGTGTGGTAAAAATATAGAATACACACACATTTCCAGATTTTAAACTATACTGGAACTGTTCAAAGGATTGTCTCTTGGGCTTTTTTTCATTAGCCCACTTAAATGTCCTGGAACTTCTATTCTTTGCAATGTCAGCCATAATCTATTACAATCCAGAGAATCAAATGCTTTTGAATAGTCAATAAAACACAGATAAATTTCTTTTAAGTTATTGTCTGGCAAGTGATTATGAAGCTACCTAGAAAGATCTTTCTGATAAAAAAGGAAAAAAAAATACAAAAGTTGAACCCTCTGGTAATCTAATGTTTAGTCAGGTAGGTAGGTAGGTAAGGAAATACAATGGATACTAAGTAAGAGCAACCAGTGGAAGAGAAATAAGAGCTTTCCTGGAGAGCTTGTGGAGAAAGTGTTTCCAGGATGATTTAAAATTATCTGCGGTGTCATATGCTACTGATAGGTACAGTTAGTTAAGGTTTAAGACTCAGCAACATGGAAGCTATGAATGATCATGAAACTGCAGTTTTATACAAAGGTAGATATGAAAATCTAAATTGACTAAGGAGAATGGGGATAGTGGAAATAGACAATGCTTCGAGGAATTTTGCAATAATATTTAACCAAAAAAAAATAAAAAATGGAGAGGTGACTGAGGAGTAGGTGAAAGATATGTCAATAAATATTACAGAACACTTGCATAACAATGGTAATTTCCCAGTAGGAAGAAAATAATTGATGATGGAGAAGAAAGAGAAGACAACTGCCAAGACCAATGAAAATGAAGAGAGAGAGTGTGAACTAGTATGTGAATTTAGCCATGTGTCTAAATGGCAGCTATGCTTTTATTCTAAAAAATTTTATTGTTTATATGCCTCTGAAAGATCAAAGAAAAAATAGTAGCACAAAGCTCTTGTAACAAAATGATTTAAGCTCTCAAAATATTTTATCTTCATCTATTTATTCTTAAATTCTTAGCATAAAAAGATGCTCTTTCAACATATCTATGCTTTTGTCCCCTGGTTTGGCTAATCAAAATGTGTTTCTGTTAAAGGCTAGACTCACCTCCAACAGAGACTGAAATGGTACTCAGTCAAACCTCAGCACCAGATTAACATGCCAGAAGTTATACTGATACCTACAAAATATTTCTTTATGTTTTTCTCTGAATTTGCAGTTGAATAATTCAGCTTCAGGCAATTAAAACATATTCCTCTTCAAGGATGATTTTTTTCAAAAGCAGATTTTTGTAGTTGAAAGCTGCATTTATGTGTGACTCACTAGCACAAATTTGCTTTTTTTATATATAAATTTATAAATTTGCTTTTTTTCTATATGACTTCTGTAAAACTCTATCATGATTTATGTTTTATTGCTAAGCATATAAATCCTGAATTCCATTATCTATTCATTCAGATCTACTTGTTGGGGATTAAAGGCTCAATGATCTACCTCATACCCTTTATCTGCATGTACTTAATGATGTAGTATCTAAGGTAACTTCTCTTTTGACTCAACCAGAAATTAGTTGGTGAATTGAAACAATGACTGATGACTCTCAGTACCAAATACAGTTAGGATTAACTCTAGAAACTAATTATTTTCTTGTACTACATCACTCATGTTATTAGAAGGGACCATTCCCTGGAGAAGGCCATTATGCTTGGTAAAGTAGACTGTCAACAAAAAGAGGAAGAACCTCAGCAAGATGGATTGACACATTGGCTATAACAATGGTATCAAACATAGCAATGATTGTGCAGATGTGACGGAACTGGACAATATTTTATTCTGTCATACATAAAGTTGCTATAAGTCAAAACCAATTTGACAGTGCTTAAAAACAACAACACACCACTCATGCTACTGCTGTGAGCAAACATTACTATTTCTTACAATCAATTAGGAATTCTTTTATTCCCACCCTTAAAATATTCCATTTTAAATACTGTTAAGTTTACCAGAACAAATGCTACCTGGCTACTACTACCAATTGCTAGATGGAGTAGAAGAAAAATGAGGAACAAAACTGAAAATCATAAAAAAAGACCAGGCTTACTGGTTGGATAGATACAAGTGGAATCCCAAAGACTATGTTGTTGTTGTTATTAAGTGCCATTGAGTCAGACCCAACTCATAGCAACCTTATGCACAGTAGAACGAAACAACGTCCAATCCTGGGCCAGTCTCACCACTGTTGCCACACTTGAGTCCATCGGCATTGCCACCTGGCCAATCCATCTCATTGGGGGTCTTCCTATTTTTCTCTGACCCTCCATGACTAAAGCCCTTATTTACTCTTCAGGTCAGGAAATTTAACTTACCTTCATAGTTCCATTTCCAGCCAAACAACAGGCAATCTAACACGGGAAATGTAATGCTAGGGAAAAGGTATGCACATCTTAGAATAGTCAACCATTTGAAATAGAAAGGGCAGAAGTTACCCCAGGATACAGTTCAGAAGGTATTCTAGATATCTAGTGATGCTCTAAGGAGCTCTGGTAGTGTAGTGGTTACAAATTGGGCTGCTAACCACCAAGTCAGCAGTTCAAAACTACCAGCAGTTCCATGGGAGAAAGAGGAGGCTTTCTGCTCCTGCAAAGATTTACAGCTTCGGAAACTCTGTACAGGGTCTCTATGAGTCAGAACTGATTCCACAGCACACCACCACCACACCACCAGTGAAGCTATAACAGACATACCACAAGTGGAGGGTTTTAACAAACAGAAATTTTTTCTCTCACACTTTAGGAGGCTAGTCCAAATTCAAAGTACCAGCTCTTGGGGAAGGCTTTTTCTCCTTGTTGGTGTTGAGGAAATGCCCTGGTCTTCTTTCAGGATCTATAAGTCTGGTATTTCAAGGAATTTATTGTTTTGGCATCAATCTTCCCCTGGACTAAATTCATTCCAGGCTTTTCTTTCTTTCTTAATCTCTGCTCCCTTCTATATTCTTTTATCTCTTGTAAGCAAAAGGTGTTGCATCCCATCCTTAATCCTCTTACTGGTTTATCACATCATAGCATCTCACTGGGGATCATCACATAACTGCCACATGACATCATTATTTAACTGCCAAGCCACTGAGAATCATAACTCGGACAAGTTGATATCTATCTGGGGGAAAACAATTCAATCCATGAAGTAAGGGTTGGGAAAGAAGAAGGAATGGACAAAGGGAACACAGGGAGGAAGCGGGATAAGTGGAATCGCATTGTGAGGCTGGCCCACAATCAGTGACATGAAACAAAATGATTGTGAATCATTTAATGGAAAAGTGATCTGTTCTTTAAACCTTCACCTAATTCATAATAGAAAGCAAAAAAGAAAAGAAAAAGGCATATAAGTAGTAAATAATAACACATTTTAAGTCAAGTTCTTACTAATTTAACAACGTTGAACAAAAAAAGTGGAAATGTCAATAATGAATAAGATTATTTTAATAGTTTGCCTATTTATTCCATATATAAGTTATTTTGTGTATCATGTGAGGAAGAGATTAAACATTCATGCTCCATGAGCATGGAATCTAAGACTAAATAACTACTCCCAATCCTTAGTATCTAATAGAGAAATATATATTATAAGTACATTAAAGACTTGAACTTGGAGAATAAAAAAAAAAAGGGACACATGTTCAATGTTGTTGTTGTTGTTAAGTACCGTGGAGTCTGTTCTGACTCATAGTGACCCTGTTAGTTTCAAACTGTTGACCTTGAGGTTAGCAGCCCAATTCATAACTACTACGCTACCAGAGCCACCTCTTAAAACATCCTGAGATCTCTCTGGGATACATTTCAACGGCATCCTAAACTGCATGGTAAATGTTTTTTTAATTAGTTCCTACTTCTGTTCCTCAGGAGAAATTTCCCAGTCCATTATTCTACTGTTCCCTGGGTATGCCAACTTAGAGATGATATTTTCCCCACTATTCTACTTGTTGTTGTTGCTAAGTGCCATCAAGTCAGTTCTGACTCATAGCAACTCATAGGATTTCACAGGAGCTGCTGGGGGTTTGAACTGTCAATCTTGCGACTAAGTATCCAGTGCTTATCCTATAGTGCCACACCAGGACTCTAGTTATACATACACAAATTAGCTACAAAAACAAACTTCTTAACCTATTTATTGCCTGGAAAATGCTGGGATTTCAGTAATCATTGAAAAGATATTTTTAGAACTTTTTAGGCATTTTGTATCATCTTGTTGTATAATCCTTTTTAAAACATCATAGTTTTATCTCATTGCACCCAACTAATCCCACACCAGTAACAGCACCCAGTCTGTTCTAGACTAATTTGTTATGTCTCTGCATTTGTTTACTTTCTCACCTCCTTGGTTCTTGGTTCTCTTTCTCTCTCAATTTGATTGCAAGTCTCTGTAACATAACAGTCTTCAATGGAGGGACCATGAATTTAGTCTCTTTTCCTTGAGCTATATTTTATAATTAAAACAGATTTACTGAAACCACACTATTAGTTGGACCTTTACACTTAGCAGACCGATTTAGAGGGTTTAACAAAATGGGTGCATAAGCCATTCTCCTGATTTAATTATTGCCTTGTGTCTGAGATTTAATCTATCTTTGTTGGCAAAAGACCTTATCTGTTTTACTGCTTGGGGTTAAAAAGCAGTTAGCTCACTAATACAACTCCACAAAAATCTGTTCTCTTTAGTCCTTCTCATTTCAACCATTGAAACAGAAATAGCAAATTATTTTCAGGAATCATTACTTCTTTGTAATTTCTTCTCAATGCACACAAAACCTAACATACTTTACTAATTTCTGTTTTCAACGTATTTTCCTAGAGTTAATTGATCATCACAATTATTATCTACTTTTTAAATTACAGTACACAGTAAATGTCTTCAAATACTTCTTCATCACAATAAAGGAAAGCCATTCCTCTAATTTCCAGAAAGAAAAAAACTGAAATCACTTTGTTGTGTATACAAGCAGTCGAGTTGATTTCAACTCACAATGACCCGATGTAACAGAGTAGAACTGCTTTGAAAGGTGTTTTCTTAGGTTGTAATCTTTATATCTGAAATCCTGGTGAGACGCTGTGGGATAAAGCACTAGACCGCAAGGTAGGTTTGAACTAACCAGACAGTGGTTCAAACTCACCAGTTGTTTCTTGGAAACTATGAGTCGGAACCGACTCGATAGCACTTAACAACAACAACCTTTATGCCTGGAATCTTAGTGTGGTGCTGGAGGATAAGCACTGGACCTCAAGGTCGGTTTGAATCACAAGAGAGGTGATTCAAACTCATAATCCACTCCTTGGAAACCCTGTACTGGGTCGCTATGAGTCTGAACCAAATCACCAATACTTAAAAACAACAGTCTTTATACCAGCAGATAACCAGACTTTTCTCATATTAAGTGGAAAACGTAACATCTGCAGTACCAGGACTCCTTAAAATCATTATTGTTGTTAAACTGCTGTCAAGTCAGTTCCAACTCATAGCAACCTCATATGAGTTTTCCAAGGAGTGACTGGTGGTTTTGAACTGCTGAATTTGTGGTTAGCAATCCAGTGTTTATTCTACAGGGCCACAAAAGGACACCTAAAATCACTATTGGTTGTGTTGTTAGGTGCTGTCAAGTCAGTTTCAACTCGTAATAACCCTACATACAATAGAAGAAAATAGCCCAGTCTGGCACTATCCTCTTAATTGTTAAGAGCACATTGCTGCTGCCTCTTGGTCATTGTATAGCCTCCTGATGAGCAAAATTAAGTGTTCTAGGATACCCATTCTTCTCAATGTCATCCATAGCTTGTCATAATCTACAGTCAGAAGCCTTTTCATAGTTAATAAAGCACAAGTTAACATCATTCTGGTATTCTGTTTCTGCCAATATCCATCTGACATCAGCAATGATACCCTTAGTTCTACACTCTCTTCTGAATAAGGCTTGAATTTCTGGCCTTATTGAAGTTTTTTGTCAATGTAATGTTGAAACATTTTTAAATTA